>NC_052622.1:16091206-16457882 GCF_016545825.1 Eucalyptus grandis | reverse complement strand
ACCATGAAATGGACTGGATATTCTAATGATTCCGTCATTGATGGGTTTGAAAGCACGTTAGATAAATTTCTCGTTTTCTTTTTTCATTAGCTGTCTTCTTGAAAAAGTAGGAAATGAAAGGGCACGAGAATTAATTATAGAAGAAAGGATGTGAAGCATTGATGTTCTCAAATTCCTCCCGACCATCCTCACACCTATGGACGAATAAGACAAGTTCTGGAACATGTGAACGACATTGGGTTATTGTTTTGCTACGGCACGAACAGGTTTCTGACGAAGGTCCAGAAAATTAACGCCCTTGGTCTCCCTATGTAAGAGGCCTCGATCCTAATCTTGATGATGCTCTGCAGTCGGTCGACCGGCATACGTCCTCCCGCGAGTCGGGCGAGGGGAACCAAAGCCCAGGAGCCGGACACGACACACTGTCCAAGATTCTTGCCAGTGTCGCCCAAGAATCGAAACCCAACCCACGATTTCCTCGTTTTCCCAGCACCGCACAACCTCGGCAGAAGTCCACTCATCACCACAAAAAGGAACGAATGACTCTTCGCGCAAGTCCTTTCGCACCGCCAAATTCAGCAACGCAATCATCGTACTTGTTCGAAATCTCATCCGATTAGCCTGCGCGACACACGAAATGGACATTTTGCCTTAAGTGCCTCAACATAGAATAAAGGCCACACGCATGCGATCCCACGTCAAGGACCCTTCCCCTTTCCCTCCTCAAAAGCATCTAATTAAGGTCCGCATATTTGAAAGGAAAATCATTTTCGAGAAATCATTTCCGTACTTTTTGACGTCTGAATGACGAAAGACTACAACGGTTTTCATAAATTGAAGATAATGAGTTTAAATTGAAAGAAAATAACTTTCTTTATGATATTGATTTTCCAAAACCATCGAACAAATAAAAGCTAGTAATTTTTTTGATAAGCTATCCTTTTTAAAATTTAGAAATTCATTTTCCTAATTTTAAATGTATATATATTTTGATGGTAAATGATTTCCGTAAATAATCATTTTCAGCCAATTGAATGCATGAAAGTCAGGAAAATTAATGTGTGAAAATTCTTCCGGTCAAACAAACGCACCTTCGACAATCCTATTAATTTCATACGACGGAATGGTCAAACCGGCCGGTCCGAAACCCGAGCACCGGTCCGGGCTCCCGGTTCGGCTCCTCCTTATATAAGCCGAAAAATGGGCTTATCGTCATTTTCTTTGGGCGACTTCTTCTTATCGTCTCACGATTTCTGTAATTCTTCTTCACAGTTCCTTTCTTCGCTAGCAAGAAGGAAGAAGGAAAAAAAAAAAGCTCCGAACCGGATCGGCGGGCGATTGTTCCGATTCGCGACCCGAAGGAGCCTCCTTCCGTCGAACGTCTCCGGCGACAGCGAGCCTCGCGCCGGTCGTGTTTCGCATTCCCTGGAATGGGCGGCCGACCTGTAAGTCTTCGAATCCCCAATTCGTTCGATTGAGAGGAAGAGGAAAAGAGGAAGGAGGAAGGAAAAGCTCCGTGCCCTTGCTGTCTGCAGCTCCATTACGACGAGGAGCCTTTGCGGGAATCCCTAGGGGGAGGGGGATCCGTTCTCGAGTTCAGTGGCATCGGGGGAACGTAGCGCGGTAATCGAAGGGAGCGGTTTAATTTGGCGGTGTTGGGGGGATTCGAGGTGGGCTGGGGTCGGTGCTGGGTGGTGGGGGAGGAATTTTTGCTCTGCCTTGTTCGGCGTTTCGTGTACGATTCGGGCGGAGGAATTTAGGGTTGTGCGCTTTGGAGATAGAGGTGGGGTGCTGGGTTGGTTGTTCTAGGGTTTGGGTGAATTTCGCTGTGTTCGACGATCACGGGGGAAGATAGGCGTCAGTTAGTGGATAATGTGTATACTGTGTGTGATTCAGAGTGGTCACGCCGGGTCGCCACTATGCTGCCTTGGTTGGTGATTCCACTGATAGGTCTATGGGCTCTCTCTCAGCTGTTGCCGCCCGCTTTTCGTTTGAGATTACGTCGCCGAGGCTGGTTTGCGTGTTTGTGCTGTTGGTTACCCTCTTTTGGTATGAGATTTTGACGCCTGCTGTCGGCTTGGCAGGCGCATAGGAATGCTGCTTAGGGAGAGGAAAAAGAACGAAGCCATTGAGCTGCAGAAGCTTAGGAAGACTGCGACCGGAGGTGTCGTAACTGTTTGACCCCATATAAAGATCAAAATCCAGGTGGAGGTAAGTTTATGTGTTCTTATTGTGGGCATATTTCAAAGAGACCGGTTCTGGACTTGCCTGTGCCGCCTGGCATGGGTATTTCAAACTCTGGGATTATTAAGGATTTGGTCGGAAAGGGTGGGAAGCTATTGAATGGGAAGGCGGCTGACAGTGGATGGATGTGGTCACGATTGGCTAGAAAATGGGAACTGGGCGGGTGGGTCTTTTCCAACAAAATCTGGTGCGTGGAGAAGAACTGGAAATGGGGTTTTTGGGGAGATGACCATTGTTTGGCAGAGAATTCGTATTCAGGAATTGCTATTTTTCCTGTAAGCTGCTGACATCTTTTTTCTTGAGCATTAGGTGGCTTTGGAGAAAGATTTTTAGGGAAGTAGTTCATTGAGGGAGGATGCTGCTTTGATGCTGAGCATAGGGGTATGTTGGCTAAGAGGGATGGTGGGAATTCTTATGAGAGCAGAAGTGAGAAGGCACGCAGAAAAGCTGAGGAGAAGAGGCAAGCTAGGTTGGAGAGGGAACTTTTGGAGGAGGAAGAGAGGAAACAGCGTGGAGGAGGTTGCACGGTTAGTCGAGGAGCGAAGAAAACTTAGGGATGAGAAAACCGAGGCTGAGAAAGATAATGGAAAAGGATCATCACCCAACAAGGAAAGAGATAGGAGGAGGGAGGCAGAGAAAAAGCGTCAGGAAAGAAAGAAAGATAGGGACAGGGGCTCAAGTAAGAGCAACTCTGATGCGGAAGAACTGGAAAGAAGAGTAAGGAAAGTGAGAGAAAGCAGGACTCCGACAAGAAGAGCTTACCCGATCGTCAACCTCAAAATCTGCAACAGAAAGTGTAAAGGGTCAGGGTACTGATATGGGGCGTGGTTTAAAGGGTGTCTCTGCAAATAGTGCTAATAGGGGCGGTAAAGGAGCTAGATACTTGGACCGAATGAGGGGTACTTTCTTATCTTCTTCTAAAGCGCTCGGTGGGGTAGTTTCTTTGGAAGGGCTGCAAATACTCCTGCTGCAACCTCTAAAGAAAACAAACCTATTGGTGCTGTAAATCATGTCCATACTTCTTATAAGAGAGATTATGGTCCACCTGAGCGAATAGGTGGCAAATCAGTTATGAATTTGGAAGATAAGAGCAGTAACTCTCCCGTAAGTCGTCTCTTCTTGTGTAGTTTTGTCCTGTCTTTGCTGTAACCATATCCATAATTCTGAGCAAGTAATCGGCATGTGAACATACTTCTGAACTATTGTTGAGCAAACAAATCTTGTCTGCTATTCTTCTTTTGCAATTTTTTCATTTGCATACTTGTGTCCTTTGTTGAACTTAATTTATTCTTGAGCAAAGAGCTGGTCTTATGCAATTACGGCTCATTTAGTGACATGATCTGTGGTGTCATGATGCTTGTGCA
Organism: Eucalyptus grandis; assembly: GCF_016545825.1. Lineage (NCBI taxonomy): Eukaryota > Viridiplantae > Streptophyta > Magnoliopsida > Myrtales > Myrtaceae > Eucalyptus > Eucalyptus grandis. The sequence goes on along the minus strand of NC_052622.1, from coordinate 16,454,274 downwards.
GCATATGTATGTATTGCTGGAAATGTTGTCAGTAAAATGCTTTGATGTTCATGACAAGGTACTCTCTGATACACAAGCGGCATCTGCACCCGAAGAAAGCGTGTAACAATTATTTACTCGCTCATCATCTGTTCATCCTTCAGCCAATACTTATGTTATAAGCAAACCGAGTCCCAAGTTCCACGAAGGTCAGCCCATTTGGCACCTGGTCAGCCACCAACAACTCAGTTATTTGATAATCCCCTCAACTTTGGGCTTCCATCACCATTTACTCGACCTGCTTATCGAAATGGGACACCCAGCGGTAGTTTAGGCTTTTCACCTGTCATCAAACCCATCTTTTCGAGCTGGAGAAGGATCTCATGAATTTTTTTCAAGAAGAGCCGGAGCTTTTTGAAGACCCATCTTATGTTTCCAGACCCAGCGTCATTACTGGGGCCTGTTTCTGAATCACTTGATAATTTTCAGTTGGATCTGGGGTCTGGCTTTTTACAGACTTGGGATCAGAAATGCCTCATGTTAGAAAGAATGTTGTCACTGCATCTGGATTCACCCAAGCCATCACCTATCAGTCTCCAATCTCGCTGGAATTCACAGTGCGAGGACAGGCATAACAATGCTAATCGTTTTGCTCGTACTCGAAGGCCCCAGACACGAGCAATTTTAATGTGGGAGATGCAAGCGATGATAAGAGAGCCTGGGCAAATGTGATACTTCTCCTCTTGCTCAAGATGGTTTAAGTTTAATAGGTGCCCCGGCAAGCTGGCTTTTTGAATTCTGAGCCGAGCAGATCATCTAAGGAAGATATTCTTCGCCCTTTGTCACAGAATAGTTCAGTCTCACTCTTTTCAAAGGAGGATCCCGTCCTACCAAGTATTCACACTCCACAGAAAGATTTTGTCGGTTGTGGACGAAGTGGTGGAACTTTAAGCCCTTTGGCGGGCTTAAATAATCAATCCATGGGTCAAAAAGCCTTCATTCCACCTCTGTCAGATGGTGAAAATCAACTTCCTCTTGCTCCTCAGGGAGAGTCTATTCCAAATCAAATGTATTTTGGAAGCCCTTCTAGATCTGCTTTTGCTCATCCATTTGAGCCATCTCCAGCCAATTGTTGGTCAAGTGAGTGCATGGAAATCCTTATATATGTCCGGAAGCATTCTTTCATTAGATACAGAGTTAAGACAAAGACAATAACTTTGGTTCTATGTTTCGTTGATGGTTTAGGTTATATAAATAGGAATGTTACTATCAGCTAGAGAAGTTTGTAAGAGATGTAAATGTCTATGTACACAATTGACTGCAACCTTATCTTTATTTGCATGGGCAGATAGTTGTGGCGACTCTTTGGAAGAGTGTAGTTTCTGGGACCTAACATTTTGCCAGTGTGTTAAGTATTTTAACCTGCATGTATTGATCTCATTAGCATTTGGACTACCCTGTGATAATGTGGCACCCAGTTTTTTTTTTAAGTCTAACTTGAGTAAGTTGCCTACGGTAGCTTTGCTAGCTACACTCCATGTAAGTGGATAATTTTTTTTTTTCCTGACAGCTTCTTTCAGTCATTCAGATCACGTTCTTTGCATCTCTATGCAGCATTATGAGAAAGCAGCAACTTTCTTAGTTTTCTTGTGAAATCACCTTCCTTTCCTCTCTATTTTTTTTTTTTTAATTGCAGTAGAGAGATGCTTCCTGCGACAGCTTCTCGTGACGAGAACTCCAGATTTACCTCGATCTTTTACAGACTTTGTGTGCCCTATGTCCTGAGTTCACAAATTTAGCCCATAATTTGCTATTTAGTTGCATGGATTGACTGGAAAGCAGGATGCTCTCAAAACCAAAGGCCAGAACACTAGCAGGCTGAGTAGCTCCAACATACCGTTGGGGAGATGTGACGATTAGGATTTTGATATGGTTCTTTGGGGACCAAAATCTTAACTTCAAATCTCTTCAGAGAATTAGTTGTTCAGTGTCATCTTTGCTGATAATGTTGGATTAGCAAGTTCAATGTAGTTGTCTGAGTAAGTTTTTGAGGGAAAATTATCTGAAGCATTGAGCAGCTCCCTGTGACTCCTCCCTTTTCATTCTGATTGTCAATAAGCTCCAAAGAGGAAAATTTTCTTTGTTGAGTACAAGTAACCTCTGTGGAAGCTCTCAGAGGCAGTCAGCTGTCTTTGCTGCATCATTATTAGGTTAAGTAAGTCTTACTATTTGACCAACAAAGTGCCAGGGACTAATTGGGGTTCAGGTCGGTCATTCATGGAGGATTTATTCGTAGTATTGTTTCCTTCCAGGGATAATATCATTTTTGGTTTTCTGTCATTCGGTCATTTTGAAAGCATAGATTTATGAGCTATTCCTGCTAAGTCTGAGATTGACAGTTTTTTCTCTATCTGTGTTTAGTAACTTGATCTTGGGGCATGGGATCAGATACTGTGGGAAACTTTCCATTATTTCTTAAATAGGTTTTTCCACCATGAGGAATTGATGCTAATTATTTTAGATTCCCTCTTTGTACTTGTCTCAACCCCTTTGGCCCTCTTAACATTCTTTTCCATCAAGAGAGAATTTTCATCTGTAATTAATCCATTTTGATGGGGGAGGAGTTTATTTCTACAGGTTACAGCAATAAGCTGAAGATTTATTTGAGGGTAATGTTATATTTAGACTTATCTAGCTGAACTAAGTCACTTCCTTCATCTGCCATTGAGGAAGAAGTAAATTGTTCAGTTACCTTGATATGATATGAGCCACCTGACCAACCAGATCAAGCTGAACCCTCCAATGGCTTGGATAATGGATCTTAGTAAGAAACTCATTCATGTCCTTGTGCATTTTTTTTGTCCTTAGTGTTTCTCCATCCTGGTGTATTGTAGGATGTAAGGTGGGAGTGAGGTAGGTCTTGCTGAAGAAGCAGATCATTATCTGATATGATTACTTTTTTTGCTGATGATTTCGGTTTATTATCTCATTACTGGCTTCATGTCAACCATTTATTTGATCAAAAGGTTGATGGTTTTCGGTGGTCACCGAGTCGACAGAGTTTATTAATGATATAGGCAATGTGCCTGCACAAACCTGGACAAATAGAACATCCAAGTTCCCTGCCGTTGTCATGTCCTAAATGACTTTTTTTTTTAAAACATCTTTAGAGTTTTCTAATGATCTTATGTTTGATTTATTTACTTTTGCAGTAAGGAATGGGCAGCACAAGGATCAGGAGAAGGCATTGGTAATCTGTCAGTCTTGGGCCCCATATTGGGGGGCTTTTCCCCAACATGTATAGTCACCCTGGTGACTTGATTGAAAGACGGAATGAACAGAATTTGAGGGATTTATATGCCTGTTCTTACAGAGGCAAGCAGCCTCTTTTTTTTGGAGGAGTTCAGATATTGACGCATTGTATCTTCCTTTTCTTTACAAGGGGGATTGATATATACTTAGATTAACATCAAATAGCAATACAGGTCAAAAATGCATGTTCTTGCCCCTCAGGTAACCAAATGATTTAGTTCATTGCTATACCGCCGGTTACTCCTCTGTTGTGGTACTTCATCCCATGAGAAAGAATTTCGTTCAGCTCACTCCTGTCCTATGATTTATTTGACATTTCCTGGCATCTGGACTGTAGGGCCAGGCAGTGTCTTGAGCATGGTCAGTCCGCATTTTGCTTCTGTGACCTATGGCTATAGCAAGTGGTTATCGGCCATAGGCTTATCAGCCATAAGATATGGCCGTCGAATCTCTGTTCTTTTTTCAGCTGGAGCGTTGCCTGTGGGGGATGTGTTGGGAGGCCTATTGTCATATAATTTGAGATGTATTTGGTGAAGTTCTACTGTAAGGCATATGTATTTTGGTGCTTCAGTGGCAAAAGTGGGGACCCACGATAATAGATATATGTCCGAATGAGTCCAAAGCCAACTTATTTTTGCTGGAAAGCAATTTCGGTGAATTGAGTATATGTCCGAATGAGTCCTCAAGTAGATCCAGTCTGCGAAAGATAAATGGGGCAGCTAGTTCAAAGGGCTTTTGGACGACAATGATTCTTGATAGTTAGATTGCCAACACGGCTGCGCCTGCACCCTAAACTCACAGCATGAGAACTACTTCCTGGCCCGGGGGTTCACTCAATTGTCCGGGAAAGGCAAAAAGAGGATATAGTCCTTGCTGATTGCACTCGTGTTTGCCTAACGAAACCTGTAGTGCCCTAGGATTAATTTTGCGTTTGCCCCCACGATGGTTAAATTGTGCAAATTGAAAAGAGTCGATGGCGCCAATCACGATACTTGCGGTATCTTTTCGAAGGGGAATGCAGCAGTGCCTTCCTTTTTACCATTTTTATATCCTTTGGTGCAAGGGAAAAGCCTTTCGTTTTATTCCTGCTGCAGGGGGAAATTGTACTTCTGCAGAGATTTTCAATTAAACCAAGGTGCAGCAGCCAGAATTTTGAATGCTGGACTTCTCAGATGGATCCATTTTTTTTTTTTTTTTTTGTCATTCTTTATATAGAATGATCCTGGATCTAGATGACCTGCTGAAGAATATGATCTCTTTCAATGGGTTATCCGCTGAATAAAACTGTCGGTTCCCAACTTTTTCGTTCAGCAACAGCTCAGACTCCGTTCTTGTGTGAGTGCACGGTCCAATGCTCTCTGATATTTATCGCTTTCTTTGGTGCTGAACTTTCCTTTGCTGTTATATTTCCGCTGCTCTCAAATTTGGGCAGCGTAGCGAGAATTCAGCCATCAGCCATTAAAAAAGAAAAAGGGGATAAGGGAACACAAACTGACCACTATATATATACAAACAAACGCGCACACATAGCAGCAATGGCTAACCATAATGTAAGTAGTTCCATCGAGGTTCTTTTGTCCGACAGATACGGCTATTGTATGACAAACATAGTAAGTAAACAAAAGTAGAACTTCGACGATGCTAGGTGTTACAGCACTAGTGATCGCAGCAACCATTAACCAACGCCACCAGACAACACGTTCCAATGTCCATCTGGCATGCATCGGTCCTTTTTGGGTTTCATTTCCAGCTCTATCCGGTCACGAGTAATGACACTAGTGTAGGGTTGTGATCGTACGTATCGATGGCGAGTGAAACGCACATTTTAGGACATAAATGAACTATGCATCCTGCATGACGATGCTTCAAGAGTCGGATAGTAACGGCATCTCCTTGGTGGGTACTGATTCTTCACTTTTGATTTCGGTGGCGGCGCACAAATGCAACAGACTGCATACATCAGCTGCCTCCAGAATTTGTTCCATGTTGCCAAGAATTAGTGGCCCGTACTCAAAGACCATCTTCTTACACTGCAAAAAGTGAACAGTAAGTCGATCTTAAGGAGCTGCCACCTCAGAGTAAGGGAGAGAGAACTAGATACAAGAGCTTTGATGCGAGAGCAAATATTTCATGTTTTTGACTTGAACTAGACGGCTTCCATCGCAAAGAACTCAGTTCTCGACGTTCAAGAAACTCCTAGAAGTTTGTTGAAAAGCCAATCTATACTAGCATGGATTAAAAAAGAAACAGACGTGGCCAAGGGCAGTATATCGTGCGTATCTAACATTTCCATACACGAATGTGTGTGAGTGCACGTTCGCCTTTAAGAAAAGCAGATTTACCTTGTCCTCGTAGCTCTCAAGGGAATCACAAGCCTTCAGGAGTAGTTCAATTATGTCCATCTGAGGTCAACATGAGAATCGTATTAGTTGTCATTTCAGTGGCAAGAATCATGGAGGTAAAAAGGAGGAAAGTTTCTATCTTGTTTCTTTGGGCCTGAAGGTGGCTAAGTTGATAGATGTAGTCCCTTACCAGGGACAAGTAAAAGAACACAATGGCTTTCTGCTGTCAACGATTGCTCAATACGTACAAACTACCATAATGCAAGAAGTACCAACCTGTGTATCAGGGTCTTTCAACTTATCCAAGACTTGTGAAACAGCATCATGGCAAAATTCACAGCTATCTTCCTAAGCTTTGGAGAAACTCTTGCCGCTAATTTGCAGGCGGAGATATCCTTGCAGAGCTCTTCAGGTTGAATTGTAGAAAGCTCTAGGAAGAAGATTGGAGCATAGTAATCCACTAGAAACAACGACTGCAGATGAGAATGACAATCATATAGAAATCATGATGCCATAGCGGTTAAAGCAATGTAACAACTGGCAGTAATAGGAATCCACAATTTCAACTGGTTAGAGAGAGAGAGAGAGAGAGAGAGAGAGAGAGAGAGAGAGAGAGAGAGAGAGAGAGAGACCTCTGCCTTGAAAACCGGAACTTGGGAGAGGTCAAGTGAAGAAGTTCAACTATTTCAGATTGAGTTTTATTCTCAGCCAGATATTTGAGTGCCAATTCGCGTACTGCACTCGCACCACTCGCACATATATCCATTCGTTGAACTTCCCTTTTCCAGCATGTGGTACTGATAGCTGACCACAAAATTTAAAAGCATCATTCAGTTGCTAATGTATCAACATGTGAGACATTTGCTATGAAACTTGGAACAAATATTCATTCGACATATTTGCCATTTAACTTGTCATACAATGCAAGAATGTTAACAATGACTTGGCATCAGTCACATGTGTTTTAAGGTTGCTTCCTTGTCAGCTGACACAAACTAATGTTCATCAAAAATATACAAGCTGCACAGAGCTATCACATTATAGCTCTTGAAAATTCGTAAGAGAACAATGCGTCCACCCTTTCAGCGGCAGCTGGTGTGATCAACATGACTCAGTAATCCACATGTAGCACCTGTTTTGCTCATGTCATCTCATAACAAGTTGTGCCATTATTTCTAGAATTTTATCAGCCCATGACATGCCAATAATACCTTGATATAGTTTCAGTCAAAGATAGCAAATGATATTCTGATATTAATATCAGACAGAAATAATTGTTCATTACAAGCATTTCCTGAAACTCCTTGCTCAGCACAGGGAAGCAAATGTCCCTATCGCTTGTGGGGAAGATCCAGAAACCAAGCAAAAAGAAATGAAGGTAAATCAAAAGCAAGCTGAATGAGTACCTTCAAGATTGCGCGGTAGTTGCCTAGCATCGAGGGCTGCAAGACCACTCAAAACAAGAAGAAACAGGAATCCTATCTTCACACCCATGATACCTGGGACATAACATCAATTGTACGGATTTAAGTATCCACATCCAACATATGCTGACAGAAATCCTTGCCTCAATCAGATAACATGTCGAGAAAGCATATCATGTAATGCAAAACACGAGGAGTAGAATTCAAGCCTGCACAGTGAATTCTACAGCCAATTGGCTCCTCAACATCTGCTATTCTATCAGCACGTAAGTTGCCCTTTTCTTGGATAGAGCGACGCGGGCATGCACTCAACCATCGAGCTGAACATGTCTGTAATAATGATCGATTCGCTCTATCACACCATGTTAAGCCTTCTTGGGTGGCGAAATCAATTGGGATAAACACGTCGACTCCAGAGGAAAAGCAGCTAAAACGCTCAATACCCTATGAAAAGTTGCTTAATTAAACACCAAAGTGAGAACTGGGGCTTTTGAATTCACGCGAAGGGCACTAGCATGTGTCAGAGGATAGCTACTGGGTGTTGAGTTCCAGGTTGACATTAAGAATGAAAGATCATGTACTGCTTAAATTAGACATGAGGCAACATAAACACGCTCAAGAAACATTGTACTATGCGAAGGAACAGTAATGAGTCGTCGCCGGCGCGAGAGAGAGAGAGAGAGAGAGAGAGAGAGAGACAGAGAGAGAGGGAGGGAGTACCTTGAGCGACGGCGACGAGAGGTGGTCGGCGATCAAGGGGAATGGATCATGAAGAAAGCGAAAGTCCAAGCCAAAGCCAAAGCCAAAGCCGGAGCCAGTCAACCGTCCGTTCTGCACCATTTTTATCAAATCTTCTTCCTTTCGTCCTTTCGGGCAATGCTGGGTCGGGGTTGGACTGTCGGATTGAGCAACTGCGAGGAAGGGTAGTTGGAAGTCGGTTGGAAGTCTGCCGCTTTTCGAATAATCCCCACCCACCACCCTTCTGAGCACTGACTCTTTCGACATTCTCTACATCGTAATTTGTCTCAATTTTTCTAATTTCGAAGGTATCACCAACCTGGCTACGTAGCTCTTGATCTGAATCTAAACCTGGATTCCTCAAAGCTGATTTTTTTTTTTCCGACTCTGTATAGACAATTGAACTTCTTGTATGGATTATGAATAACTCCGGATGTAGCCCGAATGGTCAATCTCGCCGTAAAAATTCAGACGAATGGCGCAAACATCTTTAGTCGGGATGCCAGATTATGTATGCACACGTCGACGTGATTGAAAGTCTTGAATCACGTATATTTGATGCGAGATCCGACAAATTAAAGTCGATGTACAAAGTTGGCAAGATGAAATTACAGGATCAACAAGAATTTATCAGCGGATATTCCCGCTTAAATTGAAAATAGATACCTTATAGTGTTTCGTACGTATTCTACTTGCCCCATTGAAAATAGGCAAAAATAATGTTAATAAGAAATTAAGGGCAGTTCCATGTTAGAAAGCTACACCGACTAGTCTCGTCATAAGCTTTTATATTCACGAAATCTCGTTTTCTTTTTTTTTATTGATTAAGCTTATCTCGTTTTTCTTTTTTTTTTTGTTGATTAAGCTTATCTCAGTTAGCCGTCTCAATTAATTATTACGTATCTTCTGCAAGCACGGACAAACCAGAACCTGAAGAGAGACTCAAATAACATATATCTGGAGTTGCTGTCATAGATATAATCCATTATGGGGAAAAAGAAGGTGTATATAAGCCTTTAAATCAAGCTGTTAGCTCAATAGATGGAAAACGACAGAAACTAAACTTGATTTGCGAATAGTAAGGTGAAATTGATGCTGATGGGGAGAAGAAAAGGACTGGTTTGATGTTTCCGTTTTGGGACCAAAGTTAAAAGGGTGCAATTCTGTCAATTAATTACGTCGGCTCTTCCATGTCTCCAACCCAAGACTCGGAGTCGACACCGAGTTATCTCACTGTGCCAAACTTCACACTGATCTCAGATTGATGCAGTGCTATTCGATGCATAATTCAAGTGATTGATCACAATCAATGATACTGTCCATAGAAAGATGATTACAGCTTACAGGTTCATATCATACGAGCCTATACACAAATAAAGCACTGAGAAGTGCCACTGTACATCTTAAGTACAGCATGCTACATAGTAGAATTCTATAAAATTCTACAACAATGTGCATTGAAGAAAACTATGATGTCCAACAACATCAGGCAGTAGCAAGGACAAGCAGCTAAAAGCCTGATGCCTGATAAAACCTAAGATTCTTGGCCAGATTTGGTGACTTCGTGTATTGCATTTGCCAAATAGTCCATGTTGCTCATTGTAACTCCTGCCATGCTGTTCAAACAGGGTCCAACATAACTCATCAAACAAATGCGAGAAACACAACACTTCACCTAATAAAGAACTGGGAAAAGGCGAAGCCAGTCAATCAGCAGGTATGCAGATTGCAGCTTAAGCTATTTAAAAGCCAATAGTGATCCATTTCAGGAAAGCTGTGCTCCGCTGATTAGATGCAGACGGATATAGCCACAAAAAGAAAACTCTCTTTGGTCAATAAAAGACAATTTTCAACTTACTCTGCCATTTGTGAAGGCAGGCTTTAAGAGAAGATGAACAAAGAAATCTTAAAGACTGCACAGATCTTTTCAGGAAATGTAGAAGTGCTACATGAACTGACTCAGTGAAGAATTCTCTTCTGGGGGACAAGTAAATTAATTCTTTATAAACAAGATAAGGTAATGAGCACTCCTGAGTTATTAGGAGGTGGCTACCTCAAATCCAGACCAGAGCAAAGTAAACTACCTGATGCGGCCATCAGCAGTCATGTATATGTGGTACTCCCTCTGTAGCTGCTCTATCTGTTGAGGAGTTAAGCCAGAAAAGCAAAACATGCCAACCTGGTTCGTTATATGTTCCCAACTGAGAGGAGATCCCATTTCGAGGCTTTCCTGTAGAGCTTCCCGCATTTTACAAATGCGATTTACCATTGCCTTACAAAATACAGGCAATGATAAGAGATTCAGAACAGCTCGTCTAACAATATGACGACAAAATGAAATGGGAAAACTGATGAATGAGAAACGATTGCAGAAGAAGAATAGGAAGCTACCTCAACTCCTCGACCCAAAGTGCCTTAGTGTCTGGATCTCCTAAGATTGTTGAGACCAGCAATACACCATGAATAGGAGGGCTCCCATACATTGCCCGTGCAATCTGCTGCAGTTGGCTTTTTACTGCAAGTGCTTGCATTGTGTCGGTGCAAAGAATGCTGAAAAAGTTAAAGAGGAAAGGAAAGATGAAGAACCGTGTAGATTAGCATTGTAACAATGGCTAGATGTTGCCTATCTGCATCACCACATCCGACCATTAGAATAGCAGGTGTATGTGCATTGCAGGAGGATTATTTTTTAAAAATATTTTAGTCTTTATAAGCACAATAGTCTTCGTATAATTCTCTTCACTAATGTTCTGCTCTTCCCTAAACTCTCCCTGCCTTGTAACTTTGCAGGGACTTGCTGGGCCACGAAAGGTCTCTTTCAATGATCCATCTGTCATTTTTATTCCTGAAGCACTGCAGGAGAAAACCCCACTTAAGTGTGCAAGATATATCTGTACCTGAGACAACCAACTCGATGTCCATAAAGTCCCATGTTCTTCGCAAAGGATTGAGCACAACCAATTAAATGTCCATCTTGAAGAAAAGTACGGATTGCTCGTGCATCCCTGTCTAGATCGCCACTTGAAAACCTTGATAAGCCATGTCAAAGAATGGGAAATGATTCTTCACCTGACAACAATTGATGTTTACGGTCAGTGTAAGAATCACCAAATTCTCGCATAGCCATGATGGTACATAGGTAACGATCACCTTTAAGTGATATGATATTTCTCTCCACTCTTCCTCAGTTGGATCAACGCCGGTTGGATTATGAGCGCAAGGATGGAGTAAGAAAAAGGAACTTTCTGGGGCATTCTACTGGTAGAAAAACACAATCAGCATAGCAGTTGCACTTGTATAAAATGTCCGGATAGTTACAGTCAAGGAAGGAAATTTATGAGGCAGTATGATAGAGCACCTCTTTGTAACTTAATCATTTTATCATGGGGTATATGAGACGTTATTTTTATTATCATCAAAAGGGTACAGTTCTTACCTTGATATCATCTATGAGTGCTGGAAAATTCAGGCCCTTCGACTTAGGGTTGTAGTAAGAGAAGGTGCCCTGAGGAACTTCAGCATCCTTCCAAATGCTATGGTGGCTGTTTTGAATGTCAAAAAACAATTATGAATACTCATGATAATGAAAAAGCCAATATTCAGTTGTATCAAGAATGCACAGACGAGTTTAAAAGTCTTAAACCATCCTCACTTCGACCAAGTTGGATCAGGAAAATAAACTTTTGATCTTGGATAGAAGCGCCTTTGGAACTCTGCAAAGAGGCGACAAGCACCAGTTCCCGAGAGAGTTTGAATGCCAGCTAATCTTCCTTCTCCTATGACATCTGTATCTTTTCCATAGACCAATTTTATGCTCTCCTCAACCAGTCTGGAATTAGCCAAAGTAGAAATTGACTCCTGACAAGGATCTCAGATAATGAGATGCAAATATTCAGGATTAAGACACAGAGCTGCATGGATAAAATTACGTTTCACATTTCTGGCCAGCTAGGTAAACAACATTCCCCATTACAATCAATATGAGATAAAATCTCATCCTAAATGCCAATGTTTGTTCCTCTGTAAATAGGTGCCAACTTTAACTAGCAATCAATCAGTGCAAATTCAGGTCGAAGATATTAATCCACTGCTAAACTCAAGGAAACCTATGGCACGTCTATTTACTATGTAATCTTCCCAGCTTAGCCAGGTAACCCTCATGTTGTTATAACAGTCTACCTTCTCCTAAAGCAGCTTATTATCCAATTTACAATCTTCTACTGCAAAGTTCCCAGCAACAATGCAAGAAACCCACAGCCAATGGTTTTTAAACAATTTCATAGCACATTAGACAAGGATATATGAGCTCGTTAAGGAAATGTTATAACAAACTGTTACTATATGCAGAATACAGAAGTGCTGAATAACATTGATATAGTCATTACAATGACCACAATTTCTAAAGCGGAAGTAGAAGCACATCTTTTGATCAATCAATTCATTCCCAACTCAAACACCTAATATCTTCTTGTCACTTGACAATCAACTGAATCAAGAACAAGAAAACAGAGCGCGGACAGTCACCGAGAATAAGGGATAAATTTACAACTCACAGGAATTCGCTACCCGCAACTTTAGCCTCCGCATTCCTCACGCACCGAAGCACGACGGGCTTGCCCTTCATCCCTGTAAGCTCCCTGCATTCTCCAACAAACCCGTCCATAAAAACGCACGCTATCACCGAATAATATCGCCGCCAAGCAATCATTTTGACGACCGAGCCGGACAGAAGACAGCAAAGGGTAGACAAGGAGGAATCGCGGCGTACCACTCCGAGGTTGATCTTGTTCGGGCTCGCATCGGCTTGAAGGCCTCGCCGACGCTGGCGATCGGGTCCTTGGGCGCAGGCCTCACGTGATCCCACCACTGGCACACGCGTCTTCTGGCGACCGCGTCCCGAGAGCCCTCGACATGTTGTATCAGCTCTTCTGCTGAGAGATTCGGCGATACGACGGTGGAGTTGCTTCGATGATGGGCGGTGGTGGCAGAGGTCATGTCGGGAGTTTTGAGCGCGCCTGGGGAGTATAAATGCAGGGGAGGAAGCATCAGGAGCGGCGCTTCCATGGGCGGGCGAGAGCGAGCTTGTTGGGCTTCTTCTTCCTCCTGTTTTGCTCGGTTCGGTTCCGGTGGGCTCTGTCTCCCCGGTTTTCTCAGGAAGCACTTTCGGAAAACGAGAGCGGCGGCGTCTTTTTCCCGCATCTCGAAGGTCAACGTTTGAAAAGTTCGGTTCCCTTGGCGAGAAAAACATAGTCCTGGACTTCCACGTAAGCCGTAGTTTCCTCCGCTCGTTCATCGCCATGTGTCAAGTGGCTCCTGTTACAGCCCGGACAATTTCCTCCTCTTACAAAATAAAACTTATTTTGTGCATTTGTCAAATGAATGGATCATATCAGATTTGAGTGGGATTATATATGGTCATATCCAAATTGACTCAAGAACTAATTTATTTGCAATGTAAATTTATTGAGCTATACTCAATCTGAGCCAACCTGACTCATATTGTAAAACACTTCCATGTTTAATCAAATTTAGAAAATGTTGTTTCTTATGATTTAAAAAAAAATTATATTGTTAAAACATTTCCATACAATTACAAATTTAATGAATATATTTTTTAAAATTGAGGCTCCATTTATTTCGCAAAAAAATGTGGTATTTTTGAAAATGATAGTATTTTTTATTATTTGATTGAGGATTAATGAATTAGAAATATTTTTTTCTTAGTATAGAAAATCTAATTTGATTTTTCTGTATACTCCTTTTAAGCATTTTTATTTTTAATTTTTAAAAATAGAATTTTAATTTATTTTTACTTATTATTTTTTCCTTTTTTCTGTCCTCCTCCTCTTGATCGTCAACCACGATTGTTGTGATAGGCAACAGCGAGCTCAAGCCTTGCCATGACCAACGAGACTTGAGCCTCAGCCTCATTAATCACAAGTTTTGAGGCTTGCCAAATCAAGGAGGTTGGAGTCTTGCTAGCACCAAGGTTGGTGAGCTCGACCTCACTAGATTTGGCGAGTTTCAGCTCGCCCAAGGCCTCGTGAGGCATTGGCCTTGCCTAATTAGCAAGCTTAAGGCTTGCTTGCTAGCAGTTGCTGGAATTTGTAGGGAAAAAGAGAGAAAGAAAGATAGAGAAAAAGAAAAAAATGAAAAATTGAAATTTTGAAGAAAATAAAAATTATATAAACTGCTCAAAAGGATGATACCTCATTAATGGGTTGACTCAACTAATAATCTTTATAAGTTAAATGAGTTGTAAATGGATTCAAAGACAAACCCATTTATTAGACTTACATACAACCCAAACCTATTAATAATCCATTTATTTAAAACTTGACTAACCCGCATACGACCCATCTTATTATAAATGGGTTCAAAATTTTGGATACCTCTAAAATTGTCGCGAAAATGCAATTGAGTTTTAATACTTTTAAAAGATGTGATTATATTCTAAAACATGTTAAATTGGTGCAATTGGGTTCCTTTGTTAACATTGTCAATTTGTCTAAGAAAAAAAGTTGCTGATGTGGAATTTAAAAATTAATTTCTCTCTCCTATGTGGCATTTTTTTTGATAACCTTTCTCCTTTAAATTTTATTTAAATAGTATTAAAAACTAAAAAATGTAAAATAAATTAGAAAAATAATATTGGAAAAAAAGGCTAGGGGCTCACCGGCCACAAACAATGGGTGAGTTTTAGGATTTGTGATGCACATATCCCTTTTTTTTTTCTCTGTCTCTTCTCTTGGTGGCAGCCTCCCCACCGTGCGACCGCACATGGCATCACACATTGCCCACCACCAAAATCGAATTTGGTAAATTTAAAAGAAACAATGCGAAAGCTTCATAAGACGCAACGTTCTAACCAATCTAGACTTCAATTTCCATGAGCTTTAGCTCCTAGTGGGCTCCACTCGAAACTTATACCTAACGATTCATATATTCTTGCACACCCTCGAGCATGCAAAAACTACTTTAACAATACGATGCGACATTTGATAGCAAATTTTGCGTTCGTGGAGAACACCACACGACATTCTTAACTGATCATATATCAAATGAATCAAGTTGCTTTTCTTGCTGAATTTCATCAATTTTTTTGCTGAATGTTAGATTAAATTTTCATGGAGTACGAATCGGCTTGACTTATGTTTGCGAATGAAGATGCATGGGACGTGAATCCTTCGTCTACATGTCCTAAATACCACAATTAGAAGAAAACAATAAAGTCTAGGATTAGATCACGGGTAAACTTTGCACACAGGATATGATAATCGGATTCAATTGATGAGGCCCAAGTTCTTAGAACGTAATCCATTAGTGCAATATATAGATGTCAGTCAACCTTACAACTTCATCGAACTATCATTACGTCTCTGGCAATTTACTTAAAACACACACCCAAAGGAGAATTAGAAGACACTTAACTCTCAATAAGTAGCGAAGGAGAGAAAACATCATAGAATGAACACGAGTCGCTAGGCTTACAATCAATTGACCTCCCTACAATTCATCCTTATCTGACTGCTAGACCCGGTGAGAGGGCTAAGGAATCCTGTCTTAGTCCATGGCAGCAGCAAAATCGTTTTAGAATAAACCCAAATTGTCGCTGTAGTCGGTCACATGATCGTCTGTTGAACCTCCCTCGAGCAATTGTTGGTCCAGGTGGAGTAGGCCCTTTTGGCTCTTCCAGAATTAGCCGTTGTCAAAGGATGTAGGACTTGTGACGTTGCGAGGGGAGAGACTTACATTGACAAAGCAGTCATGAAAGTGAAGACAGAGCAAGGATGCTTTCATGCACGCCTCGTTGGCTACCGCTGATTTCACGGCGGATCTCATAGTCTCGAGCGCCATCGGGCACTTTACTGCATAGTAATTTTCCTTGAACAATTGTGTTGAGGCGGACGTCGATGCGATCAAGCAAACGAAAAAGAGGAAGCACAGTTTCTAGGTTGTATTGGGTCCCCTTTCCATCTAAAGTGAAATGTGTGACAGCTGTTACTAGGTTAAAATAACTGTATGGTTATACTATGTCTTGATAATATTTACATTAATTATCCTTATCTTTCAAGATTGCACGTATCTTGCACGTACATGGCACATACATTGCACGTATTAGCTCTTTTGATGAGAGATTTGGCAAAACGACGGTGGAGTTGCTTCGATGATGGGTGGTGGTGGTGGTGGTGGTGGCGGTCAAGTCGGGAACTTTGAGCATGCCTGGGGAGTATAAATGTAGGGGACAAGGCATCAGGAGCTGCGCTTCCATGGGCGGGCGAGACCAAGCTTGTTGGCCTTCTTCTTCCTCCTTTTTGCTCGGTCGGTTCCGGTGGGCTCGTCTCCCGGCTTTCTCAGGAAGCCTTTTCAGAAAATGAGAGTGGCGGCATCTTTTTCCCGCATCTCAATGGTCAATGTTTCAAAAGTTCGGTTCCCTTAGCGAGAAAAACATGGTGTAGTCTTGGACTTCCACGTAAGTTGTAGTTTTCTCCGCTCATTGATCGCCACGTGTCTAGTGGCTCCTGTTATAGCCCGAACAATTTTCCCCTGCATTTGTCAAATGAGTGGATCGGATCGGATTTGAGTGGAATCATATATGGTCCTATCCAAATTGTGATAGCATAGTTTCTGGGGCGTATCGGGGGACATTACTGAAGGGGCTAATTAGATGGGAAAGAGAGGGAGACAAGGGAGAGCTCTTTAGATGAGTGTCGTGCGTTGGTTTGGATTGTTCATGAGCTTCGACCGGTGGTATTTATAGGAGAACTATGGACAAATTATGATAGGATCATTGTGACATCCCAAATTTTCATTTCTATTTTTTATTGAATAAATCAGACATTTCATCGACGCGCCTATAGGGTTGTTCTCAGAGCTGATCACTTTTGAGATAATTAGACTATCCAGGGAAGCCGTTAAAGAATTTTAATGCGATGGATTGAGAATTTGACCAGGAATCGCCCAAGACCGTGCTCATCCTTAGAGGCCATTACGACACGCTTAAAAGTTGATTTGAGAACAGAGATATGTCAACTCGACTAAGATATGTGGCTAATCATGGGTGACTCCACTAAATTAGAAAATTCTCGTTGAGCAGCCCTAGACCGATTCTTCGTCGTTTTGGTACCCTTTGTTCGTATTTGAATCCTCGAGATTTTCACGACAACCGAGAGTAGCCAATGTGTCGAGTGGGTTTATTGTGGCTCGAAAAAAATCGATCACGGGTCATTTGCACTAAAAATTTCTAAAACTACCCGATAGCTTAAGTCACGTTAAAAACGCGCTTAAGTGAAATTAACTACGAAATTGAGTCTAATTTCGAAAATTGAAGATTCTGTCATGTCACAATAAATTCTAGAACGTCGACTCAATCTCGTAAGGTTTTTCAGAACCCGAGACTTTTTGGGAAAAAGTCGTTCTAGGGCCGTTTTTTGTTCGGAAAAAGGCGGGACCGTTTTTTATCATGAAATTGGGATGCAAGATGGTTCAATGGGTGAGGAAAATACTAGATTGAGTATTGACTCGATGACGGGATTTGTTGAGGCCGAATTAGATTGAATTAAGCACGAATGGGTGTCCAATTGAAGCCTTTTTGCTTGGAATTTCATATGCCTCCACCTCCTCAACATTTGGACCGCCATAAGTTTCTATATGGAGGCCTTGTTGGCTGAAGGAGGGCCAAGGGACAACACTAGGCCAAGGAAGAGTCAAAGGGACAAAGCATTAGAAGAATTGGCCAATGAGACCCTGCTAAAGCCAAGCATGTTCCTCACTCCTTCCTCTCTCTCCCTTGGTTGTGCGACAGCCTTCCTCTCTCTCTCCATTACTGTTCGACGCCCACAGCAACCAAGGAAGCCAGCAATACTGCCGGAGATAGCAAGAGCTGCTTGCACGCCACCACCGTCGCCATTCGCCGCCCGTGCACTCCGCCGTCCGCTCGCGTGCCACTGCGCCCGGCCGTCCCCGTTTGCCTCTGCCCATGTGTCCCATGGATGTCCTTAGCCCAATTGGAGACTGTCCATCGTTGTCCAAGCCTCGCCGAGCCCCACCGTTGGCCGCTCAACCTTGCTGCAGCATCATCAGCCCTTGCTCGCCTCAACCGGCCTCGGATTGACTCTCAACTAGTAGCAAATAGAGAACAAAAAAGTGGGTTTCCAGCAAGCTTCCAAGCCCGTTTTGAGGTGATCCTGAGCCTTGGTTGCTTGGCCGCCTTGAGGATAGTCGGTCTCCATCACATTCCCGAAATTTCATACCGACCCGCTCATTAATCAAGTGAGTTTTGCTCACTAATCCTCACTTAGTAGGCTAATGATGCTTAGGGGTTGTTTAGATTTAATTAAATGCGATTAGGTGGATATATTAGAGTAGAGTAATTAAATTAGTGCTTTATCAATGCATGTTAGGCAATTGGTTAGTGTAGTTAGCTAGTAGACACGCTCTACTATTTATTGAACGAATCTTGGAAATTTTTTGGGTCTGTTTCGACGTCCAATTAGGCATTATGGGCCTAAATTAGATTTATGGCATTTATCTAATAATTTTTGTAATTAATTAATTAATTTTCGAAAATTAAGCTGGGATAGTCGGTGAGAGGGCTAAGGCCACCCATCTTGACCACAGCCTTGGCAAAATCTTTCTGAAATGAGGCAAAGTTCTTGCTGTAGGCAGTCATTTGAGCATTCTTCGAACCTCCACTGAACAATTGCTGGTTCGAGTGGAGTAAGCCCTTTTGGCTCACCAAGTTCCGGAAGTAGCCATTGTCAAAGGACGTGGAAGGGGAAAGGTTGTCGTCGCCTCTCGAGCTGGGGCAATTGGCTTTCGAAGGAGCGGCAAATGACGAGTTCATGTTACTCTCGTTGTAGAGCCAGTCTCGGAATGTCGTGCACCTAGCCTCGCCTATGGTGTGAGATCCTGAGAGTGCCACCATTTCTTGGGCAGTGAACCCTTTGTTGGTGAAAGCGGTGATGAGGTCGCTGAGATTTAGCTTTGGAGATGGAAGGTTGGTATTAGCAGCACTTCCGTTCGCCATGGTCGAATCCCTTCTTCCGAGCTAAACTTGCCAACTCGGTCCACCCAACTACACATCAAAAATTGAATCCAAATAAGTTCAGGAAAAATAATAGCCTCTGTGGATGTTTCAAGAAATTTCAAGGGTTGGCACTTACCGTGACAACAGAGTCCCTAGCGGCAATGGCTAAGATGTCAGCGCACGAGACAACACCGGGGCATAACTTCTCTACTTCCAACTTGATGGTGTCGATCAAGTCGAATCTTCTCACGGAGTTTGCATTGGGAAGGGCCGTCTTCTCCCGATGAAGTTCGCTGTATCGTCTAGTAGAATGGATGCATCACATCCCTCTAAAACAAATTAAAAATAACTTTCGTTAATATTAGATGAAAAAAAGAAGACGGGTTGAATAGAGCTAGAAAGTGAAAGACACTTACATTGACGAAGCAGTTGTGAAAGTGAAGTCGGAGCAAGGATGCTCCCATGCGAGCCTCCTTGGCCATCGCCGCCTTCACGTTGGATCTCACGGTCTCAAGTGCCTTTGGGCACTTTGCTGTGTAGTAGTTCTCCTCGGACAATTGTGTCGAGGTAGAGGTCGATGCGATCAAGCAAATGTGTGGCTGCCCTTGCACCATTACTAGGTTAAAATAATTGTATGGTTACATTAACAATGTCTTGATGATATTTATGTTAATTATCCTTATCTTTCAAGATTGCACGTATATTGCACATACATGGCACATATATTGCACGTATATGTCAACTATACTAGGCACTTTTCGTGTATAACAGCCCGATACCAATTGTTTTGACTTAGATATAATTAATTACCAGCATGGCTTCCCCGATCTCAAGGATGTCCTTTGCTTCAAGCTAGAAATTACATACGTTCTAATTATTTTCTTTTTAATATTAAATTATCTTGTTTTCTTTTTTTTTCCCATGCAGCGTGTCCAAAAGTAGTGTAATTCTCCTATAAATACCGCATGCTGAAGTTCACGAAGAATCCAAACCAAGACACAATACACATTTGCGCGATCTTTCCCTTGTCTCTCTCTCTTTCCCATCCAAATAGTCATTCAGCCGTTGCTTCCTATGCAGCCTTGATAATGTGCTTCCTTTTGCTCATTTGCATGTCTGTGTCAATTAAAGTACAGAATAAGTGTTAAAACTTAACATAAGTGAATATCTAAGTGTCAAAACTTCCAAAATGTATGCTTAACTGCCTTTTTTTTTTTTGAAAATTCTGATATATAAGTATTAAGTCCGACGAAAGTGGCTTGAAATCTGATATGAGTGGTCCATGTGGCATGCTGAAATGTTGACTTAGTAATGAAGATGCAAAACAACGTCGTTTTGCCCCAAAAATCAAATTTTAATGTATATATTAATTAAAATAACCATTTTTTTTTTAAGTAGGTGCATCGCTTGGTGAGGGCTTGCACAGCCCTCACTGCCTCTACACCACCATCATTGGCAAGGGCCGGCAATGGTGGAGGAGGGTTAGTCAGGATCGCCAGGCCCTAGGCAACGACTGGTGACTTTGGCCAACCGCTGACGAGGGCCTACAAACCTTTATCCAAATTTGAGGTGAGGGTCATGACTAGAAAGAAGAGATTGACCATGACGAGCCTAAGCGCCGCTAATATCGACCTCCCATCTCCAATTCTTGATCTCAACTACCCCATCACCTCTTTCTCCAACAAGGATTCATTGCCAAAGAAATGGTGGCACTCTTGGTATCCCACACCATAGGCAAGGCCAGTGCACACTACATTCGATCCCGGCTCTACAACTAAAGCAACATAAACTCATTGTTCATCACATCTTTAAAGGCTGATTGCCTTAGCTCAGGAGGCGACAAAACCTCTCCCATCTTGAAGTCATGAGCCTTACATCCTTCGACAACAGCTACTTGCGCAACTTGGTGAGCCAAAAGGCCTACTCCACTTAGACCAACGCTTGTTTAGTGGGGATTTGATGGACCATCAAGTGACCGTATACCTCAACAATTTGGATTTGTTCTGGAGCAACTTGCTAATGCAATGGTCATGATGGGAGGCCTTAGCCATCTTACCAGGTTTAGTGATCATATAAGGATGAATCGTAGGAAGGTCAATTGATTGTAATTTTGGCAACTCATGTTCTTCTTATTATGTTTCTCTCCTTTGCTTCTTATTCTCATAACATCTTATTAAAAATTAAGTGTCTTTCAATTCTCCTTCATACATTAGGGTGTGTGTTTTAAGTAAATTGGCAGTGGCGTGGTGATAGTTTGATGACATTGTAAGATTTTGTGAAATCCATATATATTATCAATGGATTATAGTCTTTACTGAAAGGAAACTGGGGCTCATCAATTGAATCCAATTATCATTTCATGTGTTGGCAAAGTAATTTATCTAAATAATGTCATTTCTAGTAAGCAAGGGTCTCATACGGCAAAGATCCCTCTTAGGAAGCCTTTTTAGAAAAAGAGAGCAGTGGCGTCTTTTTCCTTGCATCTCAACGGTCAACGTTTCAAAAGTTCAGTTCCTTTCTCCTCGAGGGACGAGAAAAACATGGCATAGTACTGGACTTCCACATAAGCCGTAGTTTCTTCCGCTCATTGATTGCCATGTGTCCAGTGGCTTTCTTTTCAGCCTAGGCAATTCCCCACTCTTATAGCTTATTTTCTTTTGGGACGTGCGCATTTCAAGTAGACTAGTCAAATATGTAAGTCTGATTGGATTTGGTTTAGATTATGAATGATTTGAACCAAATAACCCATTAGCCTTTTATTATGTAAATTTATTGATTCTAACCTGACCCGACCCATATTGTAAAGCACTTTCATAATTAATCAAATTTAAAAAACTTATGTCTTATGATTTTTTTAAAATTATATTGTAAAAACACTTCCATACAATTATAAATTTTAATGGATAAATTTTATAATTTTTTTAAAAATTGAGGCTTCATTTATGTCATGAAAATGTGGTATTTTTGAAAATGATAATATTCTTCAATATATAGCTAAAACTTGAAAATGAATTAGAAATATTTTTTTTCGTATTATAAAAAATCTGATTTGATTTTCCGTGCATTCCTTTTAAGTATTTTTATTTCTTTTTCCTCACTTTTCTCTTGGTTGTTGGCCATGGTGGCCATTGCCGGTGATTCGTGGTTGGTGATAGGTGAACTCAAGCTTTGCCACAAATTGACAAGGTCGAGCTTGAGGCTTGCCAAATTGGGGAGGCTGGAGTCTCGCGAACGTTGAGGCCGATGAGCTTGGCCTCACTAGAGTTGGTGAGCTCAAGCTTGCCCGAGCCCGACAAGGCATTAGCCTCGCTCGATCGGCGAACTCAAGGCTCACTAGCGTGATTGGCAACTGGGTGAGGGCTTCACGGCCTTTGCCTGCGCATCGGCTAAGGCTTTGCGGCCCTTGTTTAGTGGCCGACAAGGGTCGATTGCCGGAATTCATAGTGGAAAAATATAAAAGAAAGAGAGAAAAAGAAAAGAAAATTAAAAAATTAAAAATGGAAATTTTCTAAAAAAAAATGATCAAAAATGGAAATTTTAAAAATATAAAAACTATATAAACTGCTCAAAAGGATGATATCTCATTAATGAGTTAACTCAATTAATAACCGTTATAAGTTAAATGGGTTGTAAATAAGTTTAAAGACAAACCCATTTACAATTCATGTATCATTAGACTTCCATATAAGCAAACCTACTAATAATCCATTTACTAAAACTTAACTAATCCATATATGACACTTCTCAATATAAATGAGTTCAAAGTTCTGACACCTCTAATTTCAATTCCTAAAAATTGTCTCGAAAATGTAATTGAGTTATAATACTTTTAAAAGCTGCAATTATATCCTAAAATTTATTAAATTGGTGCAATCAAATTCTAATGCTTTTAAATTAATTTCTCTCTCATAAGTGGTATTTTTTTAATTACATTTTCCTTCAAATCTTATTTAAATAAAATTAAAAACTAAAAAGGTAAAATAAATTTACAAAACAAAATAAGAGAAAAAGGGCAAGGGCTTGCTGGCCGCAAATAGGATTGGTGTCACCCAATTTTGGGTGAGTCGCATTGGCCCTAGTGAGGCCTTGGTCAAGCTAGTGACGATTGCTGGCCCTTACATAGGGTTGGCAAGGCCTCACCCAAAGAGGGCGATGATTGTCGACCCCAAGGGAGGGTCGGCATCGCTAGATTTTTGGCGCTCTCAACCCAGTCTGGGTGAGCCTTGCCAACCCTTGCATGGGCTGACAAGGCCTTGCTCAAGGTGGCAATGGTCGGCGACTTTGGTTAGCGCCTTGGGCAATGGGTAGTAGTCACAACACCTAGCTATGAGTCAATTTATTTTATTATATTTCCAATTTTATTCTTAAAAATTATTTTTGTTTTTCATTTACTTTTTAATATTATCTAAATAAAAATGGAAAGAAAAAAGTAAAAAAAATGCCATGTAAGAAAGATAAATTAATTTAAAAATGTTATGCCGGCATTTTCTATTAGACAAATTAATGGTGTTATCGGAAGGACTTGATTGCATTAATTTGACAAATTTTTTAAAATTTAATTATACTTTTTTGAAAGTTTTAAAACTCAATTATACTTTCACGATAAGTTTTATGACTTGTAGTGTATATATCCATTTTCTTTTCTCCTCCTCTCCTCGCGGGAACCTCCTCACCGTGCGACCACACATGGCAATGCGCATCGCCCGCCATGGCAGGCAGCAATCACACTAAGAACGAATTTGGCAAATTTTTTAAAGAAAAGGAAAAACAATGTGAAAGCTTCATAAGACGCAGCGTTCTGACCGATCTAGATTTCAATTAACGTGAGCTTTAGCTGCTAATGGACTCCACCCAAAACTTATACCTAACGATTCATATATTTTTGCACACCCTCGTCATGCAAAAACTACGTTAACAATACAATGCCACATTTGATGGCAAATTTTGCATTCGTGGAGCACGCGACATGACATACTTAACTGATCATATATCAAATGAATCAAGTTGCTTTCGTTGCTGCATTTTCATTAATTTTTTTGGCTGAATGTTAGATTAAATTTTCTTGGAGTACGAATCGGCTTGAATTATGTTTGCGAATGAAGATGCATGGGACGCGAATCCTTCGTCCACACGCCCTAAATACCACAATTAGATGAAAGCAATAAAGTCTAGGATTAGATCACGGGTAATTATGTACACAGGGAATGATAATCGGATTCAACTGATGAGGCCAAGTTCCTAGAATGTAATCCATCAATACCATATATAGATGTCAGGCAACCTTACAACTTTATCAAACTATCATCACGCCTCTAGCAATTTACTTAAAACACACACCCAAAGGAGAATTAGAGACACAACTCTCAATAAGTAGCGAAGGAGAGAAAACACAATAAAATGAACACGAGTCGCGGCTTGCAATCAATTGACCTCCCTGCAATTCATCCTTATCTAATCGCTAGACCCGGTGAGAGGGCTAAGGCCTCCCGTCTTGTCCATGGCAGCAGCAAAATCGTTTTAGAATAAACCCAAAAATTTGCTGTAGGCAGTCACATGATCGTATGTGGAACCGTATGTAAAGTCGGGGATTTTTCTAGACATAGAAAAAAGCACAAGGCAGATTTAGATTGGACCTAAAGGCCATGTTAAGGTAGAATTAGCCCGAAAAATCATATAAACAAGTGTCTTTTAAGGATTTTTATATGATATTGTCTTATGTTAAAGATAGTTATAATATTTATATTCATTATTCATATCTCTCAAGATTGTACATACATTGCACGTATATTGCACGTATATTGCACGTATATTTATTTTTGATTGTGCATATCTCGATTAAGATTTCTTTTTAGAAAAGTTATATAGTAAAGCTTATATATAAACTAATATATTCTTCATCAATATATACATTGAAACATACAAAAAATTAATTATTATCTTTTCTGCTTTAATATCCTCATGGCATTGCTCAATAGTGTTCACCCAAGTGCCTTATTAGTGTTTTTCCCTTAATTATATTTTTGATCTCTAGTAGAATAATTTTTTGAATCAATAGGAGGAAGAAAATATGAGTTTCCTAAACTTACATGGATTCAATTAATTTGATGTTTAGAGTTGGCAAGTTCAGCTGGGAAGAAGAATTTTGTCCACGACGAGCCTAAGCGCCGCTAATACTGATATCCTAGCTCCAATTCTTAATTTCAATGACCTCATCACTTCTTTCTCCAACAAAGGGTTCACTACCAAAGAAATGATGGCACTCTTGGGATCCCACGCCATAGACAACGCTAGGTGCACAACGATCCAATCCTGGCTCTACAATGAGAGCAACATAAACTTGTCGTTCGCCCCACCCCCGCGGCATCATGAGCCCTACGTCCTTCGACAATTCCGCAACTTGGTAAACCAAAAGGGCCTACTCCACTTGGATCTGCAATTGTTCAGTGGGAATTCAATGAACGATCAAGTGACCATCTACATCAACATTTTGAATTGTTCTGGAGCGACTTTGCTAATGCCATGGTCAAGATGGGAGCCCTTAGCCCTCTCGCCGTTTTTTTTTTTAATCGGTTAGACCTCTCACCGGGTCTAGCAGTCGGATAAGAATGAATTGCATGGAGGTCAATTGATTGCAATCCTAGCAACTCGTGTTCTTTTTATGAGAGTGCTAGTATGAACAAAATAAAGGAGTTAGGGAAGAGAATAAGAACACAAGATTTATAGTGGTTCGGCTTAATCCAAGCCTACGTCCACTCTCCCACGCTAACAGCCTTCTTGGCTGGATTCCACTATGCAATCAACAAGAGATTACAACTTGAGAGTGCAAACACTTAGTAGTAGATCACACTATCTCACTAAGTCACTCTTTTGGTATTTCTCTCATGATTACAAACGTTTAAGCTCTCAAGAGACAAGTATATGATCTAAAGTCGCCGACTTTGGAATTATAAATTCTACGCTCCGTCTCTTACTTGCTCATCGGTCCATGATCTCCTTAAATACTCCTCCACTTCCAAACTACCCGTTGGACAGCATCCCGAGAATCGTCTTCCAATATACCCATTGGACAGCTCTCCGTATCTAGAAGATTTGGTAGCCGTTGAGTGACAAAGGTAGAATCCCAAATTGATTCCGATCGTCCATACAAACGAAATCTTGGTTTCCATAAGTAAAGCTTCTTCGTGTAGAAAGATCTTGTCTTCAAGATCCAATCGTCAATCAATTAGATTGAATCAATCAAATCAATCTTGATGTGGAATCCAAACCAGATCACTAGCCGTTGTATGATTGGGCTTGAGTTACGATTCATTGAATCTGGATGTAAAGTCTGAGTCTGTAGACTTTACAATATGAGTCTCTAGACTTTACAATCTGGGTCTGAACATATCTGCTTCTGAACAGATTTAGCTTTAAGGTCTGTAACCAGTTCAACTTCAGTATAAAGTCTGTCTTCTGGTTCAGTATTCACGTTTAGTCTGGAATTTGTCAGAGTGAGCAGACTTCTAATGTTAAACAGACTTTGACACTAAAGTCTGGTAGTCTTCAAACTTTGAGTCTTGAGTCCGGAGTCTCGCACTTTGAGTCTTGAGTCCGGCGCAGTCTTCAGACTTTGACACGTAAGTCCGGAAATCTTCAGAATATACTTTGGACATGTTACGTTCAGTCTTCTGGTCGTCTTCTGACTTTGATAATATCTTCTACATGTTCTAACATCTGCATGGTCTATTACTCAACCATCAAACATGTTAGTAGCCTTTGATTTATTTTGTCATCTTCAAAACATCATAAGGGATTTCCCTAACAATCTCCCTTTTTGATGATGACAAAACAATCTCTGAATATGCAGATTTGTAAACATGCTTTTAATTTAAATCAAAGGATATCAGAAGATAACAAATAAATTGAGCATAATAATATATAGAAAATAATCGCAGCTCAATATTATGCCATAGATAATATAATATTAACCAATCAGCACATATGCATATTCATATATTCTCCCCCTTTTTGTCATAATCAAAAAGCGATAGTAATGGATTCACGTAGAGAATGATAACAAATATTTTGCATGAATCACAATTTCCATAAATCAGCTTTTATCGAATATTAAAAATATGCAATATAGCTCACTTCGATCATATCAGCAAATATTCAATAAAAATCACGGATGCATCATAAAATGCACGTACCTTTTTTGTCATAATAATATCAATAAGAGATTTGTTTAATGACAAAAGGTAATAAAAGATGCACTAACCGGATTTTTTAGAATAAATTCTGACACATTTACCTTTCCTTCCATCCATAATAAGATCATAATCAATCCAAAAAGATTTTTCCATAATTGATCAAAGCTCCCCCTCAATTTGTTGCCTTTTTGAGATGATCACGATTCTTTTCATTTTCTTTTGGATTTGCTTTCTCTGTTTTTGCCATTCTTATTTGATGTAGACGCAGAAATGGGGTTGATTCCTCTTTCCACAACATCCCATTGTAAGAGATCTCTGGATCTTAGGAATGCTTTCATTTTGTTCTTCCATACGTCGTATTCCTTTCCATCAAAATATGGTGGCCTTATGTTGCTTTGCCCTTCCATAAGTCCTGGTGCCAACATACTAGCCATAAAGAATCTTTAACTCAAAAGTAAAAACACTTTTATAAACCGAGCACTTAGCTCTGATACCAATTGAGAGTGCTAGTATGAACAAAATAAAGGAGTTAGGGAAGAGAATAAGAACACAAGATTTATAGTGGTTCGGCTTAATCCAAGCCTACGTCCACTCTCCCATGCTAACAGCCTTCTTGGCTGGATTCCACTATGCAATCAACAAGAGATTACAACTTCGAGTGCAAACACTTAGTAGTAGATCACACTATCTCACTAAGTCACTCTTTTGGTATTTCTCTCATGATTACAAACGTTTAAGCTCTCAAGAGACAAGTATATGATCTAAAGTCGCTCAGACTTTGGAATTATAAATTCTACGCTCCGTCTCTTACTTGCTCATCGGTCCATGATCTCCTTAAATACTCCTCCACTTCCAAACTACCCGTTGGACAGCATCCCGGAGAATCGTCTTCCAATATACCCATTGGACAGCTCGTATCTAGAAGATTTGGTAGCCGTTGAGTGACAAAGGTAGAATCCCAAATTGATTCCGATCGCCCATACAAACGAAATCTTGGTTTCCATAAGTAAAGCTTCTTCGTGTAGAAAGATCTTGTCTTCAAGATCCAATCGTCAATCAATTAGATTGAATCAATCAAATCAATCTTGATGTGGAATCCAAACCATCACTAGCCGTTGTATGATTGGGCTTGAGTTACGATTCATTGAATCTGGATGTAAAGTCCGAGTCTCAGACTTTACAATATGAGTCTCTAGACTTTACAATCCGAGTCTCTAGACTTTACAACTGGTCCGAACATATCCGCTTCGAACAGATTTAGCTTTAAGGTCCGTAACCAGGTTCAACTTCGCATAGAGTCTGCCCTCTTCGGTTCAGCATTCACGTTTAGTCTGGAATTTGTCGAGTGAGCAGATTTCTAATGTTAAACAGACTTTGACACTAAAGTCAGTCTTCAGACTTTGAGTCTTGAGTCTGGCAGTCTTCGGACTTTGACACGAAGTCTCCGGAAATCTTCGTAATATACTTTGGACATGTTACGTTCAGTCTCCTCGGTCGTCTTCCGACTTTGATAATATCCTCTACATGTTCTAACATCTGCATGGTCTATTGCTCAACCATCAAACATGTTAGTAGCCTTTGATTTATTTTGTTATCTTCAAAACATCATAAGGGATTCCCCTAACATTTTATGATGTTTTTTCTCCTTTGCTTCTTATTCTCATAACATCTTATTGCAAATTAAGTGTCTTCTGATTTTCCTTCGTACATTTATGTGTATGTTTTTAATAAATTGCCCATGGCGTGATGATAGTTTGATGACGCATTTCAACGAAAACAAATACAAATCATGCTCCGCAAAAATAGTAGATTGTGGACTCACTTCTTTATATATATATATATATATATATATATATATATATATATATATATATATATTATTTTTTTGGGTGTATATACAGAAAAAAAAAGTTCTTTTATTTACACAATAAATTCAAATTAATCTTTCTTTTCGTACCAATCTCTCTTAATTTTCTCGAACGAAAAGAAGAACTATCTAGCGTAGAAATTTAATTGCAATCTGCCAATATATTTAATTCATCAAGAGCTATCTAGCGTAGAGATTTAAATGTAATCTACCAACATATTTATTTCATCTTGAAATAAAGTTGATTAAATAGATCTTTTATAATATTTTTCAAATGAAGGAATTTGTCCGATGATAGTTAAATTAATGGAAGTTATGTTATCTCGGATATTGAGACATATTATTCAATTGTAAATACTAGTAATTCATGGAAAAATATCGTGATATTAGGATGCATCAAATATATGTTCACTTTACACGTGTTATATAAAGTCCATTCATTTATATAAAGAGATTTAATTAGAGTAATTTCTAAGATGGCCAGAGAATTTTGAACTCCGAAAGAAAAATAGCTCAAGAAATTTTACGTATGGCTCTTTTTGTGGCCATCAGGTGTAAAATCACAATATTTTAATTTTATACACACCAAAATTTTAGCCTTTGATCATGCTTATTTTGTAATTCCTCATAATGTAGACTTAATTTCAATTGGATTTACAGTATAAAAAGTTATAAAGTTAATTTATGACGCCAAATGGAATAAATAAACATCTCGTACTTCTAAGTATCTGAATTGTGATTGGTTTCCTTCTTTTGTTTTTCTTTGTTTTCATTGTGGCCAATTTTTCTAATTAAGAAATTGTAAGACATGGAGCTAAGTGGGAATTGCCAACAAGAAATATTGCATCAAGTGAGATCTTAAATTTTCTAAGGAAACCGAGTAAACTAAGGATCTGTTTGGTAACGCTTTTGGACTGGAGAACAATTTTTTTTTTCAGAAATAGTTTTTTTTTTGTATTTCTATTCCCAGGAATAATTTCTCAATAAAAGAACATGTTTGATAACTACATAAAATTTATATTCTTAGAATGAGAAAAAAATATAAATGCATTTGGTATGATTCACAGTGTATACTTTCTTTAAAATATTTTATAATTCTTCTTTATTGCTGCCACCACCGACTGTCGCCGCCCATCGTCGATCATCGCCGTCGTTGGTCGTCAGCTGTCATCGGCGGGCGGCGGTGACGGTTGTCGGCGTCAATCGATCGGTCTATCAACTAGCGGGCGGCAGTGTCAATCGTCATCAGCGATGGGTGCGACAGCCGATGACGACGGCGATCGGTGGTGGTGATGGCGGCCAGAGGTGGCAATGGCGGCCGACTGTCAGCTAGCTGGTGAGCAGTGGCCTTAATGGTCATTTGTGATGGGCTATAGTGAGCGGCAGTGACGGTGACGGTGGCTGCGGTGATCAATCAATGGGCGAGTGGCGAGAGGCGGTCGGTTGATGGGCGGCGGGAGGTAGGCGGTGGTGGCCAGCGATGGTGGCCAACTAGCGCCGGTGGCCGAACAATAGGGTCAACGATGAAGGGAAGGGGCAACAAGGAAGAAGAAAAAAAAAACTTATTTCTAGGAATTATTCCCGGGAACAAAAAGTTATTTTTTTTTTTACTTCTTGTTTCTATTGCAAATCTATTCCCCAGCTATTTTTCTATTCCGAGAAATAGAAATCTGGGGAATAGAAAAATCAATTGACACTACCAAACAAATGTATGTTCTTTTTTATGTTCTGGGGAACAAAAGAACAAAAATTTTGAGGAATAAAAATGTTACCAAACAGGGCCTAAGCAATCATGTAATTTCTGAGCATTGAGATATCAAGCCTAGCACTAAGGTCACTAGCCAAGCTTCACTTGCTTTGGGTGGGGGCGTCACGAACTGCACTGGCCACTGGCAAGATTGCAAGCCTAGCACTAAGGTACAAACTTCCGAAATTTAGAGTTGCCAATGAAGGTTTGACGATTTAGGAAAATTTATATCATCTCTCTTAAAAATAATTTCTTTTTAAAAAATACTTTTTTAGCAACGTCCAATATTTGATGCAACAAAGCAACTCAAAGTGAGAGAATAAGAATTGTAAAATGATATGTGTCCCTTTTTCTCTTATCTTCTGCCTTAATGCTTGGGAACCAATTAAATTTGTTAACCAATTGCCTAAAGGGAAATTAGTGGTACAGAAGGCAACGTCATTCTTTAAAAAATGTAACAGACCATCACCTAAGCATTATTGGTATCATAATTATGTTGAACATAGGAAAATATTCTCTAAAAATCTTTAATTATCTTTAACAGACGACATGAAAGCGTAGGAGATATCTTTACCTCTGGCATTGCACATGAAATCCTTAAAGCACAAGAAAATACATTGTTAATGATAATTATATTCCTAAGGAGCAATTGTTAGGGAATTCAGAAATATTACTCTCCATTCATGATGCGAATGCATATAACATACATGTTAAGTCTCGTGATTCCAAGAGCTTAGATGCCTTACGATTAATCATTATCTAACATCCGACATCGACATCATCACATTCAATTGATGAGCCCAATTTTCTTTCAAAAAATAAAAAAAGAGAAGAGAATTTAAGCCATCGTTTTATATAAATATGACCCAATCTCATAACATAATCAAATTATCATCGCGCCCTGTGAAATTGACTAAAAACAGAGTTATCATCAAACGCGGGAGCACCAAGTTATTACCCTCAATCATCTCGAAAGGTTATGAGAATAAAAGGTTAAACAAAGGAAAAAAAAAAAACATCATGAGAAGAACAATAGCTAGGATTAAAATCAATTAACTCTTCTGCAATTTGTCATGGTCTGACCCGTAGGCCTCCAATCTTGACAAGTTCTTGCTCTAGGTAGTCACTTGAGCGTTCATCGAACCCCACTGAACAAATGCTGGTCCAAATGAAGAGGTTCTTTTGGCTTACCAAGTTGCTGAAGTAGGCATTGTCGAAGGACGTCAGGCGAATTGCCAGAGAAAGAAGACGAAGGGAAGAAAAAAAAAGAGAAAAAAAAAAAAAAAAAAAAGAAAAGAAAGAATAAATATAAATTGTTAAAAATTATTCATGCCAGTGCTTGGCCACGTCACGTAAAACAGTTGGCGTCCATGTTAGTACTTGCCTGTCAAAATTGGTTGGATGGACTGGTATGATATAAATACAAAATGTTTATGACTTAATGGAAAAGAAAAAGTTTAAAATTAAATTGATATAATTATAATAGGTTTATAATTGTTTTGGTAATTTTTCCGTCACGCAATGATATGAACGTTTAAGAAATATTTTTGCCTTTGGCAATGTGTATGAGACCTTTGCTTAGAAGATATGACATTATTTCGATAAATCACTTTGCCACACAGGAAATCATAATTAGATTCCTCGCTGCATCGGATTTAATTGTTGAGCCTAAGTTCCTTTCAATAGAGAATGCAATCCATTATACGATACAGATGTTACAAAATATTACGACATCATCAAATTATCATCGCGCCTCGTGAAATTGACCAGAAACAGACACCCAAATGTACGAAGAGGAATTACGAGACACTTAATTCTCAATCAGATGTTGTGAGAATAAGAAGTAATGTAGGGAAAAACATCATGAAAAGAACAAAAATCGCCAGAATTAAAATCAATTGACTTTTCTGCAATTGGTCCTGATCTGACCGCTAGACCCGGTAAGAGGACTAAGGCCTCCCATCTTGACCATGGCATCGGCAAAATCATTCCTGAATGAACCCAAATTTTTGCTGTAGGCAGCCACTTGAGCATTCGTCGAACCTCCACTAAACAACTGTTGATCCGAATGAAGCAGGCCCTCTTGGCTCACCAAGTTGCCGAAGTAGGCATTGTCAAAGAACGTCGGGCTTGTGATGTCGAGAGGGGATAGGTTGTTGTTGCCTCCAGAGCTGGGGCAATTGGACTTTAAAGACATGGCGAATGATGGGCTTATATTGCTCTCGTTGTAGAGTCGGGTCCGAAACGTCACGCACCTAGCCTGGCCTATGGTGTGGGATCCTGATAGCGTTACCATTTCTTTGGCAGTAAAGCCTTTGTTAGAGAAAGAGGCGACAAGACCGCTGAGATTAAGAGTTGGAGCTGGGAGGTCGATATTAGCATCATTTAGGCTCGCTGTGGTTGAGTCTCTTCTTCCCAGTTGGACTTGCCAACTCGGTCCATCCAACTAAACATCAAATTAATTGAATCCACATAAGTTTAGGAAAATAATAGTTTCTTTGTATGTTTAAAGAAATTGCAAGTGTCAATGCTTACAATGACGACGGAGTCCCTAGCAGCAACGGCTAAGATGTTAGCGCACGAGACAACGCCAGGACACAGTTTCTCCACTTTTAACTTGATGGTGTCAATCACATCGAATCCCCTCACGGAGTTCACGTTGGGAAACGCTGTCTTCTCCCCAGTGAAGTTCACGGTGTCATCTAGTAGAATGGATGCATCACATCCCTATCAAATATATATATATATATATATCTTATTAAGTTTAGAAGATCTAACGAACTAGAAAGGATGATCTAAATATTGAACCTATGAGGAAACAAAATAATTTTTTTTTTTTTGCAAGCAACCGGAAAGGAACGTTAAGAGAGAGAAAATTCATCGGTTAGAATAGAATAAGATATGGAGACAAATTTATATTGCATGAAAAAAAGACATAGTCAGAGACACAAGATTGGCAGGTCGTCTAAATGGTGTGCTATGATCAGCTCAATGCGTGTTCTTTCTTAATTTAATGGAATCATTGGCCCACGTAGCTAACTTGTTGCAATATTCCTCAAAGATCCGAATCTCCAAAATGTTGGCCATTTTCAATCAGGAGTGAATTAAGCAGACATGCGAGGAACCATCGAAAATAAACGTGGAGGAAGAGTAATCCTTATATGGATTGGGAATGAAGTAAAAGTTTGCACGTAAAAGAACATGCAAAACATACACGAAACTGGACATGAAGGAAAAAGGATAGAACTGAGCGAGAAAGCGGAAGAGACTTGCATTGACAAAGCAATCGTGAAAGTGAAGTCGGAGCAAGGATGCTCCCATGCGAGTCTCGTTGGCCACCGCCGATCTCACAGCAGATTGGATGGTCTCCAGTGCTCTCGGGCACCTTTGCGTGTAGTAGTCTTGGTTAGACAATTGCGCCAAGGCGGACCTCAACGCGATCGCACAAACAAAGAAGACGAAGTAGATCTTCCGGTTTGTATTGGAAGCCATGACTGAAGGGAGCTAATCAGATGGGAAAGAGAGACACAAGGGATTAAATCTCGGTTTGGGATCTTCGCGAACGCGAGCATGTGGAATTTATAGGAGGATTAGAGCACTTTCGGACATCTTTTTAGGGTTTTTAGAATTGCCTTTGGAGGTCAACGCACGCCTGTGTGGAGAAAGTAAACGAGTCAAATTAAAAATCATTAATGATAGTTAGA
Source organism: Eucalyptus grandis (assembly GCF_016545825.1). Lineage (NCBI taxonomy): Eukaryota > Viridiplantae > Streptophyta > Magnoliopsida > Myrtales > Myrtaceae > Eucalyptus > Eucalyptus grandis. Next base: position 16,419,943 of record NC_052622.1, on the reverse strand, counting down.
GCAAGAACACATTTTATCTCTGGCTTGATACAAATGACATTCTTGATCAATTGTTTCTTAATCAAAATGGGTTAGTGTTGGGCTGTCATATGTGAATAATGATGCTATATTTTCAATCTATGAATTTGGTGTATTAATTCATGGTTAGGACCACAAGTGAGTATCTAAATAAGTGAGTCAGATCAACGCGGATCGAGATTTTAGCATACCACCGAGCATTTGAATAAGTGGGCTTCGCCTCTCTTAATTAGAGATTTTTCTCTTCCTTTTGCTCATATCAAACTTGGAATCCTTGGTTAGGTCGAAATTCTAATTCAATAAATCAAGTTTCTCATCTTAGAGCTTGAGCATCAAATCGAGTTTGGGCCTCGAACCACAAACTCATCAGCCTAAATAGTGTGTATATTCTAATTAACTCGATATATTTATGTATTAACATTGGAATCACTTCATTTCTTTTATTGTATTTGGAAAATTGGAACTCCAACTTGAGCTTAAACTGAAATTATATCATTGTACGTTCAATTATCTAAGACTAGCTAGTACCATATGCGATGCGTCTTGTATGCTCCTTGTAAGATACGGAACTTGAGAGATCAATTATTGTTGTACAATTTTGTGAAACTACCACCGGTTGTTAATGAAGATGTAATATTTGAGTTCTTAATACTCTTTCCACGCCACGCTAGAGCAAATAAGGAATTTAAAAATTTACAAGATCATTATCAATTATTCTAAAATTTTAAATTGTTATATGATAGAATTGTTCAATATTATATGCATTAACAAATAACACATATAGGTGAAATTGCATGAAACGAGTAGATTGCCTCAAAGGTTGAAAGAAAGATAAATCAAAACCGATTCAACATATCACATAAATAAGAAATTTTAAATATAGCTTGAAGGAGTTTTTTTTCCCTATATATGAACTAGCACTACCTACTTCAATGCATGTGCTCCGTCAATATATTTTTTTGAAAGGCACCTCACGTAAAAAAATACCGTTAAGGGCGAGGACTATCCACCTCACACATATGTTCGAAGCTGAAATAAAAGAAGGTAGATAGCCTAGCCATCTCCAGATTTCACTGCTTAAACATACATGTTGTCGATCAAAGTCAATATGACTTAACACTCAAAAATAAATATCGTGATTCATCACGACGTCCAATCACTTTATTGATTAGTGATTTCTTTCATCGTATCGGGAACATGATATGCTTTTCCACACAATATAATTAATCTATAGCGACTGAGGGGAACCAAAAGAAAAACGTGCTTCGTCGGTGTATAGTCCACGCACTTAGTTGCCTCCTACAGCTTAGTAGGCAGCCATTTTGAAAGTTAATGAAGGGTTGGTGTTCTTCTACAAGCTTTCGAATCACATTCATGCCTAGCACGTTAAACCAGAACTTGTTTCCGTCCCTTCTGATATTCAATGTAACCCAAATGATAAGAAAAGGTCAACGTCGGCGAACCCTAAGACCTGTTTACGCAACATCATCTGAGTCATTGCACAACTGCGCAGGTCCCGATTGACTTCCATGAGATTAATTTTGCCTTATAAAATGATATTTAAAAGAATCGCATAATGTATAAAGCACAAAAAGCAAAACTTATAAGAAAACATTTGGGTACAACCAGACCCTTCAAAACAGATCATGGCTCAATTTTTTAATACACATTTGAAAGGCTAAGTTGTTAAATAAATTAGTTGTATTTAGTAAGTAGGTCATAAATGGACTTGGATTAGTATAATCCAAAACAATATGGGTGTTAAATGACTTTTTAGCTTACTTAGACCTAAACCATTTCTTTAATTCTTTTGCCCTCATCCAATTTTACGCTTGTTCACTTTGCGCTCTCACCTCTGTGTGGGTTAAGTTTTCCTAAATTGGATTAAATATGAGTTAGGTCGGGCATGGATAACTAAACTTGCATTGTTTGAAAATTGGTCAATTTTGTTCAGATTATTTTTACCCAATCTGATCCATTGTATGAGGGTCTAGGTGCAACAGCCGAGGGTCTATTAATGTGGTGATTTCGAGCATGAAGTGCTTCGCGTGTATACAGGGTATCAAACTAGAGAGGTATAATGTAAGTGGGATCACCTAGGGTTTGTTGAGAATGAATGAGTCTGCTCTTTTGCAAGACCTACTTTCTCTCAAATCGCCATATGTGGGCATTAGATTTAGGCACATTATGCATGCACACTTGCTCTTAAAAATAAAACAATAAGTGTTGATTCCAAGAATTTCATTTTCTCTACTAGGCCGATATAAATGAGGCGGATGAGTGCATAACTATTTGTCTTTGAGACATATTATAGATTTGATAATAGTTCCTTTTTTTTTCAGCAATAACAGTTTCAAGTTGAATTTAACATTGCGTATTTGAAAAACTTAAACTGCTAAACAATAGAATATCTTAAAAAATAGAACCCTTGCGTCATAATGCCATTTCCAAATAAAGTCTTGACTGCGTGAATAATATCTATAAATTCTAGATTAAAAAGGTTGCATATGAAGCTCTGTCTTTCAAAAAGAAAAAAAAAACCAATTATCATCCAAAACATAAAGTTAATAAAATTTTCCTTATTATTTCCATGTTTAGGTAATGACATCGGCCAACAAAAGTTAATAATATAAACATTTATTTAATATGAATACTTAATACGAAATTTCATTGTTGAGTAATAAGGGTATAAATTTAAATTGGCATTACAAATATTAAAAAAAAATGAAGAGAGACAGAGAGAGCTAACCAACCTTCTGCAATTTTCCTCAAGACTTGGTCAACCAACCACGTTCCATGAATTATGATTTGAGAAATCTTTGTTCTTTATGAAAAATGAAGGAAAAAGACGACAATAACGGTCCAATCGTCATCGGGTCGAATTCTCCAACTATTTTTATACCAAATGCTAATATAACCATTTTAGTTTCATGAACTATGCTTCGAAGGATCTATATTTATCTTTTTCTAAAAGAAAGGGAAACATTGACGGTCCAATTGTTATTGGGTCAACATTACCTAACTATCTTTATACCAAAAAAGATAAATATTATAAATCAGATTCAACGCAACCGTGCCTGCCGTTCAAGGGGAATTATATGTTTTTTCGGACAGCAAGATTGCCAAACCCCTATTTATTATGTGACTAACAGCTTCATTGAACTGGCAATCTTGACATTTGCCAAAGTGGCTTCGGGATTCTAGGAAAGAACCAATTCGGATCTTTGATGTTAGACAGATATTGTGCTTCTCTCTCTCTCTCTCTCTCTCTCTCTAAGGAAATTTCAGTGACTTTCCAAACGAGGGTTTGGGTTATAGGGTTTCTCCGACTCTTCCATCATCAACTTTTCTCGTATTTTTGCGGGTAAGAGTTAGAGAGTTTGTCGGAGTCCACTTTTTTTTTTGAGTTCATGTCTTTTTGTTATTCCCTGGGCCTTATTACGTCTTTGCAGAAGATGAATAAACCCGGTGGAGTAAACAAGGTAACCCGCCTTGAACCAGTCTACTTCAAAGAGAGAGCGGAATTTATTCCTCACCTTGCTCAAATGTCATGATAACCAACCTGAACCGTATTTTCAAGTTTAATTGGATGAGCCGTTGATAGGCAACTTGGGCTATTCAAAATTTTTAGTATAATGATTTCTCAAAGCACTTTGTATTTACACCATTGGATAGTGCATTAAGGTAACGTGAGTCACTTGCCAAATCCATGATCATGTCTATTCTAAAATAACTCGGGCCACTTTTTGACAAATGTTCAATTAAAATCATCTCTTAGATGGTGAGTTGAACATCCCGAAGACACTCAAATCTTAATGACGGCCTCTCCCAACTAAAAACCTATGATAAAATTGGGCTTGGGCATGAAAATGAATCTCTAATGATAGACAGAGAGGATGGCCTAAGGGTTGTGAAGTGAACGATTTTATACTTCTAAGTTAGAACAACAAGAAGTCACTTGATAAAGTTGATGCTCTCTATGACATGTTAAGTACGTCTAAGAATCCCTAATAAGGAGATAACCAAGTGGGTTAAGACTCAACATCTAATTATGCCTTGGATACTGAATGAGGTGGACTCCAAAATTATTACTGAATTTATTAACCCAGAGAGAGAGTAGCAAATAACATTGGTCCAACATTATTTGGAGATATCATAAGGCTATTGGGCTCATTTTGAGTTCAAAATTCATCGCATTTTTCGGGAAGGTAAGTGGTATGGTGATATGATTGCTAATGTTGGCATAGTGAAGCATTTGGAGACTACGTTTTACTTGTACCCTTCTAGAGAATTATCTTATGTTTTGCTTAGTGATAAAATTGGCATTATAGGTTTATGATGTTAATTTTTTTTAACTTACTTTCCAGCCATCTTCAGAGGCCTCGGATTTGTAATTACGCCCTTTTCAATGACCCAACATGGATTGGACATGTGAACAAGCATATAATATTGCTTACTCTCGACACTAATGTGTTCTTTGAAACACTTAACGGTTTTGGGCGAGTCAGGCCCAACAAGGATTCATAGAACGTGTTTAATCTCATTAGTCCAAAAATAGAAACTGCTTTCGAGGCCGACCCAAGACTGCCCATCGGAGCGAAATACATCACCTGAGTCCACTCAGAAGATCGATGTGCATGGTTGTCAAGCCGCTTGGGGCAAGATCACCTCTACTTCTAATTTCCTTGTTGCGGCGCATAAGAGAATTGTCTTGACTCGATGATCATGAGATTAATCCAATACCGTAAAGAAGCTCAGATACAAAAGCGACATAAACTACTAAGAATATTCAATGTTCATCTAGTACGGAAGTGCCAAGTTGATCAATCCAGCCTGAGCAATCGCAATTTATTTTGACAACACCCTATATTAATGTGCATTGCACAAGATTAGTTCTTTTCTATCATTCTGTAATTTATTAAATGAATAACCGCAATGACGAAGATAAGAATAATGCAAAAAATAAAATTAGAGAATTTTTGTAAAATTTGATATATATTAATGAAGATTACACTAACCCATTTATAAGCCTCATTAGATAATTATTCTAATATAATATCTCAATCAAGATATGCACAATCAAAGGAAGTTATGCATGCAATATATGTGCAATCTTGAACAAGATAAATAACTAGCATAGATACCATAATTATCTCTAACATAGGAAAATATTCTATAGAAGTCCCTAATTATCTCTAATAGTCGACACAAAAGCGTAGAAGATATTTTTGCCTTCGGCATTGAATATAAATTCCCTTTTTCCTTTGTGTAAAATGTCAATATTATAAAGCAGATTAAGACTACGCATGACAAAATTTTTGAAATAGAAATTGATTTCTGACCAGAAATCAATTTCTCAATTTCTATTCCCCGGACAAGTTTTTGAGCAAGGAAACCCGTTTGATAACGACTCAAAATTTCTATTTCTGAAACAGAAATTTGTTTGATAAAAAAAAAAAAAAATTCCATTTCTATGAATCATGTTGTCCCCATCCTTTTACCTCACTCTTCTTGGTGCTTGTGATGGTAATTTAATTTGATAAAATTTGGTAAATCACTTTAATTTATATTGGTAATTCGATAGAGTAGTTAGGAACTTCAAAACATTAGCAATTTATGTAAATAAAAGCTACTAATTAATATACAAAATGCTAATATGCAAACTATAAAAGATTTGGTATTTTCAAATGCTAATATGCAAATAGTGAATGTATTTATTCTCCTCATTCAAGATTCGGGTTCAAGTCACTTTTTTGCATTCTTTTGAGACCACTTCAGGAGGGCAGACATGTGTGATCTTTGGTTACTTTCCTGTGTGTGAGGTACAAGAGGATTGGTGTTCAAAAGGTCACGGATGACCCATTAATATACACAAAACCATAGAAGGAAATCTTCAACCAGAACATTAGGCCAATTGCCGAACGAAGTGATTTTATGGTAGGTACTAGTTGACATAGAGGGAGGCGCAATTTGCAAGAGATTCGAAATTAATAAAATGGAAGTTGTGCTAGAAATAGAAATTGATTAGATAACAACATAGGAAATCCTCAAATACAAAAAAATAGTCGAAATAATACTAATTCATTACAAAAGCTGAAGATACAATTTCATGGAATTTCCGGCATATTATTATTCCAGTAGTCTTGGTCCGGTAGCATTAAGGATGAGATGAGAAACATTTCTTAGTGTTTTGAACACGGGAGAGATGCAAATGGAATCCAAAAGCAAGTCACTCCTGGCTTTAGAGTTTGCACCAGCAAGAAATTGATACAATACATAAGACTTCTACTAAGCAATGTCAATCGGGGATTCAAGAGGAACAAACAAATGGAAATGCAAACCCCTTCAATCCATCCCATATCTGCAATAACACAAGCATAGACAACGAAATAAACATAACAAAGGTCACTGAGGTGTCCTTAAATATCTCATAGTCCACGTGAAAATCAACCAACACCTGCCTTGCCCGCACAACATACACACAAAAATCCACAACCAGAACATGGAGAAAGTTTTCTATGCTATTGAGAATAGTTCCAATAAGAAAACCTAGTCAATCACCATTTATTATGCCGTTCATAAAATCCCAAGTGCCTTGCACTAGTAACAGTACATGAATGCCCATGAGAAGTTCCACAAGCCATACTTGCAATATGCAGAGCAAAAAAATGCAGTCCAAATAGCCATTCTTCACTTTCCTCATAACAAATGGAAATGCAAACCCCTCCAATCCATCCCATGTTTCTCATTCAAAATGCGGGCTTCTTACCCTGGTGGCCTCAGCAGCGAAAACCCGTCGCAGCTGAAAGTTGCCCCAAGAACTTGGGCTTCTCGCTTCTCGTTCTCGCTCAAGTGAAATCTACCTAAGAACTCGTGGCACAAACACCAACCATTCGCAATCGCTCTCACATTCCCCACCCCACCGAGAAACAAAGCATCCCAGACTCGCAGTGCAAATACCAACCGTTCGTTTGCAGAGCACAAGCACATGACAACCAAGAAAGAGGCGAAAATGGAATGATCGATCGAACCTCATGAGGAATCAAGAGTAGAAAGGGGCGATGGCGACTGGAAGTTGCGGAATCGAGAGCGGAAGGGGATGCGGATGAATATGGGCGACAGAGATGGGTGACGGCGACCGGGGACGTGGACGGAGGAGGCGGGTCCAACGGGACGACCCGAGCAAATTAGCTGGTTTGAGGACGGCGACGGTGAGATGAGTGGCGACGGCATTGGAGTTGACGGTGAGGATGAACAGCTTCGGAGTCGCTAGGGTTTTTGGTTGAGGTGAGGAGAAGGAATGGGAAAGCAAAGGGTAGTGAGGAGAGAAGGAGTCGACATCTTGAAGGAAGAAGGATGGATAAGAAACAATTTCTATTTCTATTTCAGAAATAGAGAAATCAATTTGCGTTACCAAACGGATTTCTATTTCAAACCTATTCCGGGGAATAGAAAAACAGAGAAATTGAGAAACATAAATTTTACTATGCGCAGCCTAAGAACAACAGCTTAAATGCATTCCCTAGCATTACAAATAAACCTAATAATTCGAAAAGATGGAGGTAGGAAGTCTCGACATAGCAGCCAAAATAACATTTGTTTAGGAAGGACATACCTTAAAAAAAGGTCCTTCGCTAGGATACCGTACTCCCGTGTGAATCAGCAAGGACCACCTTGCAAGGCTAAATACTCCTGGGTGACCCATAGCAAAGTAGTACCGTGAGCATTTCGCTCAAAGGGTTGAAGGGAGATAGTGCATCAAGCTGTTCGCAAGGGCCAAGAAATGCCACTCTTTAAGCTTAGAAAGCGTATTGTGAACTGGTGGTATCGGGACGATCGACAGTCTTGCGTGCCTTAGGTGGTGTTCTTTTCACGTGCGATGATCCCTCATAGAGTTCTGCTTTCATCCGGGGATCTCTTTCCATACTTCACAAGCAGCAGCTAGTTCAGGACTCCATTTGCTAGCCTCACGGATAATTTCCTGACGTGATACATCTTCATAATGAAAATAGAGTTGTCTCATTCTTTGCTCTCTCTCTTACATTTTTATGTATATTAGGCAAGATAATATAAATTTCAGTAGCAAAGCTTGTATTGTTTGTAAAAGTGTGGTGTATACTCTATATTAAGCCTTCGCAAGTCATTTTGAGTACTATATTCTCTTTTTTTGTTTGTTTGCATTACCTCCTCACCAATTCTACCAAAGCACCTTTATCCTTTTGGTTCCAACAAAAGGCGCGGGTGATGGTGGCGGCGGAGGCAATGATGGTGGTTGTGGCAATAGTGGAGGTGAAAGGTGGCAACCATCATGAGGTCACCACTAAATCCACGACCACGTAGGCCACCACCACAGAGTTAACATAGAGGTCACCATGGAGGCCATCGCCATTTAGTCCATCATGGAGGAGGCAGTCACGGTGGTGGAGGCGGTCACCACGGTGGTGGAGACGACAGTAGCGGAGGCAGCGGCGGAAAGTCTTGAACTGAACATGTATTCATATGTTTTTTAGGCACGAAAGCCATAGTAGAATTGAAAAGAGATTTTGATTTCAGTAAATTATGATGCGACAATGTGGTCTACATGAAATGGGTGGCCAAAAACCTTGGGGCAAGATATTGACCACTCTTGTTCGATGTGTTGTGTTATGCTATTAAACGTTTTGCTCGAGTGGGGACGAAAGTGGGAGAGGTTAAGGTGAAAAGCTCACCGTAAAAATCGAACTTCACACTCAAATTTACAATCCAAGCCAGGAGGAACATTTAAATGGAGTCCTATACGGTCTGGTTGACTAAAAGTCTAAAAAAAATTAGTATCTTGTCGACGTAAGTGTGCTCACAAGTTAGTAAGTTCTCACCACGTAAAGAATTTGCATTGAAAGTAAAACCAAAGTCGGTAACCGCTAACTTACCATTGAAATAAGTAATTTACCATCGTAGGACCACTATTTGGGAATCTACCATCGCCAAATTCAATATTAAGTCGTAAAGCTCCATCATTGAAGTCGTATAATGACAAGTAAAATTAGTAACTCACTAATGTATATTTCGTTTTAGCATCATCAGTATGAAATTTAGCAGTGTCAAGTTTAATAGTAAGTTTATAAGCCTATTAGAAAGTTGCCACTAAAAGCAAAATCTTTCCAGCGAAATTAACAAATTACTAGCAAAAGTAATAACTCGCCGAGGTGGCCTGCTTTTAGCTTAGTAAGTTACCAATCGAATGAGGGGGGAATAGTAAATTGATGACTCCTCTGGAAGTTTACCACTTTGCATATGGACACACTTGTAAAATTTTAAAGGTATTGGAAAACCTATTACCGGATATTGGTGATGTCACTATTATTTCATTGATAAGTTACTAACTGTTTGAGGAATCTATTTTTAGTTATTATATTCGAGGATGGTGAAGTCGCTATTTCGTTGGAAAGTTACTAATTAATTGAAAATCCCACTTGTAATTTTCATGGACCGGTCTTCTGGAGATGAGCACCTGGTAGCTTGTAGCTAGCTTCTGGGCACTCGACAGGTGGCTGGGCTTGATGGGCGCTCAACCAGAGGCATAGATAAACCTCCCGACTCTATATGTTCCGTGCGTCCGGGTATCACGTCAGCCGGGAAAGCACAGGAATTAAAAGCTTGATCTGGTCAATTTCCATGTCACGCGGTAAAACAAACAAAAGGAGCGTTGGGATTTCCTCATTGCGAGTATTTTGAGCGAGTTTTCTACGGGAAATTGTGGGCAATGTACTTAATTAATTGTTTGATTTGAGAAGATCAAATGGGCAGATTTTTCTGCATAAATAGATGGTCGTTAAGACGACAACGAAATGCAGCTTGGGAATCGGGGGACCTATGATCTAGGGTTTCGGCGAGCTTTCTGAAGAAAAAGCTCGCACCTCGAATTGGGGCCCAAAGTCAAGAAAATTTAAGGCCGAAACAGAGCGAAACTGGAGAGAATTCAGAACTGAAGAACAACTTGTAAAATTTCCGGGACAAACAAGGGATCTATTCCTACATAGTATTGACACAGATACGTGATACGCAGCACAACACGACACGACACGTGACACGTCATTTCTAAAGGAATAGAAAATTCCAACACGTTTCGACACGTTATATATTAAATATATATTTTCATATATAAATGCATAAATAATAATAATAATAATAATAATAATAATAATAATAATAATAATAAAAAGAGCATAAAATTAATTTATACTAAAAATATTAATCTAACATTTGTTAATATCATTCATTATTTTAATTTGATAATAATTGAACGAGAAATTCAAAAATTGCAAACACAAAAGAGTAAACTCGAAGGAACATGCCATGTTTTCTTACACTTGTTGGAAATTTGTGAGATTTCTTATAGTCCTAGACAAAGTTTGGAGTTTCTGATAAAGAGTAGCTTGGAGTTCCTCGGCAAAAACAAGGTTCGAGAAATATGAAAACTAGGACAATAATTCTCGAAGTATGACCAAAAGAAGAAAAAATCACTAAATTCGCCATGGAAAATGCAAGAGTCAGAAAGAAGCAAAAAAAATCACAAATTTAAGTCTACTTTCACGAATCTATGAATCATACAAATATTGGGTCTCTACTTCAGTTATAGTTTACCAAACAGTCTAGCATTTCGGAATATCTCTTTACCTCAAAGGTATTTGCATTCTCCCAAGGGCATTTCCCCAAAACCAAACCAAACGGGCCTTCTACTTCATCTTTATCAATCTTTCTGATCATGAGCCAAGCCATCTACCCACAATTGGGTCACGAAATCACTAATCTCAAACCAACAAAAAGATGGAATTTTCCCAACCAGGTCTCATTCCGAAAGTAATGAAACTACTTAAATTCCAAGTTTCGATGAATCTGACTCCTCATGGCAACATTGGCCTTGTCCGACATTTTTCTCGGATGCAACCACACAACATGGGATCTCCTAGAGAGGGCCGCCAGACAACATATTTGGATAAGTTTTCACATGACAAGCAGCCCTCCGATAAACGGAAACACACTTGGCGGAGATGAGGTGGGGGTGAGTTTGTTTGGGGAGGAGGTGGCTATGGCGGTTGGTGGGGTGAGCCGCGGGGGTGGTGGAGTGACGCCGACAAGAAGAGGGGTGTTCCATCATCATTCATGAGAAGGTCAGAACTTAGAAGTGAGAAACAGAGTGAGAATTTTCTTATTTCCCCTTATTTTTGTTACTTTCATTATTTTTTCATATATTTATATTTTAACCCCTCAAGTATTGAAAATTTAAAACCGACCATGTGCATGTTAGAATCGTGTGTCAAAATTTCAAACTCGCATGTCAGAGCGTGTTCAAAGAGTTGACTATGTGTTAGATTTTTTGACACTCGTTGACCGTGTGTCTGTACGTGTCGGACACGAGATGAAGTGTTGGAACGATACGAAAACTTTCAGAAAGTGTCAATACTTCTTAGATCTACTTTTAGGCTTGAACGCGAAGAATCCAGTGAAAATTGGAGTTTGTTTCCAAGGGTGTGTTGGATTGGATCATTGAATAAAAATTATAGTATTTTCAAATATATATATATATATATATATATATATATATAATTACCAAAAAAAAATCTTTATATGAACTCGCATGCATATATTTATATGTTGGGCTCTGGCATTTTGTTGATCTAAATGAAAGTCGAATTTTTTAGACAAGAATAATAATACAGAAGAAAGAATTGTGGGGTTTTCTATAAAATCCAATATATCATAGGAGTTTTATGTGATGATTATCTAAGGTAACATATATCCATTAAGATATGCATAATTAAAGGGAGATATACAAACAATTTTAAAAGTTACAAAAAATTAATAAAAATTCTCTAATTATGTCTGTCTAATATAGGAAAATATCTCAAAGAAATTATCCTAAATATCTATAATAAAGTACATGCCAATATGACATCCAAATTTGACCGAGACTATTTTTGATATTTTGTCATATACTCACACAACGATGATCCAGATGCCAACAAAACCCCACATCATAATCTATTGAGTGTTGGACTATTGTTAGGCCTTCTCTAATGGAAAAAGAAAATCTTTAGAGTCTTATATTGTCGCATCACATCATCGCAAGTCTCACGATAAAAAGAGATGTAAAGTATGATCACTTTTTAAATCGAGGTCCCATGTCCAACGAGAAAAAAGTGCGACACTAGCTAGGTGCCATTAACTTGATTGAAATTATTGATCTATCAATCAATTCTAATCTCGATATATGTGCCTTATCATAGTCAATTATCATTTCTAGGAATGACAAAATTGCAATCGGCCATCTTCATGGGGGTAATCTTAGAGATGTTGAATAAGAAATCAAGAGACTGAATATCATTTGATCAACTCAAGAATTCAATTGGCAAGACATAATTTGCCTTATTATGGGGGTAAAGTAGATTGTGACGAGGGCACTAAAGCCCTCAACAGTGATAGTAGCAGCCGCAGAATTTCTCGGGACGGAAATAGTCTTGCTCGCAGTTCGCCTCGCGGAATAAGTCGCCGTGACTGCTCTTGCATTTCCCCACACAAACCTGCTTGGTACAATTCTCGAATCTTATGTCCTCATGGCACAACTTCTCTGCTTCTGCATAAGGCCACGCGGACAAGGCTGCAATTTCCCATCGACCAAGAAATGTCAGTAGCAAAGCAGTTTATAGTCACTTCACGTCTTGCAAAGCAAGATCGCCACAGAAAAACTCATACATAAAAACCTGAAAAAACGAGGGCCGCTATGAAGAATTGCGCGAACGAAAGCTTGGCCATCTTAGCTAAGTGAGTCTCGGGATCTAATCCTGGGGGTTGATTATATTGCTTGTACGAGGTAAAATTACGAGGTAACATTGAAAGGAAAGTGGATATGTGAATCCAGAGATTTAGGGGAAGTTGGTAAAGATAATGCCTGTTTTTTTTTTCCTTTCCAAAACCGCTTGATACTTTTGCTTGAAATCACTACCTCAATTTGAGAAGTGTGCATGTGGAATATCCTCCTAAGAAAGGATTTTGGAAGCTTTCTTGGATATTCCACAAAAAGAAGATATAGGGAAATATCTTAAAGAATTATCCTAATTATTTTTAACAAAGTACATGCCAATAAATTCTAAATAAATTCTAAAGTGATGACGACTCATATCTTGATCGAACCGTTTTTAATATTCTATCATATAATATACTCACAGTATTGATCTAGATGCCAACGAAACCCCACATTTAACATAGTCTATTGAGTGTTGGGCCATAATTAGTCCTTCACCAATGGAAAAAGAAAATCTTTAGTTTGTATTATCACATTACGTCATTGCAATTCTCATGATGAAAAAGGATGTAAAGTGTTTTTATCTTTAAAATTGAGGTCTCGTGTCGACAAAAAAAATTGTACAACAGTAGCTATGTGCCATTAACTAGATCAGGGATGTTAATCTGTTAATCAATTCTGCCAACAATAGCTGTGCAGATTTTCTCCGGGCGGAAGTAGTCTTGCTCGCAGTTCGCTAGGCGGAAAAGTCGCCGTGGCTGCTCCTACATTTCTCCGCACAAGCCTGGATGGTACACTTCTCGAATCCTATGACCTCGTTGCACCACTTCTCTGCTTCTGCATGAGGCCACACGGACATGGCTGCAATTTCCCATCGACCGAGAAAAGTCAGTAGCAAAGCAGTTTATAGTGACTTGACTCACTTCACGTCTTGCAAAGCAAGATCGCCACAGAAAAACTCATGTATTAAAACCTGAAAAAACGAGGGCCGCGATGAAGAATTGCGCGAACGAAAGCCTGGCCATCATAGCAAAGTGAGTGTCGGGTCAAAGATGGGAGAGCTGAGCGTAATGTGGAGAAGGCGACGCAGTGTCTGGATGTGATCTGATCCTGGGGGTTGATTGTATGGCTGGTACGAGGCAACATCGGAAGGAAAGTGACTCCAGAGATTTAGGGAAAGTTGGTAAAGCTAATGCCTGCCTGTTTTTCTTTTCTTTCTAAACCGCTTGGTACTTTTGCTTGAAATCACTACCTCAATTTGATGAGTGTGCATGTGGAATATCCTACTAAGAAAGCTTCCAAAGCGAAATGAATCCCCATCTGATGGTGCTACTGCTTGATGAGGATTTCTAGCAGAATTTCATCAAATTTCTTTCCATCAATGAAAGAAGAAACGAAAACAGATATCGTTATGAGAATTGAACGGATGACATTGTCACTTCACAATCAACTGAATCAAGAACAGGAAACTAAGTACGGGCGGTTATCAAGAGAAGGCATAAATTGAGAACTCCCAGGAATTTGCTACCCGCAACTTTACCCTCCGCATTCCTCTCGCACCGAAGCACAACAGGCTTGCCTCATTCCTGTAAGCTCTCCACATGTCGTTGCTCGCAGATTGATCTTGATCTTGTTCGGCTCGAGTCAAAGAGGGAGGCCTCGCTGACGCTGGCAATTGGGTCCTTGGGAGCTGGCCTCACGCGATCCCACCATTGATACACGCGTCTTCTGGTGATCACCTCACGGAGGGCTCTCGACATGTTGTTGCTCCTCCGCGTCCGTTTCTCAGCTCCGAGAGATTCGGCGATGCGACGGTGGAATTGCTTCGATGGGTGGTGATGGTCGAGTTGGGAGCTTTGAGCGGGTGCGGGGAGTATAAATTCAGGGGACGAAGCATCAGGATCGGCGCTTCCATGGGCGAGTCAGAGCTTGTTCGCATTCTTCCTCATGTTTTGGGCGGCTCGGTTTTAGTGGGCTCTGTCTCCCCGGTTTTCTCATGGAGCTTTTCGGAAAACGAGAGGCCGCGTCTTTTCCGCATCTCAACGGTCAACGCTTCAAAGTTCGGTTCCCTCGGCGAGAACAATATCGCAAGGTCCTGCACTTCCACCTCAGCCATTGTTCCCTCCAATATTTGATCGCCACGTGTCCAGTGTCTCCCGTTTCGGGTGGCTGATTTTCCCCATTCTGGCAGCTTATATCCCTTGGAATATATGCATCATAAATCCTAAAAATTATTACGAAAATATAATTATCTCTTAAAATTTTGAAAAAGTGTAATCAAATTTAAAAATTTGTTAAATTGATGCGGTCAAGTCTTTATGTCGACACGATTAATTTGTCTAATGAAAAATGTTGACGTGGAAATTTTAAATCTTATTTAAATAATATTAAAAAATAAGGTCTTGACTGCATGAATAATATCTAGAAATTCTAGATTAAAAAGGTTGCATATGAAGCTCTGTCTTTCAAAAAAAAAAAAAAAACCAATTATCATCCAAAACATAAAGTTAAGAAAATTTTCCTTATTATTTCCATGTTTAGGTAATGACATCGACCAACAAAAGTTAATAATATCAACATTCATTTAATATGAATACTTAATACGAAATTTTATTGTTAAGTAATAAGGGTACAAATTTAAATTGGCATTAGAAATTTAAAAAAAAAAATACGAAGAGAGAGAGAGCTAACCAACCTTCTTCAATTTTCCTCAAGACTTGGTCAACCAACCACGTTCCATGAATTATGATTTGAGAAATCTTTGTTCTTTATGAAAAATGAAGGAAAAAGATGACAATAACGGTCCAATCGTCATCGGGTGAACATTCTCCAACTATTTTTACACTAAAAATGCTAATATAACCATTTTAATTTCATGAACTATGGTTCGAAGGATCTATATTTATCTTTTTTTTCTAAAGGAAAGGGAAACATTGACGGTCCCATTGTTATTGGGTCAACATTATCTAACTATCTTTATACCAAAAAAGATAAATATTATAAATCAGATTCAACGCAACCGCGTCGTTCAAGGGGAATTATATGTTTTTTCGGACAGCAAGACTGCTAAACCCCTATTTATTATGTGATTAACAGCTTCATTGAACTGACAATCTTGACATTTGCCAAAGTGGCTTCGAGATTCTGGGACAGAACCAATTCGGATCTTTGATGTTAGACAGATACTGTGCTTCTCTCTCTCTCTCTCTGTGATGTTGTGTGCTTAATTGGATATTCTACTGAGCCAGCTGATTAAAACAAAATAAGGAAATTTCAGTGACTTTCCAAACAAGGGTTTGGGTTATAGGGTTTCTCCGACTCTTCCAACATCAGCTTTTCTCATATTTTTACGGGCAAGAGTTAGAGAGTTTGTCGGAGTCCACTTTTTTTTTTTTTTTTTGAGTTCATGTCGTTTTGTTATTCCCTGGGCCTTATTACGTCTTTGCATAAGATGAATAAACCCGGCGGAGTAAACAAGCTAACCCGACTTGAACCAGTTTACTTCAAAGAGAGAGCGGAATTTATTCCTCACCTTGCTCAAATGTCATGATAACCAACCTGAACCGTTTTTTCAAGTTTAATTGGATGAGCCGTCGATAGGCAACTTGGGCTATTCAAACTTCTTAGTATAATGATTTCTCAAAGCACTTGTATTTACACTATTGGATAGTGCATTAAGGTAACGCGAGTCACTTGCCAAAACCATGATCATATCTATTCTAAAATAATTCGAGCCATTTTTTTACAAAGGTTTAATTAAAATCATCTCTTAGACGGTGAGTTGAACATCCCGAAGACACTCAAATCTTAATGGCAGCCTCTCCCAACTAAAGGCCTATGATAAAATTGGGCTTGGGCATGAAAATGAATCTTCAATGGCAGACAGAGAGGAGGGCCTAAGGGTTGTGAAGTGAACGATCTAATAGTTCTAAGTTAGGACAACAAGAAGTCACTCGATAAAGTTGAAGCTCTATATGACATGTTAAGTACGTCTAAGAATCCCTAATAAGGAGATAACCGAGTGGGTTAAGACTCAACATCTAATTATGCCTTGGATATCGATTGAGATGGACTTCAAAATTATTATTGAATTTGCTAACCCAAAGAGAGTAGCGAATAACATTGGTCCAACATTATTTAAGGATATGGCTATTGAGCTCATTTTGAGTTCAAAATTCATCGCATTTTTCAAGAAGGCAATTGGTCTGGTGATATACTTGCTAATGTTGGCATAGTGAAGCATTTGGATACTATGTTTTACTCGTAGCCTCCTAGAGAATTATCTTATGTTTTGCTTAGTGATAAAATTGGCATTATAGGTTTACGACGTTAATTTTTCTTTTTTTAACTTACTTTCCAACTATCTTCAGAGGCCTCGGATTTGTAATTAGGCCCTTTTTCAATGACCGAACTTGGATTGGACATGTGAACAGGCATAGAATATTGCTTACTCTCAACACTAAAGTGTTCTTTGAAACACTTAACGGTTTGGGCCGAGTTAGGCCCAACAAGGATTCGTAGAACGTGTTAAATCTCATTAGTCCAAAAATAGAAACTACTTTCGGGGCCGACCCAAGACTGCCCATCAGAGCGAAATACATCACCTGAGCCCGCTCAGAAGATCGATGTGCATGCCTGTCAAGCCGCCTTAGGCAAGATCACCTCTACTTCTAATTTCCTTGTTGCGGCGTATAAGAGAATTGTCTTGACTCGATGATCATGAGGTTAATCCGATACCGTAAAGAAGCTCAGATACAACAGCGACGTAAACTGCTAAGAATATTCAATGTTCATCTAGTACGGAAGTGCCAAGTTGATCAATCCAGCCTGAGCCATCACAATTTATTTCGACAACACCCTCGCTAAAGTGCATTGCACAAGATTAGTTCTTTTCTACCATTCTGTAATTTATTAAATGAATAATCACAATGACAAAGATAAGAATAATGCCAAAAATAAAATTAGAGGATTTTTGTAAAATTTAAAATATATATATATATATATATATATATATATATTATTAATGAAGAATACACTAACCCATTTATAGGCTTCATTAGATAATTATTCTAAGATAATATCTCAATCATGATATGCACAATTAAAGGAAGATATATGCATGCAATATACATGCAATCTTGAACAAGATAGATAACTAGCATAAATACCATAATTATCTCTAACATAGGAAAATATTCTATAGAAGTCCCTAATCATCTCTAATAGTTGACATGAAAGCATAGAAGGTATTTTGCCTTCGGCATTAAGGGTGCCTTTGTTTCGTGGAAAACTCAATGATAAAGGAAAATACTTTCAGAGAAAGCATTTTCCGAGAATCTGATTTGTTTTCCTTTGTTTGGCGATATATACTTGAAAATGTTTTCTGCCATTTGGATCCCATTAAAAAAATAATCACACTTCATTGCAAGAAAAAAAATGAAGAAGCAAAAACTCACTGGCCGTCCTTGTGGCCGGTGACGGGTGAAGAAGAAGCAAAAAGAAAAAGGAAGAAAAGAAAAGAAAAAGAAGCAAATTCTAATTTTTTATTTTTATTTTAAAAATGTTTCCAAATTTTAATTTTTTTAAAAATAAAAAATTTCAATTTCAATTTTTTAAAAAAATATATTTTTATAAGAATAATTGTTTGTAAACCAAGCATCAAATCTAATTTTTGGTAGATTCGGAAAACATTTTTCGATCCTTTCAAAGGGGAAATCATATTCCTGAATTTAAGCTTTGTTAGGAAAACATTTTCCATTGACTAGGAAAACGTTTTCCGTTGACTCATTTTCCTAAGAGACCCAAACGTCGGCAAATGAGGAAAATGTTTTCCCGAAAATGTATTTTGCGAAACAAACGCACTCTAAATTTAAATTCCCTTTTTCCTTTGTGTAAAATGTCAATATTACAAAGCAAATTAAGAACAACAGCTTAAATGCATTCCCTAGCATTACAAATAGATCTAATAATTCGAAAAGATGGAGGTGAGAAGTCTCGACATAGTAGCCAAAATAACATTTGTCTAGGAAGGTCTCATTCTTTGCTCTATCTCTTACATTTTTATGTATATTAGCCAAAATAATATAAATTTTAGTTTACTGGTTTTGATACCTTCTACAGTTGCACTCCATCCAAAAGCCATATAGGGTTGCTAGAAAGGATGCTTTGAGGAGTTTTGCTGCCAAGTTTTTACTCTTTGTTGCTCTAATCATCCATTGGCGTTTCTCATTCTATCCTCCCAGAGGACACCTAATCCCATGTTGTGCAAGGATAATGCGAAAAATGCTACTTGTCCACCCACATTGGAAAAATAAATGAGTTTTGTCTTCGGTACCGGCCTTACAAAAGTTACATTGGATATCGACAAAAGTCATCCATTGGTCGATGATCTCTACTATTGGTGGTCTGTTTTTGCAAACGAGCTAGCCAATAAAATTGTATTTGCTAATTTCGATGGATCAATTAGGTTATACCACTCCACAACCAGTCCCAAATGTTTAAGTTCATCATAAATTTCTTGGCAACAATACCTTGAAATATGGATTATCAACGTTAGAATAGGTGATAATTTAAGGAGATGTCATCAACTCCAAGCCATACTTGCCCTAATGTTGATCACAATAATTGGAGTGCCTCTACATTTGGTGTTGTGAACCCATATACTTCGAAGGGAATGGATGATTAATGAGGTTCCATAACATGCAGCCTAACAATACTTTGTTCCATAAATTCAAATCGAGCAATCCTAATCCTCCTTCTCTTTTAGTTAAGCAAACTACTTGCCATGCCACCTTGTGCGATCCATGGTTTATTGCATTACCTGCCCAAAAGGATTGACGGATCCTCTTATTTTCCTCCTATATGGTTTGCCTTGGAAGTAAGAACATTTGCATCCAAGAAGTAAAAATGGAGACGATGACTAATTTTGCTAACTGAGACGCCCTGCATAACTCATATACTTCATGCCCAAGCTTTCAATTTTCTTAAAAGTCTTGTTAATAAGACTTTTACAATCTATGTGAGTGAGTCTTCTAAAGGGGAACACCCAGGTGTTTGATAGGGAGGGCTTCCAATGTTCGTTAACCCAGATAAAAAGATTGAAGGGCATCAACAAGGGAAAGGACGGAATCTATATCTCCATAAGCAAATAAGAACAAATCGTTGACAAAGCATAAGTGGGTAATCCATTGCATTTCGCAGTGCCAGTGATACTTGAAAGCAATAGGAGCAACTTTGCATTGATAATTCTATTAAGAAGCTCCATAACTAGAATGAAGAGGTATGGAGAAAGAGTATCACCTAGTCTTAACCCATTAGTACTATTAAAACAGCCGGCCTATTCGCCATTGAAGGTCACTAAAAGCCTTGGTGTAGTGATGTATTCAGTTACCAGATCAACCAAGTAATGAGGTGTATTTATAGCTTTGAGCATCACAAGAACTACATCCCATTTTGCCATGTCATAAGCTTTCATGAGATCAATCTTTATGGCCATTTGTTTACCTTTGTCTCCCTTATGGTGGTTGCGTAATAGATATTGGCACAATAGGATGTTCTCCAAGATCTATCACAAAGTGATGAAAGCAATTTGGTTGAGGTCAACGATCGACGGAAGCAGGCAACTTATTCACTCTTCAAGCCACTTAGGTATGATAAGTGTATAGGACATTAGCATGAAATGCTCTAAACTCTTTGAGGTAGGATGGGTTTATACCTTTGGTACAAGGGAAATCAATGTGGAATTTATAGATTTAAATATTCAATGTGAAATTTATAGATTTAAATATTCTTTTTGATGACTTGAAGGCCATGACATCTTATTCAATGTCCTACCCTATGATGGGCCAAGCACATTTCTAGAATAGACTGTTAAAACTATCTGGACTCGGAGCTTTGAAGTCGTTGAAGCACTTTAACACTCTGAGGAAATCTAAACTCTTGAATGCCGGAAAGGTAACAAGATCATTGACCTCATCATGATGATAATTAGATTCCTGAGGAGCAATTGTTATGGACTTCAGAAATATTACTCTCTTCATTATGCAAATGCATAGAATCACACATGTCAAGTCTGGCATTTCAAAAAGTCCCAATGTTTCTCTCTCGCTATGTAGAGCTCTCTCTACCTCCATGGTAGTTGTTTCATCGCCCGAACCCTAATTTCACTTATGCTCCCCTTTACGCTTCCATTCCACAGTTCGATTATGGATTTCCCTTCATGTTTCATCTCAGTTTCTCATTTGGAACAATCCAATTGTCCACAGACCCTTTTTTTCCCATCACTTCTCCTCTCATTTTACCACAGAACTCACCTAGATTCAGTTTCTGTTCATCTCTCCATCGTTGCATGCCCATTTCCCCTGTTTTGCAATTATCCTCGATTCCCGCGGCTCATTTTCAGGCTTGCTTTAAGCCGTAATGTCTATGGACAGGCTTGCCTCACTTGCTCTTTAGCAGATTCCCCTTATGCCTGCTAGTCGATGGATCCTTCCGACCATGAAGGGCACACCCATCATTCCACTGCTGCCTCTTCAAGGATGGATCACACTGACCATGGCGATGACGCTCGCCTTGCTTCCCTATGTAACAGAATGGGATGTCTATGGTCAGCACAAACAATTGAAGTCTGGGAGGATGCTACCCCAATGGAAAAATTAGAGGAATGTAAGTTGATCTTGGTGGGTAAGATTCTCTCTAACCCAACTATTAATTTTCAAGCATTTCAAAACACTATGAAACGAGTATGGCATACTAATCAAGTAGATATCTCCCAGAGCGAAGCTGGCTTGTACGTTGTTAAGTTTAAATCGGAAGGGGAAAAACAGAGGATTTTGGATAATGGACCTTGGCTATTCTCCAACCACTTAGTCATTTTAAAGCCTGGCTACCCAACACTCCACTGCATTGCTACGACTTCACCACTTATGCTTTTTGGGTCCAAGTTTTCGGGCTACCGTTAGAATGGTGCACTGAACATATGTTAAGCAAAGCTATGCGACGTGTAGGTCGGGTGTTAGAAGTTAAAGTAGAACAGAGAGAACGTATATGTCCCTAAGAGCTGGATGAGTCGGTAGAACTCACTTTACAGGAACCACTCACCACTGGCTAGCTTCTTAAATTGGACGGGAAGACTTTATGGTTGGATTTTCGCTAGGAACGCCTATCTCACTATTGCTACTCTTGTGGTGTCTTAGGCCATTATGCAACGTACTGTAAAACCTTTTCGTTCGATACAGAAAAAATGGAAGGCAAGGATAACCTTTATTATGGTCCATGGCTATGCGCAGAGGTTCGCGAACACAGCCCGTTTTGGCATACCTTTTATGAGACCGAACCATCCCAGGAGGAGGTGGAGGAGGTCATCCTAGAGACTCCTCAGTCGCCTACCAATTTGATCCCTGTCCATCAACCACAAACCAATAAACATAAGGAAGTTATGGAATTCCTTGCAGAGGGCCAAATCATTACTGTGGCAGCACCGCTTCAATGGTAACCTCTTGTATAGGAACCTGCAGACTCTGTTGCAACAGAACCGATCGCTAAAATGGAGAAAGTAGCAGACAGTTCATCCAAATCCAAGAAACTGAAACACACATGTTTGAACCCAAAAGCAGGACCCATCAAGAAAGCAAAGCGATACAATACGTCTGAACTATGCATACAGATGCCAGAGGGACTTGATGAAACTCAACTACATGATACCCCAATCTTTGTGGCAGCAGAATCCGATAGGTGGACTTTGGTGGCTGGCCTTAAACAAACACCAAGTAACAAATGAAGCTAATTAGTTGGAACTGTTAAGGTTTGAGCAATCCCGACAATTCAAGCACTAAGGGCCATAGTGACCCAAGAAAAGCCGACGTTCTTTTTTTGATGGAGACTAAGAACTAGGGATGCTTCAAAGACGGCAAAGAGGTTGAGATTTCCTAACCGTGTTATTGTAAATCCAATTGGCTTGGTTGGCGGCTTAGCGGTGTTTTGGAATGAGAGGGTCTTTTTGACAGTGGAATGGCAGACTTCGGCTTTTATTGATATGGTATGTACGGATGATGACAACGAAACTACAATGTGCCTTACTTGTCTACATGCACCGGTTGTGTACCAAGTCAGACAACTTTTATGGGATGACTTGAGACAGATCAGTCACTATAACACTTTACCTTAGGTGTGTGTTGGTGATTTCAATGAAATAATTTATCCTTGGGAAAAGAATAGGCAAAAGACCGGTAGAGCAACATCACATGCATACGTTTCGTGATATGTTAAATGGCTGTTCTTTGATGGACGTGGCAAGCAAAGGTTGTGCATTTACATGGGTTAACAATAAAGACGGTGATGAATGTGTAAAATAAAGATTGGACCGGGTGCTTTGTACAATGGATTGGCGACTTACCTTTCCTGCCGCTGAAGCTTTCGCCTTACTTGCACTTGGTTCAAATCACAGCCCGATCCTATTAACAACCGCAACAATTCCTAACAAAAGAAGGAAGATCTTTACTTTTGAATCCTTTTAGTGACAAGACCAAGAGTGTCGCAAATCATTGCAGCGTCATGGAAGTCTTTTCAGGCTAGAGGGATGACCCTACCTCAGAAGTTAAAGGTTGTTTCTGAAGCCCTTACTAGCTGGATTCGATCCAAGTTTTCTCATGGTCATAATCAAATCAATCTCTTCAAGCAGCAGCTTCAAAACCTGACCAATTGACCCAATGGTCAGTATGACCAAACGATGATTACTAATATAAAAGAGAAAATACAGCTCTTATGGCAACAAGAGGAACAATATTGGGTAATGCGTTCAAGGCTCAATTGACTTAGATGGGGGGACAAGAATGCCAAATTTTTCCATGCCACGACTATCCAAAGACGGCATCACAATCGTATCAGCATGTTACAAAATGAGCATCATCAATGGGTACGTGAATCTAATCTTTTGAAGGACATGACCTTGGGTTTCTTTAAAAAATTGTATAGTTCTGTGGGATATCGAGACTATAGGCATGTTCTTGCGCAATGCCCACCTCTGGTGACAGAGGAGATGAATGCTACTCTAGTAGTAGAGATCATTCTAAAGGAAGTCCAAAACGTTACCTTTCAAATGGGAGCATCCAAGGCTCCAGGACCTAATGGCTTAAACAGATAATTTTACCAATCTCATTGGGATATTTTACAGGAAGATATATTTCTCTTTGTCAAAGATTTCTTCCACTCCAGAGTGATGCAACCTGAATTCAATAGGACAATCATCTCTTTGCTACCAAAAACACCTCATCCAAAAAGGCTCAACCAATACCGACCTATCAGTCTTTGCAATTTTATATACAAAATCATCTCAAAGGTTCTTGCGAATAGACTGAAGCCTTGGTTACCTAAGTTGATAGCTACGAAGCAGTGCGCCTTTGTAAGTGGATGTCAAATCCAGGATAATGTTCTTGTGGTCCAAGAGGTTCTCCATCAAATCAGGACTTGAAAGAGGAAAAAGAATTTTCAGGCTATCCTAAAGCTAGACATGCAAAAGGCATATGATAGGGTGGAATGGGATTTCTTAAAGGACTACCTCACTCAGCTCGGCTTTCATGCACAATGGATTCAGTGGGTGATGCAATGCATAACAACAGTCTCCCTTAATGTCAAATTCAACGGCGAACCTCTACCCTACTTTTATCCAACTAGGGGATTAAGACAGGGAGATCCTCTTTCTCCGTACCTATTTATCCTAGTGGCAAATGTCCTATCTACACTTATTACTCAAGCTGTGAACATGGGCAACATCAGAGGTATAACATTAAATTGGTGGTGTCCTACCCTATCTCATCTTTTTTTTGCAGACGACGCTATATTTTTCTTAGATGGAAAACTCCTAGAATGCCATAATTTAGCCAATATTCTACACCAATATTGCCAAGCTATAGGACAAGAGGTGAACCGAAACAAATTTGGTATTCTT
The DNA here is from genome assembly GCF_016545825.1 of Eucalyptus grandis. Classification (NCBI taxonomy): domain Eukaryota; kingdom Viridiplantae; phylum Streptophyta; class Magnoliopsida; order Myrtales; family Myrtaceae; genus Eucalyptus; species Eucalyptus grandis. Next base: position 16,395,200 of record NC_052622.1, on the reverse strand, counting down.
TTTAGTAAAGCTTGTCCTAATAGCCTTCAGGTGAATCTGGCTTGAGAACTACGTGCCCCAGTGTTAGCCAAGACTAGAAAATACCTTGGTATACCGTCAGACTAGGGGAAATCTAAAAGAGAGATGTTCGCATGGATTCTCAAAAGGTAAACTCTAAGCTGGAAGGTTGGAAAAAACAGCTAATCTCTAAAGGCAGTAAGGAAATTCTTATTAAAACAGTCGTCCAAGCACTCCCACAATATGCAATGTCAATCTTTAAAATTCCTCTATCTCTATGCAAGTCTATAGAACAGAAAATTGCTAGATTCTAGTGGCAACCTCATAGCAGCAAATCTGGTATTCACTGGAAAAAATAGGACACCCTTAAGGATAGAAAGGACCATGGGGGACCGAGTTTCTGAGATCTCATTATGTTCAACAAGGCTTTATTGGGTAAGCAAGCTTGGCGTATAATACAACAACCACTTTCCTTATGGAGCAGACTCTTTAAAGGACTATATTTTTATTCTAAAGAATTTTGGAATGTTGACAAAGGGTCTAGACCCTCCTGAGGATGGCAAAGTTTATTGCTAGGCTAGGATTCTGTATTACACAATCTCCAGTGGTCAATAGGTGACGGACAAAGGATTAAAATTAGAGAGGATAAATGACTTTCTAGAGGAATCATCGGCGGGCCAACACCTAGAGGCGAACTGGAGCAGGTGGCGGATTTTATAATCACATACCATAATGCATGGAATGAATCCCTACTTCAACAAAGCTTCGATGATCGGACTATAGATGCAATTCTCTCAGTACAAATTCAGCCTCCCTACACTACTGACCAAATTATTTGGAAGGGGCAACTCAATGGTAAGTATACGGTAAAGAGCGACTATAATTCTATAAGAGCACACACCAACAGTGACATACATAGCACTGCTTCCTCATCTTACCAAACCCCTCAAAAGCTTTGGAACAAAATTTGGACCATGCAATGCCCCTCCAAACTTCGCATCTTCATGTGGTCTCTTTGCCACAATGCCTTGCCTACAAAGGAGAATATTTTCCACAGACATATCATCCCAAACCCAATTTGCCAACTGTATACAGCACAGGTGCCGAAAACTACAGAACATATCTTCCTATCATGTACTTGGACGCAAGCTATATGGTCTCATCCACAAGTCCTTTTAACATCCCACCTTCATAGTGTTACAAGAATCGATAGTTGCCTAGTAGAATTACTCGAGAACAGGTATGCCTTACTTGATATGGAGACGGTGGCTTCTGTTATGTGGTAGATTTGGAAAAGTAGAAACAACTTTGTATTTCGCTAGCAACGACCGAATCCCGAACAAGTTGTACAGTCGACTCTTGCAAATGCCAGATCCACTCGCCTCTGCAACAGGGCGTCGTTGAATCAGGGGCTGCAACCACTAGATCTCGCTCAGATGTGGTGTCCATCGGAGCCTGGAATTATCAAAATCAACATAGATGGAGCTTACCCAACATCTCACAATGAAGGCGCAGTAGCTTGTGTGTGCCGTGACTCTATTGGCCACTTGCTTGACGGTTTTACCAGCAGCGTTACCACTCTTTCGGCACTAGAAACAGAGACACAAGCTTTCAATCTTACCCTTAAGTTTCTGCTGTAGAAAGGAAATAATCAAGATCGTCTCCTGCTGGAATCCGACTGCTCGGTGCTAGTGGATGCAGTACAAAACCCTAATTTGATTCCTTCGCAACATAGAGCTCTGTTTGCTGAAGCTATGGCGCATCTACCCCGTTTTCCCCATCTCCAGATCCAGCACTGTCGACTGGTAGCCAATTTCATTGCCGACTAGGTTGCCAAAGCCCATGGGCTTTCCTTACTTCCCTCAAATTGGGATGTCTCTCCTCCTCCTCACCTCTTGGATCTTTTGTATTCTTAAGCTTTGTACAATGGTTGTTCATAAGTGCGTTAATATATAATACCATTGTTTTGACCACACAAAAAAAAAGTCTAGCATTTCCAAGAGCTTAGATGCCTTATGATTAATCATTATCTAGCATTGGATATTGATATCATCATATTCAATTGACGCCCCATGAAATTGACTAAAACAAATTTATCATTACACCCAAGAGCACCAAGTTATTACACATAATTCTCAATCATCTCGAAAGGTTACAAGAATAAAAGATTAAATAAAGACAAACGTCTCCAAAAGAACAATATCCAGAATTAAAATCAATTGACTCTTCTACAATTTGTCCTGATTTGACCAGTGGACCTGGTGAGAGGGCTAAGGCCACCCATCTTGACCATGGCCTTGGCAAACTCTTTCTGGAACGAGCCTAATTTCTTGCTGTAGGCAGTCACTTGAGCATTCGTTGAACCTCCACTAAACAATTGCTGGTTCGAATGAAGCAAACCCTTTTGGCTCACCAAGTTGGTGAAGTAGGCATTGTCGAAGGACATTGGGCTGGTGACGTCAAGAGGGGAGAGGTTGTTGTCACCTCGAGCTAGGGCAATTGGCTTTTAAAGTTGTGGGGAACGACGGGTCTATGTTGTTCTCGTTGTAAAGGCGGGCCCGGACTGTCACACACCTGGCTTGGCCTATGGTGTGGGATCCTGAGAAGGTTACCATTTCTTCGGCAGTGAAGCCTTTGTTAGAGAAAGAAGTGATTAGGGCACTAAGATTAAGAGTTGGAGCTGGGAGGTCAGTATTAGCAGTGTTTAAGCTCGCCGTGGTTGAATCTCTTCTTCCTAGTTGAACTTGCCAACTCTATCCCCCCAACTGAAAATCAAATTAATGAATCCACGTAAGATTAGGAAACTCAAATTTCCTTCATATTGATTCAAAAGAATATTCTGAGAAATTAATAATAAAATTACGTTCTAAGAAATCTCGAGAGTTGGGTGCTTACGTCCATGACGGAGTCTCTCGCAACAATGGCTAAGATGTCAGCACACGAGACAACGCTGGGGCACAGGTTTTCCACTTCCGACTTGATGGTGTCAACCACATCGAATCCCCTTAAGGAGTTCAAGTTGGGAAACGCCGTCTTCTCCCCAGTGAAGTTTGCGGTGTCATCTAGTAGAACTGACCCATCACAACCCTGTAAAAAAATATTAAAAAGAACATCAATATTTCATCTTATTATGTTTACAAGATCTAACGAAGCAGGAAGGATGATCTAAATATTGAATTTATGAGGAAACAAAATAGTGTTTTTTCCCCTTACGAACAATCGGAAAGGAATGTTAAAAGAGAGACGTTTCCTTAAAAGATAAGGGGAAGAAAAGACGAAGTTAGAGACACCAGGTTGGCAGGGGTGTGCTATGGTCAGCTCAATGTCTGTTCTTTCATAATTTAATGGAGTCGTTGGCCCTTGTATCTCAGTTGTTGCAGTATTCCTTAAAGATTTTCGAATTTCCAAAATGTTGGTCACTCTTTTTCTACTAAACGTGTTGTACTCACTGATGTATGTGACATGCGTGGAATTATATAAACAACGCAAGATAATAAAATAGAAAAAAAATAGAAGGAAAAAAAAAAAACAATGTTGTTTTGCAACTCTTCTAACATCGGACGTCAAAATTGTTTTTAGCGAAGCAGGCATGGATGATCAATCGAAAATACACATAAAGGAATAATCCATGTATGGATCGGGAATGAGTAAAAGCTTGCACATAAAAGAACATGCAGCACATGCACAAAAGGATGAAAATGGACGTGGAAGTGAAAAACATGGAGAGAGTGAGAAAGCGAATGAGACTTGCATTGACGAAGCAATCATGGAAGTGAAGACGGAGCAAGGATGCTCCCATGCGAGACTCATTGGCCACTGCCGATTTCACGGCAGATCGAATGGTCTGGAGTGCTTTTGGGCACCGTTTCTCGTAGTAATTTTGGTTAGACAACTGTGCCGAGGCAGATCTCGACGTGATCACGCAAACAAAGATAAGGCAGCAGATTTTCAGGGCTGTATCGAAAGCCATGAATAAAGGACTAATCAGATGGGTAAGAGAGACAAGGGAGAGATCTCGCAAATGGGTGTCGTGTCTTGGTTTGGCTTCTTCATGAACTTCAGCATGTAGTATTTATAGGAGAATCACAGTACTTTAGGCTCTTAATTCTTAATGTTTTTCAAATTGGTTTTGGAGGTCAACACACGCTGTGTGGAAGAAGAAAACGAGTGAATTTTTTTATATAAAAAGAAAAAAATTGGGGCAAGAACGTATGTGCCTTCTAGCTTGAAGCAAAAGACATCCTTGAGATTGTTGAAGCTGTGCCGGTGATTAATCATATCTTAATCAAAAACATGTTAGCGCCGGGCTGTCATATGTGAAATCTGCCAGAATAGTTGAAGAGTGAAAATGCCATTAGCAACGAGGAAGCTGCTGATGATCATTAATCAGAATGAGACGTTGATCATTTTTGCAATGATTCGATCCATTGGGAAAATAGTCCATTAACCCATGACTTTAGTCGAATATATTTAAATTTTACTAAAACTTAGGTAGAAAATTGATGACAGGTTGGCTTTTAATTTAGTAAATCTAAATAATGAAGTCAACGGTTTATTTATTTATTTCATTCATTCATTTAGTGCGGACCCAATCATAGGATGATATAATTAATGTTCCGAGGTTAGTCTAGGTATGCCAAGAACAAGATCTTCTCTTTAGAGTTTTTTGGCTTGATTAAGTGAAGTTGCATACGATTCCCCTAAAATGTAAAATCACCTTAATTTAAAGTGATACCTAGGTTACCCATTAAACTCCTTGTCATTTTTGCCTTTTATGGCGCATGTCATAATTAGTAAATCCAACACAACACTTTTTTGGTTGGTAAATTAAGAAATTAAGCACATTTAAGAAATGCGACCTTTTTTTCCTAAAAAAACAAGGGATAAGTGTATCAAAAGTTATAAGATTGGTCACAAAAGTAAAAATGAGTCCTAAAACTTTTGGATAGTACAATGACGTCTTTTTTTTTTTTTTTTGAATTTGTGCAATTAAGTCCCTCTTCCTACTCAGTCTAATTTAATTTAAGAAAAATGTTGATGGGACTTAAGTTATTAATTTTCCTCTCTTACGTGACTGTTAATGTTAACTAAGTTGTGTATTAGTGCCCAACCATGTCGTTTTATCCCAAACTTCATTTTTTCCACTTACCCCTATTAGAATTGATTAAATAAGTTAAAGGAAAAATTTTAAAAAAAAGGTTAAGAAGGCCAACAGTCCTCCTTGACCATAGGCATAGGCTGTGAAGCAACACTCAGATCGAGGCGTGTGTGGCCAACCCTTGTGGTAATGGTGGTGATGCTATTGTTGGGAAAATATGCTTCGAAATTGGGTAGTACAATGAAATCGGATCGAGTAAAACAACTCGAACTTTGAGACGTGATATTATTTTCTTTAAGGATTTATTTGCCCCACAACGTTGCTAATGGTCACCGGCAAAAATCCTCCAGGATACAATAAAGTCTCGGATGAGAATACTAAATAGCAATTCTAGTATTTCTCCAGGGTCTCTCTAGGAAAACAATCGAAAAATTGGCTGCAGTTTTTCAGAAAAAAGACTCGAAAAATGACCACACTTTTTTTTCCGAAAAATGACAAGTATATATATGAAACAATCTTGCAACTCTTCGTGAAAATTGAAACAGTCTTGCAATTCTCCGTGAAAATTGCGAACAAACACGTCTTTAGAAAATTGTTTGGATAAACAAATGCGACTCTTCGGAAGAAGTCGAAAAACGAACAATTGCAATCCTTCGGAAAAATTAAAACCGAATAAGTAATTTTCCAAAGATTGTCTTGAAAAGACACAAATAAAATTCGGAATAATTTTTTTTTTTTTTTTAAAATAGAATTTCGAATTTTCATTTATATTTCATTTCCGAAATTCTCAAATTAAAAGACAACCTTTGAACTAAAACTTTATTTTGTTGTCTTGAAAAGACACAAATAAAATTCGGAATAATTTTTTTTTTAAATAGAATTTCGAATTTTCATTTATATTTCATTTCCGAAATTCTCAAATTAAAAGGCAACATTTGAACTAAAAATATAAAATAAAAAATAAATAGCAAGGGATTAATGCTAATTAAACCGCGGGCATGCTCAGTACTAAGTGCGCCAAAATCGCGCACCCGCACGCGGGTATGGTGGGGTCTAGCCCCACCTAATCACTCCTTTAACTACAAAAGGGAAATCTCACATTTTTAAACTGACCCTCTTGCTCTCACCTTTTTTATGTGAGACAAAGTAAAAAGCACTTATTTTGTTTTAACAAACAAAATTCCAACAGCTACTGCCGAGTGATAGGCGAGAGGATTCAATTCCTCATCTAGTTCTAGGGGAGGGTTCACAGCCCTCACTTGCTCACCCCTGCTCACCCCAACCTCAGTATGTTTTTTTTTTCATTTAGACGTGGAAGACTAAGGGCTGCATGGTTGGATTTTATTTCTGTTCCCGTGGAACAGAAATTTCTGTTCTTTTGTTCAGGAACAAAAGGAACAGCAACGCGTTTGTGTGCGTTCTGTTCCTTTTTTATTTTTGTTCCCAGGGAACAAAAAGAAACAAAAACAAGAAACAAGAAAAACTTGTTTCTTGTTTCCGGAACACAAATCGGAAACAAAAAAGGAACAAAATTGTGTTCCTTTTTATTTCGATTTGTGCTCGAACAGCCTCCTCTCCCCCGCGACGAGCTTCCTCCCGCGACTCCGCGACAAGCGACGAGCGACGGGCGAAGAGCTTCTCCTCCCGGCGACGTGCGACGAGCGACGAGCTTCTCCTCCTCCGACTGCGACGAGCGTCTCCCCTGCGCGAGCGCCTCCCAAGCGGCGAGAGAAATCCATCGTCTTCTCCGGCGCTGTCTCCGTGAGCGCCTCCTCCTCGGCTGCTCCTTCAGTAAACGCCGTCTGCTCCTCCTTCACCGATTGTCTTCACTTCGGCGAGAGCTCGAGTGTTAGGGCTCGCTCGAGGAATCGCTTGCCCAGATCTGCGAGCCGCTTGCTCGAGCGAGTCTCGCAGACCGGGCGAGCGTTGATCTGCGACAGAGCTCGTCCGCTCGCTCGAGATCCGGGCGAGCGATTGAGCCGAAGCGAGCTTCGCTGGCTGCTCGCTCTGCTCGGGGCTCGCTGGAGCGTCGGCCGGCTGCTCGGGCTCGGCTCGAGCGAGCGAGAGTGCTGGGCTCGCTCGAGCGAGCGAGCAGTGAGCGTCGCTGCTGCTCGGGCTCGGCTTGAGCAGCTGAGCCGTTGCTTGCTCGGGCTCGCGGCGCCAGAGCGGAGCGGCGAGCCGCTCGCTGGTCGGCTCGCGGCGGAGCAGAGCGAGGCAAGCGAGCTGCTCCTCTGCTCAGCTCGACGCCGGAGCGGGAGCGGCGAGCTTGGCTGCTGCTCGGGCTCGGCGACGCCGGAGCCTCCATATTTTAACAAGTAAGGGTTTTTTGTTTAGCCTTTTTGTGCACTATTACTATGATTGGTTTTCGATTGATGGATTTTGCGGGTTCGTTTGTGCTTAGATCGCCGGGATTATGTCTCGTGTACAGCACATGTCCTTTCCGGGAAGATCGCCCCGGAATGTTTGATGCAATTCCTTCCGAAGAGAAAAAAAGCCTAAAGAAGGTGAAAGCATTGTGGAAGAAGCACTAGCTGATATTTCATCACTTCGGAGTTGAAATGGATATGCTATGACTCATGATATGGTAAATTGGTGTTCGCTTTTTCTAGTGATGTGCCCACTATCTTTTAAGATGTGTTTTTGCCGATCAAGTGCCACCTAGTGTTCAGGTCGTGGTTCAAACCACGGCACATTCTCTTGTTCCTTTCTAGTTTTAGTGCAAACTCGACGTTCCAGATGTAATTGATAGATTTGTACTCGCATCTCGGTTACCCGCATTTATGTGGTTAACGATGTAGGTATAGGTATTGCTTGCCCAACAATGATTAACTTGAGATATGTCGATGCTACAAGGCAATAGTTGAGATTCCATCAGTGAAAGGAAACCCAGAGAAGTGGACATTGGTGAAGGGAAACCCGGAGCAAGTGTACACCGGTGAGGCTCTTTCATTGTTAAGTCTTCACTTGTGTGTTTCAAGGATTAGCCGTTGATTCTGCGATTTAATTCTTGTAGATTCAGGGGAAAATCTGCTGGTGCTTGGTTCTATCACCACATGATCCTATCGTCAAGCCTTCTTAGTGCCTCTTTAGAGGATACAAATCTCTCGAGAAAATTCCAATTGAGGTACCATCTATGAATTGTTGTGGGTAATTGGCTGTACATCTTGAAATATCACGGTAATGTCTTTGTAGAATTGGTTGACCATGCCTTCAATATTTGAACGCAGGTTGCTTAAAACAATTGAAGTTGGAGGTTATCCGATGGCCTGCTTTTTTGGAGTACTTTCAAAGATGAATTTGAGAATGAGAAAAACATGCTGGAAGGTCCACTGTTGAGAAGGCAGAAGTTCTTAGACAGAATCGTTGAACTTGGTACTTGCAGAACTGTCATTTTCTTCTTTTCGGATCATCATTCGGATGTGACTCAATCTATTTTCTGCAGAATATTATCTTCATTTCAAAGTATTACTCGAGGATTACCTCGAAGAGACTTGCAGAGCTGTTATGCCTCAGCATCTAGGCCTGATTGTGTTGAACATTTTGTTTATATTCTATATCAATGTCAATCTTTTTGAATTGTTGCCTAGACCCCTCATTTAGCCTGGTCAACCTACCTGCCTTCAATCCCTGATTGGGGCATGCTTACTGGACTTGGATATAAGTTCCGAATTAGTGAAAAAGAGTTTCGGTGCATTGAAAGCGAGGGCTTGTCATGAATTTCTGACCGACAAATATGGGTACTCGGCTTAGTCGATTTCTTCTAATATATTTGTTGGGGCTATAAGTGTCATTGTGCGGCATCATGAAACCATTTCTTGTCCCACGGAGCCTGAAATTCTAATGCGCTTTTGAAGGGTGGAGGAGCTCTGCTATATTGCTAGTATCAACACTCACCACTGCATGTGTTACAAAAGTATATCTCGCTACTAGAGCTTTCTTAATGTGTTTAGAAATTCTGCATAGATGATTCACTTGAGGAAAAGAGCTCTTTTTTTGGGTTGTGTTACCACTTTGTTGTATGATTCACTCAAGGAGAAGAGCTCAGTTTTTTGGGGTTCTGTTGTCACTATTGTAGAGGGCTTTAATCAAAATCACATGCCTCAACTAATTAAATCAAGCTTGGATGATAGACGATATGATGATATTTATACAAGCTTGGATGATATCCTATCAGCATGGCTGTTAATTCTATATTATCAATTTAGGAAGCCGAGAAGCATCTCTCCTACATGGTTGTTTCCAACTCCTTGGTGGCAAAGATAGACCGGTCAATGGGACTCATCTGGAACAGATGACAAAAAGACAGCAATGACATCTTGAACTTGTGGGCAAAAATTTTGGGAAAGCGCTTGATCTTGTCGAGAAAAGTTGTCACCAAATGTACAAGGAAACTATGGCTTGTATGGCTATTTTGAGAGCTTGAAGATGCTCTTGATTGAATGGATGATCTCTCTCCCCTTGAGCCCCCTCCTCCCTCCCTCCCTCCCCCAAAAAAAAAAAAAAAGAAAGCTGAATGATGCTATTTCACATTGTGGTCTGAAGTGGGACCGAAGATGTTCATCATAGAACTCTCGCGTAGCGGCTTCAATTTGATTGCATATTTTGCATAGGGGACCAGATCTAGGCCTTGTTCCGGACTGAAATGATATACTGAACACTGCATATGAATGTATTCTGTCTTTTCATGCTTCCTCTTTCCCCTCTCCTTTTAATAGAAGATATGTAGGCTTTCAAGGTCCAAAACTGGTACCAACGAAATAGGTAAGGCCATCTAAACAGCTCTTGAATGAGAATAGATAATCAATGTCATCTTAGGCAAATTGGGAGTTTTGTTTTTTCGATTTTTAATTACCTACTAGAGATGATATGGTCAACTACACAAGAATAATTGCAAATGATTTGAGCAAGATGCCTCTTCAAGGTTAATCGAAGAGGCGAGAAGGCCATATACATAGAAAAAAGGCGTTGCTAAGAGAACGGTGCTTTGTGGACCATATATTCCCATTCAATGGGAATAGCAACTGGTAAAACAAATTTGGAAAATAAATCAAGATAGAAAATTCGCATAGATTCAATAACAACTATTTCTTCCAAGAAAAATAAGAACTCCTATTTGGCCCATTTAATAATTTGCATAACTACTTAAATATAAAACTCAATTCTTTAGCGGAGTACTTGCAAAAACATTTTCACTAATTCTAAATATAATAAAAGTCAAATTAGCAACACATACATGCATTTTAACCTAATTTAATGAGATTTCTAATAAGTGAAAATTTTGAAAGTTGGCTAGCGTGGTAATAAAGTGGGGTTGTATAAAAGAAAAAAACAATGAGGTAAAAGAATTTTAATCAAACAAATCCAATATACTTAAATTTTTAATATAAAATTTATTTAAAGTTAGACACGAAATTGTCATAATTTCAGTTGTTGAGTTAACTTGGACTGCGATTGCTCGAGCAGGATTTATTAATGTTTTAAGTTATGTAAATTGGATATTCAACTATTTTAAAATTTGTATTCAGTTTGTTCATTGATGAATATTTTCATTCAAGCGAGTGTGAAAAATGTTTAATCATAGAGGTAACGTTAATAGAAACCCAACATTTATTTTGTCTTATAATAAAGATGTTTAAACCCTTCTTTCTAAATTCTAAGTAAAGATATTTTATATTGATGATGTTTCTAATAAGTACATTTTTCTAGATTTTTATTTGATTTATTGTTTTTATTTATTTATTAAATTCCACTCGGTGGGACCCACCAAATGGGATCCACAGTTCTCTCAAGGGATCGTTTCCTTGAGAAAACTAGTGGTGGAGGCAGCACCATTACTCTCCAAGGAGTGATGGTGCTGTTACCTTCTCATTTCTCAAAAAAATTCACATAAGATTGCGATGATCCATCTATGTTATCTTTTACAATATAACCATTTCGAAACAGTGACTCAATTCATACCCACCAATACGTAAGTCAATGGACCAACGATCCACATGCCGAGTGTCTCTCAAAGTTACTCTTAAGTGATCAAAAAAGATGGTGATTGGGACATAACATTGCACTAGAAACAAGTATTTAATCACGTTGCAAAGCATCTTGACTTAGCTTTAGACTAATCTTCACATAATTAAGTTGTCCAGAGATTTTAACTATTGAAAAGTTTAGTTAATTAATTCCAAATTCACCTATCTCATATCTCCGGGCATTATTCTTTTAGCTAACGTCTTAAATTCTTTCATAGCATTTCTTAGAAATAAAAGTAATTCTACAGAAACTATCAATTTGGCATACTAAATCATGTGAAAAACTGCGAGAGAGTATTTCCATAAGTGGGCTAAATCAATGCCCAACAAGATAACTTCATATACTGAGCATTCAAATAAGTGAGCATCTGCCTCTCTTAATTAGAAAAAGAAGGTAGGTAGCTTAGCCATCTTTAGATTTCCAGCTTATGCTTTTCTGTCATCGATCAGGATCGAGATAATTCAACACTGAAAAATATGTACCGTGATTTGTCGTGAAGCACAATCACTTTGTCGATCGATATGTCGGAAATATGATCAGTATATGATGTGCTTTTTCACATTAATGATTAATTTATAGTGACCGGGTGTAACCAAAACAAAACGTGCTCGGTCTGCGACGGCTTAGTTAATCAAGGGCGGTTCTTCGATAAAGCTTTGAATCATAGTCGTGTCAAGCACGTCGAACAAAGCTTGTCTTCTGTCCTTTCCAATGTCCGATGAATCCCAAACAAAAGAAAAAGTCAACTTCGGTGAATCATAGACTTGTTTCCGCGACATCAACTGAGACATTGCCCAACTGGGCAATTCCCGATTGACTTCCATGACATTATTTTTCCTATAAAAAAAAGAACACATTAAAGAATCACCAATTGAAAAAAAAAAAAAAAAAAAAAGCAAAAGTAATTAGAAAACTTCTTGGTACAATAGCCGAGGATATACCAATGTGGGGATCTTGAACATGAAGTGGTCCGCCATGCGTACGTGGTATCATCATCATACAGAGGTACTCTTTTCCGAGACCTACTTCCTCTCAAACCTCCATTTGTGTGCCTTAGATTCATGCGCACATAGCTCTTAAAAATAAAAACAATAAGTGTTCATTCCAAGAATTTCATTTTCTTTACTAGAACTATATAAATGAGGCAGGATGAGTGCACATCTATCTATTTGAAAGTTTAAATTACAAGAAACAAATGGTGTTTATATTTATTTCTGATACTCACGAGAAAGATGTTTAGATAATCTTACTCCAACCTTACCATGAATTTGGTAATATATATATTAAGATGATAGTTTAAAATCGAACAAAACGCTGTTTAGTTTAAAAGTTTGAACTCCTAAAGAATATAATATCTCAACAAATGGGAACCCTTGCGTTATGATGCCATGTCCGAATAAAGTACTGATTGTGGGAATAATAAAAAATACTATACTTTCCATCAATGAAAGAAGAAACGAAAACAAATCTCGTTATAAGAATTGAACAGATTAAATTGTCACTTCACAATCAACTGAATCAAGAAGAGGAAACAAAGTACCAGCGGTTATCGAGAGAAGGCATAAATTGAGAACTCCTAGAAATTTGCTACCTGCAACTTTAGCCTTTACACTCCTCTCGCACCGAACCACAACAGGCTTGCCTTCTTCATTTTTGTAAGCTCTTGACATGTCGTCGCTCACAGATTGATCTTGATCTTGTTTGGCTCACGTCAAAGAGGGAGCCCTCTCTGACGCTGGCAATTGGGTCCTTTGGAGCTCGCCTCACGTGATCCCACCATTGATACACGCGTCTTCTGATGATCACATCACAGAGGGCTCTCGACATGTTGTGGCTCCTCCGTGTCCGTTTCTCAGCTTCAAGAGATTCAGCGATGCGACGGTGGAATTGCTTCGATGGGTGGTAATGGTCGAGTCGAGAGCTTTGAGTGGGAGCGAGGAGTATAAATGTAGGGGACGAAGCATCAGGTGTCACGCCCCGATCCTCGGGCATGCACACATCCTTCTGCTTAGTCGATTTTAGAATGCGATATCCCAGGACTATGTATCGCCGACCCTTTCATTTTTAATAGCACATGCGAAAGCAGTTATAAATCCACAAATAATAAAACAATGGGATAGAAAAGCAATGCCATATTTTTCATATTGAAATTCACAACCATGCTTTTATACAGAGCATAACTCAAAGTACTTCACAAAACTATTCACAACTTTCTAATCTCACTCTATTCATACATAAACAGGGTTCACAAAAGAGGATGGAATCTTAGTCCTCATCCAAGTCGTACTCAGGATCATCCTGATCCTCTTCTGATTCTTCTGACTCACTTTCCTCCTCCTCAGGCTCCTCGTCTTCTTCAGGCTCTTCTTTTACCGGCTCCTCCTCAGCATTTCCCCACTCCTTGTCCTCCTCTGGACCTTCCACTTCTTGTTCCACGATCTCACCTTCCTCAAAATTTTCATCCTCGACAGTGTATACAGATGAAGTCGGCTCACTCTCAAGTGTAGGATCTCTGGCATCATCTATGCCTCCATCTCTGTGGTCTGCAATCCCTTGGCCAAAAGCTTTCTCCAGGACAGGGTGAGGTATATCTTCCTCAGGGATGGGACCTATCCTTCGTCCATCAAAATAGTAATGATACCAAGATCGATACTCATGGGGCACTAGGTCGTCCTGGCCAACATCAACCCACACCATCGACTCAATCAAAACATATTCTAACCCTTCTGGATGAGGATGAACATGGAAGTGAGTTTCTCGGAGATATCCACTGGAATGTCAAACTACTCTAGAGGAGGGGGAGGTACTGGCGCTGCCATCTAGGGGCCTAAAATTGGTTATTTAATAACCAATGATACTACATCTCAGCAAGTTCTATCACACTAAGACTCGATTAGGAAACCAATACGCTAACCGGGTTGCCTATGCACGCACGGGTCAAAGGACTTACCTTGACCTCATATTCCACCTACATATTAGCACAGTTCAATAGGCACCCAAGCAATCACAACACAAATTGTTATCTCGTTCAATCGACCTAGTTGATTACATATCAATCGGATCATTCCCCGGTCATTTCACTCCTCACTATATAACCTCCAATAGTACACTAAGTCACAAAGCCACATTAATGCTCTCGGGCGTCGTTTTTACCAAGGTCACGTATACGCTAGACAATTGCGTACATTCTTTAAGGTGTCGTTTTCACCAGTAATATCCTTAATCACCAAACCACGCATGCCTATAACGATGTATTTAATAGACAGTTACGTGTGTTCTTTAATGCGTCGTTTTCGCCAGTGATGTCCTTAATCACTGAACCACATATGTCTATAATGATGTATATACTAGACCGTTACGTGTGTTCTTTAAAGCGCCGTTTTCGCCAATAATGTCCTTAATCACCAAACCACGTAGGTCCATAACATCGTACATGATCGGTCTTAGCCAAGAATATTACCATTTTGCTTCTATAATTCTCTCTACTTTAGCCCATCAAAGCATTATTGGTGCTAAATAAATATACTCGGCCATCTACCAATCAATCACTCAATCTCCATTCAATTTAGAATAAATTCTTGAAATATCACAAATAATTCAATTCAACACAATGTACACCTCAAATAAATAAACAGACTGCACCACGACAATCAGCATAAAATTTCGGTTGTCAACTATTCCAGCCTTATTTCTAAAAAATAATTAATTAAATTAATTTCAAAAATTAATAAATAAATACTAAAAATCCAATTTAGGCTCGTGATGCCTAATTGAAGCCCGATACGGGTTGGGAAAAATCTCGATAAGCATTCAATAAATGCTATAGGCTATCCTCGAGCTAATTACACTAACCACCTAACTAATATGCAATTAATTTATTAATAATTACTAATCCACTCTAATCTAACCACCTAATCCTACTTAATTAACACTAATCAATCCTTAAGAATTATTAGTCTACTAACCAAGGATTAGTGAGATTACTCACTTGATTAGCAAACGAGTCGGATCAAATCGACGGGGACGACGCAGGGGTCGTTTCTTTCCAAAGTGAGCCTCGGGTTCGGGGCCCGGAATATTCTCAAAACGGGCTTGGATCGCTGCTAGAAACCCACTAACCAAGCTGTTGTTCTTGGCTACAAAACAGGAGAAATCAACTCGGCTAGGGCAGCAAAGCTGGGGGAAAGCAAGTGATAGTCCGGTGAGGCTGCACGGCAACTCCGACGGCTGTTCAGCCGTTCACAGTGGCTAGTCGGTCCCTCCAGCAGACAAACAGAAGCTGCAGAGGTCGAGGTCACAGGTGGACGGCACACGCAGCCAAGCGATGGTGCGACTGGCGGTTTGGTGAGGCGGCGTGTGGTTGGCGGTTGCTGCTCCAGCTCCAAGCAACGATGGCTACTACTTCTGCTTCTACTAGCTGGTTCACACGGTGAGAGGGAGAGAGAGAAAAAGGTGGACAGTGGAGTTGAGGGAGAGAGGGAGAAGGATAAGAGTGAGGGGGAATGGAGGGGCCCTTGTGGCTTGATTTTCCAAACTTGGTCTTCAAGTTTTAATCTAGGCCAAGCATAAATTCTTAGCTCACATTGAACCACCCACACACACCCCACAACCTCTCTTTTGGTCCCTTTGGCTAGGGGAGGAGGGGAGCTATGAAATTGAGGGGAAATGGCTTCAATTGAACATCAACTCTCTATCAATTCATTCTCAATCGGCCCTCATAAAATCAATTGATGTCTCAACGATCACCTTAGCATTTTTCCTCACCCACATATCCATCTTGCTTTCCAATTTTGCCATCAAAACTAATCTTCGGCTTGTTCTGCACGAAACGACCATGTGACGACTTTTTCCCAAAAAGTGTCAGTTGTCAAAAAAATCTTCTAAGACTGAGTCGTGGGTCCTAGAATTTATTGTGACATAACAGAATCTTCAATTTCTAAAATCAGACTTGAATCGGCGATTAATTTCCATTTGGCACGTTTTTAGCGTGACCTAAGCTATCGGGTAGTTTTTAGAACTTTTTAAGGCAAATGACCCGTAGTCGATTTTCTTCAAGCCACTATGAACCCACTCGACACACTAGTGACTTTCAATTGTCATGAAAATCTTGAGGATTCAATTACGGACACAGGGTACCAAAACGATAGTAAAATCATATTAGTGTCGGTCGACGAGAATTTTCCAATTTAGTGAGTCACCCACGATTGGCCACACATCTCGGTGTAATGACCTCTAAGGATAAGCACGATCGAGAAGCTGATTCCCGATCGAATTCTCAAGTTTATTTATTTTAAAGTTCTTAATAGCTTTCCCAGCTAATCTAGTTATCTCAAGAGTAATCGGCTCTGAAAATAGCCCTATAGGCGCGTCAATAAAATGCCCGATTAATTCAGTAGAAAACAAGTTAAAATTTTCAGGATGTCACATCAGGAGCGGCGCTTCCATGGGTGAGTGAGAGCTTGTTTGCATTCTTCCTCCTATTTTGCGGGGTTCGGTTTTAGTGGCTCTGTCTCCCTGGTTTTCTTAGGGAGCTTTTCGAAAAACAAGAGGCGGCGTCTTTTTCCCGCATCTCAACGGTCAACGCTTCAAAGTTCGGTTCCCTCAGCGAGAACAAACAATATCGCATGGTCCTGCACTTCCACCTCAACCATTGTTCCCTCCAGTATTTGATCGCCATGTGTCCAGTGGCTCCCGTTTCGGGTGGATAATTTTCTGCATTCTAGCAGCTTATTTCCCTTGGAATATATGCATCACAAGTCCTAAAAATTATTGCAAAAATATAATTATCTCTTAAAACTTTGAAAAAATGCAATCAAATTTTAAAATTTGTTAAATTGATGCAATCGAGTCTTTATGTCGACACGATTAATTTGTCTAATGAAAAATGTTGATGTGGAAATTTTAAATCTTATTTAAATAATATTTAAAAAAAGGTCTTGACTGCATGAATAATATCTAGAAATTATATATTAAAAAGGTTGCATATGAAGCTCTGTCTTTCAAAAAGGAAAAAAAAAAACAATTATCATCCAAACCATAAAGTTAAGAAAATTTTCCTTATTATTTCCATGTTTAGGTAATGACATCGGCCAACAAAAGTTAATAATATCAACATTCATTTAATATGAATACTTAATGCGAAATTTTATTGTTGAGTAATAAGGGTACAGATTTAAATTGGCGTTACAAATTAAAAAAAAAAAAAAACCAAGAGAGAGAGAGAGAGAGAGAGAGAGATAATTAACCAGCCTTCTTCAATTTTCCTCAAGACTTGATCAACCAACCACGTTCCATGAATTATGATTTGAGAAATCTTTGTTCTTTATGAAAAATGAAAGAAAAAGACGACAATAACGGTCCAATCGTCATCGGGTCAACATTCTCCAATTATTTTTACACTAAAAGTGCTAATATAACCATTTTAATTTCATGAACTATGCTTCGAAGGATCTATATTTATCATTTTTCTAAAAGAAAGGGAAACATTGACGGTCCAATTGTTATTGGGTCAACATTACCTATCTTTATACCAAAAAAGATAAGTATTATAAATCAAATTCAACGCAACCGTGCCGTTCAAGGGGAATTATATGTTTTTTCGGACAGCAAGACTGCTAAACCTCTATTTATTATGTGATTAACAGTTTCATTGAACTAGCAATCTTGACATTTGCCAAAGTGGCTTCGGAATTCTGGGACAGAACCAATTCGGATCTTCTTTTCTAGTATTTTTGCGAGTAAGAGTTAGAGAGTTTGTCGGAGTCCACTTTTTTTTTGAGTTCATGTCGTTTGGTTATTCCCTGGGCCTTATTACATCTTTGCAGAAGATGAATAAACCCGATGGAGTAAACAAGGTAACCTAACTTGAACCGGTCTACTTCAAAGAGAGAGCGGAATTTATTCCTCACCTTGCTCAAATGTCATGATAACCAACCTGAACCAGTCTACGCTTGTTTTTTCAAGTTTAATTGGATGAGCGTCGATAGGCAACTTGGGCTATTCAAATTTTTTAGTATAATGATTTCTCAAAGCACTTTATATTTACACTCTTGGATAGTGCATTAAGGTATCGCGAGTCACTTGCTAAACCTATGATCATATCTATTCTAAAATAATTTGGGCCACTTTTTGCCAAAGGCTTAATTAAAGTCGTCTCTTAAGAGGTGAGTTGAACATCCTGAAGACACTCAAATCTTAATGGCGGCCTCTCCCAACTAAAGACCTATGGTAAAATTGGGCTTGGGCATGAAAATGAATCTTCAATGGTAGACAGAGAGGAGGGCCTAAGGGTTGTGAAGTGAACGATCTAATACTTCTAAGTCAAGACAACAAGAAGTCACTCGATAAAGTTGATGCTCTATATGACATGTTAAGTACATCTAAGAATCCCTAATAAGGAGATAACAAAGTGGGTAGTGGATATTGATTGTGATGGACTCCAAAATAATTACTGAATTTCTTAACCCGGAGAGAGTAGTGAATAACATTGATCCAACATTATTTAAGGATATCATAAGGCTATAGAGCTCATTTTGAGTTCAAAATTCATCGCATTTTTCAGGAAGGCAATTGGTCTAGTGATATGCTTGCTCATGTGGGCATAGTGTAGCATTTGGATAATATGCTTAACTCGTAGCCTCTTAGAGAATTATCTTATATTTTGTTTAGTGATAAAATTGGCATTACAGGTTTATGACGTTAATTTTTTTTTAACTTACTTTCCAGCCATCTTCAGAGGCCTCGGATTTATAATTACGCCCTTTTCAATGACCAACTTGGATTGGACATGTGAACAGGCATAGAATATTGCTTACTCTCGACACTAAAGTGTTCTTTGAAACACTTAACGGTTTTGGACGAGTTGGGCCCAACAAGGATTCATAGAACGTCTTTAATCTCATTGGTCCAAAAATAGAAACTACTTTCGGAGCTGACCCCAGACTGCCCATCGGAGCGAAATACATCACCCGAACCCGCTCAGAAGATCGATGTGCATGTCTGTCAAGCCGCCTTGGGCAAGATCACCTCTACCTCTAATTTCCTTGTTGCAGCGCATAAGAGAATTGTCTTGACTCGATGATCATGAGATTAATCCGATACCGTAAAGAAGCTCAGATACAAAAGCGACATAAACTGGAAAGAATATTCAATGTTCATCTAGTACGTAAGTGCCAAGTTGATCCATCCAGCCTAAGCCATCGAAATTTATTTCGACAACACCCTCGATTAATGTGCATTGCACAAGATTAGTTCTTTTCTACCATTATGTAATTTATTAAATGAATAATCACAATGACAAAGATAAGAATAATGCAAAAAATAAAATTAGAGAATTTTGTAAAATTTGATATATATACATATATGTATATATATTAATGAAGAATACACTTACCCATTTATAGGCTTCATTAGATAATTATTCCAAGATAATATCTCAATCATGATATGCACAATTAAAGGAAATAATGCATGCAATATATGTGCACTCTTAAACAAGATAGATAACTAGCATAAATACCATCATTATCTCTAACATAGGAAAATATTCTATAGAACTCCCTAATCATCTCTAACAGTCGACATGAAAGCATAGAAGATATTTTTGCCTTCGGCATTGAATATAAATTCCCTTTTTCTTTTGTGTAAAATGTCAATATTATAAAGCAGATTAAGAACAACAGCTTAAATGCATTCCCTAGCATTACAAATAGAGCTAATAATTTGAAAAGATGGAGGTGAGAAGTCTCGACATAGTAGCCAAAATAACATTTGTCTAGGAAGGTCTCATTCTTTACTCTATCTCTTCCATTTTTATGTATATTAGCCAAAATAATATAAATCTTAGTTGACTGGTTTTGATACCTTCTACGGTTGCACTCCATCCAAAAGCCATATAGGGTTGCTAGAAAGGATGCTTTGAGGAGTTTTGCTGCCAAGTCTTTACTCTTTGTTGCTCTAATCATCCATTGAAGTTTCTCATTCTATCCTCCTAGAGGACACCTAATCCCATGTTGTGCAAGGATAATGCGAAAAATGCTACTTGTCCACCCACATTGGAAAAATAAACGAGTTTTTTCTTCGGTGCCAGCCTTACAAAAGCTACATTGGATATCGACAAAAGTCATCCATTGGTCAATGATCTCTACTATCAATGGTTTGTTTTTGCAAACGAGCTAGCTAATAAAATTGTGTTTGCTTATTCCGGTGAACCAATTAGGTTATACCACTCCACAACCAGTCCCAAATATTTGAGTTCATCATAAATTTCTTGGCAACAATACCCTGAACTATGGATTATCAACGTTAGAATAGGTGACAATTTAAGGAGACATCATCAACTCCAAGCCATACTTGCCCTAATGTTGATCACAATAATTGGAGTGCCTCTACATTTGGTGTTGTGAACCCATATACTTCGAAGGGAATGGACGATTAATGAGGTTCCATAACATGCGGCCTAACAATACTTTGTTCTACAAGTTCAAATCGAGCAATCCTAATCCTCCTTCTCTTTTAGTTAAGCAAACTACTTGTCATGCCACCTTGTGCGGTCCATGGTTTATTGCATTACCTGCCCAAAAAGATTGATGGATCCTCTTCTTTTCCTCGTATATGGTTTGCCTTGGAAGTAAGAACATTTGCATCCAAGAAGTGCAAATGGAGATGATGACTGATTTTGCTAACTGAGACACCCTGCATAACTCATATGCTTCATGTCCAAGCTTTCAATTTTCTTAAAAGTCTTGTTAATAAGACTTTTATAATCTATGTGAGTGAGTCTTCTAAAGGGGAACACCCAGGTGTTTGATAGGGAGGGCACTTGTGGAAAAAGGCGAGTGATCCAGTGTAAGGAGCTTCCAATCTTTGTTAACCCAGATAAAAATATTTAAAGGCATCAACAAGGGAAAGGACAGAATCTACATCTCCATAAGCAAATAAAAACAAATCGTTGACAAAGCATAAGTGGGTAATCCATTGCATTTCACAGTGACAGTGATACTTGAAAGCAATAGGAGCAACTTTCACACTGATAATTCTATTAAGAAGCTCCATAACTAAAATTAAGAGGTATGGAGAAAAAGTATCACCTAGTCTTAACCCATTAGTACTATTAAAACAGCTGGCCTATTCACCATTGAAGGTCACTAAAAGCCTTGGTGTAGTGATGCATTCAGTTACCGAATCAACCAAGTATTGAGGTGTATTTATAGCTTTGAGCATCCCAAGAACTACATCCCATTTTACCATGTCATAAGCTTTCATGAGATCAATCTTTATGGCTACTTGTTTACCCTTGTCTCCCTTACAGTGGTTGCATAATAGATCTTGGCACAATAGGATGTTCTCCAAGATCTGTCACAAAGTGATGAAAGCAGTTTTGTTGAGGTCAATGATCGACGGAAGCACGCAACTTATTTGCTCTTCAAGCCACTTAGGTATGATCTTGTATAGGACATTAGCATGAAATGGTCTAAACTCTTTGAGGTAGGATGGGTTTATACCTTCGGTACAAGGGAAATCAATGTGGAATTTATAGATTTAAATATTCAATGTGAAATTTATAGATTTAAATATTCTTTTTGATGAGATGAAGTCCATGACATCTTCCTCAATGTCCTACCCTATGATGGGCTAAGCACATTTCTAGAATAGACTGTTAAAATTATCTGGACTCGGAGCTTTGAAGTCGTTGAAGCACTTTAAGACTCTGAGGAAATCTGAACTCTTGAATGCCGGAAAGGTAACAAGAGCATTGACCTCTTCATGATGATAATTAGATTCCTGAGGAGCAACTGTTATGGACTTCAAAAATATTACTCTCCATTCATGATGCAAATGCATAGAATCACACATGTCAAGTCTGGCATTTCCAAGAGCTTAGATGCCATACGATTAATCATTATCTAGCATTGGATATTGATATCATCATATTCAATTGACGCCCCATGAAATTGGCTAAAACAAAGTTATCATTACACCCAAGAGCACCAAGTTATTACACATAATTCTCAATCATCTTGAAAGGTTACAAGATTAAATAAAGAAAAACGTCTCCAAAAGAACAATATCCAGGATTAAAATCAATTGACTCTTCTACAATTCGTCCTGATTTGACCAGTGGACCCGGTGAGAGGGCTAAGGCCACCCATCTTGACCATGGCCTTGGCAAAATCATTCTGGAACGAGCCAAAGTTCTTGCTGTAGGCAGTCACTTGAGCATTCGTCAAACCTCCACTGAACAATTGCTGGTCCGAATGAAGCAAACCCTTTTGGCACACCAAGTTGGTGAAGTAGGCATTGTCGAAGGACGTCGGGCTGGTGACGTCAAGAGGGGAGAGGTTGTTGTCACCTCCCGAGCTAGGGCAATTGGCTTTTAAAGTTGTGGCGAACGACGAGTCTATGTTGCTTTCGTTGTAAAGACGGGCCCGGAATGTCACGCACCTGGATTGGCCTATGGTGTGAGATCCTGAGAGGGTTACCATTTCTTCGGCAGTGAAGCCTTTGTTAGAGAAAGAAGTGATTAGGGCACTAAGATTAAGAGTTGGAGCTGGGAGGTCAGTATTAGCAGTGTTCAGGCTCGCCGTGGTTGAATCTCTTCTTCCTAGTTGAACTTGCCAACTCTGTCCCCCCAACTGAAAATCAAATTTAATGAATCCACGTAAGATTAGGAAACTCAAATTTTCTTCATATCAATTCAAAAGAATATTCTGAGATATTAATAATAAAATTACGTTCTAAGAAATCTCAAGAGTTGGGTGCTTACTTCGACGACGGAATCTCTCGCAACAATGGCTAAGATGTCAGCGCACGAGACGACACCAGGGCACAGTTTTTCCACTTCTGACTTGATGGTGTCAACCACATCGAATCCCCTCAAGGAGTTCAAGTTGGGAAACGCCGTCTTCTCCCCAGTAAAGTTCGCGGTGTCATCTAGTAGAATTGATCCATCACAACCCTGTAAAAAAAAATTAAAAAGAACATCAATATTTCATCTTATTAGGTTTACAAGATCCAACGAAGCAGAAAGGATGATCTAAATATTGAATTTATGAGGAAACAAAATAGTGTTTTTTCCCTTACGAACAATCGGAAAGGAATGTTAAAAGAGAGACCTTTCCTTTAAAAAAAAAAAAAGGGGGAGAAAAGACGAAGTTAGAGACACCAGGTTGGCAGGGGTGTGCTATGGTCAGCTCAATGTCTGTTCTTTCTTAATTTAATGGAATCGTTGGCCCTTGTATCTCAGTTGTTGCAGTATTCCTTAAAAATTCGAATTTCCAAAATGTTGGTCACATCTTTTCCTACTAAATGGGTTGTACTCACTGATGTGTGTGACATGCGTGGAATTATATAACCAACGCAAGATAATAAAATGGAAAAAGATGAAGGAAAAAAAAACAATGTTGTTTTGCAACTCTTCTAACATCGGACGTCAAAATTGTTTTTAGCGAAGCAGGAATGGATGATCAATCGAAAATACACATAAAGGAATAATCCATGTATGGATCGGGAATGAAGTAAAAGCTCGCACATAAAAGAACATGCAACACATGCACAAAAGAATGAAAATGGACGTGGAAGTGAAAAACATAGAGCAGAGTGAGAAAGCGAATGAGACTTGCATTGACGAAGCAATCATGGAAGTGAAGACGGAGCAAGGATGCTCCCATGCGGGACTCATTGGCCACTGCCGATTTCACGGCAGATCCAATGGTCTGGAGTGCTTTCGGGCACCCTTTCTCGTAGTAATTTTGGTTAGACAACTGTGCCGAGGCAGATCTCGACGTGATCACGCAAACAACGAAAAGGAAGCTGATTTTCAGGGCTGTATCGAAAGCCATGACTAAAGGACTAATCAGATGGGAAAGAGAGACAAGGGAGAGATCTCACAAATGCGTGTCGTGTCTTGGTTTGGCTTCTTCATGAACCTCGGCATGTAGTATTTATAGGAGAATTACAGTACTTTCGGCTCTTAATTCTTAATGTTTTTCAAATTGGTTTTGGAGGTCAACATACGCTGTGTGGAAGAAGAAAACGAGTGAAATTTAAAAATAATAATAATAATAATAATAATAATAATTGGGGCAAGAACGTATGTGCCTTCTAGCTTGAAGCAAAAGACATCCTTGAGATTGGTGAAGCCGTGCCGGTGATTAATCATATCTTAATCAAAAACATGTTAGCACTGGGCTGTCATATGTGAAATTTGCCAGAATAGTTGACCAGCGAAAATGCTATTAGCAACGAGGAAGCTGCTGATGATCATTAATTAGAATGAGACGTTAATCATTTTTGTAATGATTCGATCCATTGGGAAAATAGTCCATTGACCCATGACTTTAGTCGAATTATTTATATTTTACTAAAACTTAGGTAGAAACTTGATGACAGGTTGGCTTTTAATTTAATAAATCTAAATAATGAAGTCAACGGTTTATTTTTTATTTTTTTCATTCATTTTGTGCGGACCCAATCATGGGATGATATAATTAATGTTCCAAGGTTAGTTTAGGTATGCCAAGGACAAGATCTTTTCTTTAGAGTTTTTTTGCTTAATTAAGTGAAGTTGCATGCACTTCCCCTAAAATGTAAAATCACCTAAATTTAAAGTGATACCTAGGTTACCCATTAAACTCCTTGTCATTTTTGCCTTTTATGGCACATGTTATAATTAGTAAATCCAACACAACACTTTTTTGGTTGGTAAATTAAGAAATTAAGCACATTTAATAAATGCAACCTTTTTTCCTAAAAAATAAGGGATAAGTGTATCAAAAGTTATAAGATTTGTCACAAAAGTGAAAACGAATCCTAAAACTTTTGGATAGTACAATGAAGTCTTAAAAAAAAATTGAATTTGTGCAATTAAATCCCTCTACTTACTCAATCTAATTTAATTTAAGAAAAATGCTGACGGGACTTAAGTTATTAATTTCCCTCTCTTACGTGACTGTTAATGTTATCTAAGTTGTGTATCAATGTCCAACTATGTCATTTTATCACAAACTTCATTTTTTTTCCCTAATCCTGATTAGAATTTATTAAATAATTTAAAGAAAAATAAATAAATAAAGTTAAGAAGGCCAACGGTCCTCCCTTACCATAGGCATAGGCTGTGAGGCCTCACTTAGATCGAGGCACGTGTGGCCAACCCTTGTGGTAATGGCAAGTGGTGATGCTACTGCCAAGCGATAGGCAAGAGGATTCGATTCCTCATTTAGATCTAGGGGAGGGTTCACAACCCTCACTTGCTCACCCCGACCTCAGTATCTTTTTTATTTAGATGTGGAAGACTAAGTAAACACGAATGAGAATAGATAATCGATGTCATCTTGCAATGTTTTTTCGATTTTTAATTACCTACTAGAGATGATGCGGTCAACTACACAAGAATTATTGCATATGATTTGAGCAAGATGCCTCTTCAAGGTTAATCGAAGAGGCAAGAAGGCCGTATACATAGAAAAAGACAAGGGTATTGCTAAGAGAACGGCATTGTTATTCTCTAAGAATAACGGTCCTTTGCGGACCATATAATATATTCCCATTCAATGGGAATGGCAACCGGTAAAACAAATTTGGAAAATAAATCAAGATAGAAAATTCTCATATATTGAATAACAATTATTTTTTCCATAAAAAATAAAAACTCCTGTTTGGCCCATTTAATACTTTGCATAACTACTTAAATATACAACTTAATTTTTCAGCGGAGTACTTGCGAAAACATATTCACTAATTCTAAATATAATAAAAGTCAAATTAGCAATCCATATATGCATTTTAACCTAATTTAATGAGATTTCTAAGAAATATCGTATAAGTGAAAAATTTGAAAGTTGGCTAGCATGGTAATAAAGTGGGGTTGTATAAAAGAAAAAAGCATTGAGGTAAAAAAAATTAATTGAACAAATCCAATATACTTAAATTTTTAATATAAAATTTATTTAGAGTTAGGTACGAGATTATCATAATTTTGATTATTGAGTTAACTTGGACCGCGATTACTTGAGTAGGATTTATTAATGCTTTATGTTATGTAAATTGGATATTCAACTATTTTGACAATTGTATTCATTTTGTTCATTGATGAATAATTTCATTAAAGACTGCAAGTGTGAAAGATATTTAATCATAGAGCTATGTTAATAGATATCCAACATTTATTTTGTCTTATAATAAAGATGCTTAAACCCTTCTTTCTAAATTCTAAGTAAAGATATTTTATATTGATGATGTTTCTAATAAGTACTTTTTCTAGATTTTTTATTTGATTTATTGCTTTTATTTATTGAATTTCACTCGGTGGGACCCAGCAAATGGGATCCACAGATCTCTCAAGGGATCGTTCCCTTGAGAAAACTAGTGGTGGAGGCAGCACCGTTACTTTCAAGGAGTGACACCTTCTCATGTCTCAAAAGGAAAATCACATAAGATTGCGATGATCCATCCATGTTATCTTTTACAATATAACCATTTCGAAACATTGACTCAATTCATACCCACCAATACGTAAGTCAATGCACCAACGATCCACATGCCGAGCGTCTGTCAAAGTTACTCCAAGTGATCAAAAAAGATGGTGATTGGGACATAACATCACACTAAAAACAAGTATCTAATCACGTTGCAAAGCATCTTGACTTAGCTTCAGACTAATCTTCACATAATTAAGTTGTCCAGAGATTTTAACTATTGAAAAGTTTAGTTAATTATTTCCAAATCCACCTATCTCATATCTCAAGCATTATTCTTTTAGCTAACGTCTTAAATTCATTCATAGCATTTCTTAGAAAGAAAAATAATTCTACAGAAACTATCAATTTGGCATACTAAATCATGTGAAAAACTGCAAGAGAGTATTTCCATAAGTGGGCTAAATCAATGCCGAACAAGATAACTTCATATACTGAGCATTCAAATAAGTGAGCATCTGTTAGACCAAAAAAAAAAAAAGTGAGCATCTGCCTCTCTTAATTAGAAAAAGAAGGTAGGTAGCTTAGCCGTCTTCAGATTTCCATCTTATGCTTTTCTGTCATCGATCAGGATCGAAATAATTCAACACTGAAAAATATGTACCATGATTTGTCATGAAGCACAATCACTTTGTCGATTGATATGTCGGAAATATGATCAGTATATGATGTGTTTTCTCACATTAATGATTAATCTACAGTGACCGGGTGTAACCAAAACAAAACGTGCTCGGTCTGCGACGGCTTAGTTATTCAAGGGCGGTTCTTCTATAAAGCTTTGAATCATAGTCGTGTCAAGCACGTCGAACAAAGCTTGTCTTCTGTCCTTTCCAATGTCCGATGAACCCCAAACAAAAGAAAAAGTCAACTTCGGTTAATCATAGACTTGTTTCCGCGACATCAACTGAGACATTGCCCAACTGGGCAATTCCCGATTGACTTCCATGACATTATTTTTTGTATAAAAAAAAGAACACATTAAAGAATCACCAATTGAAAAGAAAAAAAAGAAAAAGAAAAAGAAAAAGTAATTAGAAAACTTCTTGGTACAATAGCCGAGGATATACCAATGTGGGGATCTTGAGCATGAAGTGGTCGGCCATGTGTACAAGGTATCATCATCATGGAGAGGTACTCTTTTCCGACACCTACTTCCTCTCAAACCTCCATTTGTGTGCCTTAAGGTGCGTTTGGTAATAATTATATTCGGAAAATAATTTTTAATGAAAAATGGTTTTTTTTTTATTTCTATTCTTGGGAACAATTTCTGAATATAAGAACACGTTTGATAGTTGCAAAAATTCTATTTCAGGAATTCGGGAATAGAAATACGTTTGGTAAACTTGTATAATTTTATTATATCTTTTAATTTTTCAATATTTTATTATATTTTTCCTTCTTTTTTCTTTCTTTTTCTTTTTTCTTTTTTTTCCTTCTTCCTTCTTTGTGATCGATCGCCGGCCACAATAGCGGTCGGCCACCGGCTGGGCGAGGTCCGGCGAGCTCGCCGGAGCCTTGCTAGGCCACCACGAGGCTCAACCTCGCCCTAGCCTAGTGAGGCTCGGGCTAATGAGCCTCGCCATGGCTCGGCGTCGCCGAGGGTTGGCGATACTCTAGTGAGGTCGCCAACCCTTGTCAGCTGATTGTCAAACCATGGCCAAAGCCGACGACTAGCCAAAAGGAAGAAGAATGAAAGAAAAGAGAGGAAGAGAAAATAGAAGAAAATAGAAGAGAGAGAAAATTTGATTTTATGAATTGTTCTCGGAAACAAAAAGCTACTTTTTTCTACTTCTTGTTTATGTTCTAAATCTGTTCCCGGGAACAAAATTTTTACCAAACACGTTTCTGTTCTTTTTTTTCTTTTTTTTTTTTTTTGTAAGAGTCTATTCTTTTTTTTTCCTCAAAACAAAAGAACATAAATTTTTGTTCTTGGAAACAGAAATAATTTTTACCAAACAGATTCATGCACACATAGCTCTTAAAAATAAAAACAATAAGTGTTCATTCCAAGAATTTCATTTCTTTACTAGACCAATATAAATGAGGCAGGATGAGTGCACATCTGTCTATTTGAAAGTTTAAATTACAAGAAACAAATGGTGTTTATATTTTATTTATGACACACTCGAGAAAGATGTTTAGATAATCTTACTCGAACCTTACTATGAATTTGGTAATATATATATATTTTAAGACGATAGTTTAAAATCGAACAAAACACTGTTTATTTTAAAAGTTTAAACTCCTAAAGAATATAATATCTTAACAAATGGGAACCCTTGCGTTATAATGCCATGTCCGAATAAAGTACTGATTGTGGGTATAATATCTTATAAAATCAAGGTTAAAGAGGTTGTATATGAAGCTCTGTTTTACCAAAGACCAGAATTATTATCCAAAACATAAAATTAAAGATAATATTCCTCATTATCTCCATATTAAGGTAATAACATTGGCCAACAAAGGGTAAAAATGTCGACATTGATTTAGTATGGATACTTAATAGAAAATTCACTGTTGAGTAAATATATATATATATATATATATAGAGAGAGAGAGAGAGAGAGAGAGAGAGAGAGAGAGAGAGAGAGAGAGAGAGAGAGAGAGAGAGAGAGAGAGAGAGAGAGAGAGAGAGAAGCTAACTAATCCATCATGGGCCAAAACTCACCTAATCTCACAACGGTATTCTCTCCAAATGGAGGCCAAGGCTTGATCAACAAAACCAAGTTGCACAAATTATGACTGGAAGGATCTTTATTTTTCCTTAAAATAGAGAGAAAAACGAATAACAACGGTCCAATGGTCAAGGGTCAATGTACTCTAACTATAATTAAATCAAGATGATACCGAACCGCGTCATTCAAGAAGAATTAAATGTTATCTTGTGCAACAAGATTTCGAAACTCTTATTTATTATGTGATTAAAAGCTTCATTATCACTGGCAAAATTGACATTAGTCAAAGTGGTTTCGGGAATCCTTGGAAACAGCCAAATCGGATCAATTATGAGGTTTCTTAGACAGACACGTTGCTTCTCGATGAGTTGTCTTGGAACTTCTTTTTTATCTTTATGTTTTATTTTTCTTGCAATTTGAATTAAAATAAAGCATCCTGGAGACAGGGAGCAGGCATCATGGATTCGTTATTAAAGCGGACTCTTGCAAGGTTGACCTCTTTCTGTGCGTTACTTTGCATACATACATACATATATATAGGCGGAAGAAAAGGTAGACAGATTCTCTCTCTCTTCATGTGCTTAATTGGATATTCTACTGAACCAGCTGACTAGCTAAAAGAAACAAAGAAAGTTTCAGTTACTTCCCAAACGTGGGTTAGAGTTTCTCCGACTCTTCCTTGTTCCTACACCTGCTTTTCTTGTATTTTTGCTGGTAGGAGTTAGGCAAGGAAGTTTGTCGAAGTTCACCTCTTCTCTTAATTCATTTATTTTTGTTATTCTATGGGCCTTCTTTTGTCTCTAAAGAAGATGAATAAGCACAGTGGACAATGCAAGATACTCAGCTCGAACCTGTCTACTTACTTAATAGAGAGGTCTAACTTTATTCCAGGCACCATATAAAAATGTTTTGCAATATACAGTTAAAAATGTCATTTCCGCTCATTTTGAAAATTAGTACATATTATTTTCAAGTTTAATTGAATGAGCCTGATAGGCAACTTGGGTTTGTCGAGTTTTTTTCATATGATGATTTCTCAAAACACATACATTTACACTCTTGGACAACACATTAGTATATGGTGAGTTGGTTGTCAAACTCATTATTAGGTCTTTTCTAAAGTAATGTGAGCCACCTTATCGACAGAATTTTAACAAAAATTGTCTCTTAAACAATGACTTGAACATCACAAAGACTCTTGAATCTTGGTGGCGGTCTCTCCCAAGTAATCACATACGATAAAATTGGACTTTCGCACAAGGAGTCTTGAATGATAGACAGAGAAGAGGGCCTTCAAAGGTATGTGAAGTGAAGGATATAATACTTGAAGTTAGGATAACAAGAAGTCATTTGATAAACTTGATGCTCTGGATGGCATGTTAAGGATGTCTTACAAACCATAATAAGGAGTTAAATAAGTGGGTTAAGATTCAACATCCAATTATGCCTCTGATACTGAACGAGTCCCAGAAACTCGAAGCCATCTTCGGGGGCGATATCTAATTACCATTTTAATAACGAGCTTGGATTGGGCACGCGAAAATGCCTAGAAAGCTGCTTACTCTCATTGCCAAAGTGCTTATCGAAACACTTATTTAAGCCCACTTCTGATCGATCGCATGCCCATCAGGCCGCCTAAGGCAAGATCACCCCTCCTAATTACGTTGTTGTGGCGTATAAAAGAACCATCATGACTCGATGACCATGAGATTAGCCCCATACTCCAAAGGAAGCTTGGAAACTAAAAGGCCATAAACAGATAATAATCATATTCAACGGTCATTAAATTAATTTGTATTTCCCATTGCGTGTCTCATTATCTTCCTCATAAATTATTAATTTTAAGCGTGTAGATCCGGTGAGAAAGTCAAAGAGGTGCGCTCGAACGCAGCCAATGCATGCATGCATGCAGAGTTTTTTAGCGCAGTCCCCGCACGCTTGCTTTTGTTGACTGATCCACTTAATATATAATAATTGCCCACGACAGGATTGGTCCATGTTCATAATGATTTTGCTTTCTCTGCATGTACTCTAGTGGATGCAAAAATTACTCTTACAAAATGCGAAGTGACATCAGATTGAAGATACGATGATTGAGTGTATATTGTACACGACATCACATACTTAAGTCAATCATAAGCGAATCAAGTCGCTTATGTTGCCCATTCATTAATCTTTCTTTTTAATCGTTAGATTGACCTTGTGTGATGCTTTCATGTATTATGAATTGGCATGAATTATGTCTGCGATGGAGATGCAAGACAAGAATCCTTCATTTACTCGTCCTAAGTACCATAATCAAATGAAAATTATAAGTTTAGAATTAGATCACAACAATTTGCCACCAAATTTTATAGCGACTTCAATTGGATCTTATACGTAAGGATTGAACTCATATACTTTTTTTTACGATAGGTATAATTTGTACTTTGAGAACCAAATCGTTGCTTAAGAAAAGACACTCATTTACATGACCCTTACAAGGCTACTTCTACATTGCCAAGGCCTATGGCATGGAAAAAGTGTCAAGGCGCAACATCGCGGCTGACAAAAATCGACCATTGATCTGGTGTTCGTCAATCCAACCAAAATGATAGATCAAGTATGGAAGTGCCAAGTTGATCAATCAAGCCACGAGCCATCGCAATTTATTTTGACAATACGTCGTTTGATCTATATAGCACTAGGATTTGTTTTTTTCTAAATTACACTCTGTAAGAGCACATTTGGTAACGTTTTTGTTCCGAGGAACAATTTTTATATAGAAATAGTTTTTTTTTTTTTTTTTTTTATTTCTGTTTCGAGAACAATTTCTGAGTATAAGAACGTGCTTAGTAACTGAAAAATTTCTACTCCAATAATAGAAATGCGTTTGGTAAACTTGTATAATTTTGTTGTTTCTTTTAATTTGTCAATATTTTTATTATATTTTTTCCTTTTTTTCTTCTTTCTTTTGTCTTTTTTCTTTTTGTTTTCCTTCTTTCTCTTTGTGGCCGATCGCCAACCACGACGGCAACTGGTAACCAACTGGGCGAGCTCTAGCAAGCTCGTCGGAGCCTTGCCGATGGCCTTGGTGGCCAGGCGAGCCTCGCGTCGGCCAGCAAGGCTTAGCCTCGCCAACCCAAGGTGAGGTCGAGCCTCGCCGGTGGCCTCGCAAGGCTCGCCTAGCCACTAAGGCCACCGGCGAGGCTCGACCTCGCCCAAACGGCGTGGGTTGGCCTCACCCTAGCCTAGCGAGGCCGAGTCTCGGCCGACCAGCGAGGCTCGGCCTCGCCATGGCTCGGTGTCGAAGAAGAAGAAAAGAAGAAAAAAAAAGGAAAGAGAAAAATTATTTCTAAGAATTGTTCCCGGGAACAAGAAATAACTTTTTCTACTTCTTGTTTCTGTTCCCAAGAACAAAAAAATAGATTTTTATTCCCGGAAACAAAAGTTTTACCATGTGCGTTTCTGTTATTTTTTTGTTTCCCGGTACAAAAGAACTGAAATTTTTGTTTCGGGAACAGAAACAAAAATAAACAAACAGGGCCTAATTTGATAAAGATATTGTCACAATTACAACATGAAAGCGTAAGAAATATCTTTCGCATTGCATATGAAATCCTTAATCACAAGAATTTACATTATTAATGATAATTAGATTACTAAGGAGCAATTGTTGTGGATTAAAAAAATATTACTCTCCATTCACGATATCGTATACACATGTCAAGTTTGCTAATTAAGTCCTAAACCTTTCAATATTTTGTCAATTGAGTCGTTTAGCCAATTTTGACCTGAATTTCCTAACGTAAACACTAACCATCCTACATGGCAATTGAGTCCGTTCAGTCAATTTTGGCCCGAATTTGCTAACGTAAACGCTGACCATCCTACGTGGCACTATCGGCACTAATGTTGACAAAATTTAATATTTTTAAATATTTTTTCAATTTTTTATTGTTTTTGTATTTTTAATTTCTTTTTTCTCCTTTTTTTTTTTTTTTTCCTTTTCTTCCTTTGGCTGGTTGCCCAGTCTCCGGCGACCGACCAGAGGCCACGATCGATGAGGGTCAGCCTCCCCTGCTTCGGACGAGGTCGTCCTCCTCGGGTGGGGCTCACCCTCGTTAGAGGCCAACGAGGGTCGGCCTTGAGGGCCTCTACCAAGGGTGAGCCCCGCCCAAGGCCGACAAGGTCGCCCTCGCTAGATCCCGATGAGGGCGAC
Source organism: Eucalyptus grandis (assembly GCF_016545825.1). Lineage (NCBI taxonomy): Eukaryota > Viridiplantae > Streptophyta > Magnoliopsida > Myrtales > Myrtaceae > Eucalyptus > Eucalyptus grandis. The sequence goes on along the minus strand of NC_052622.1, from coordinate 16,361,732 downwards.
CTTGCCCGAGGCCGGCGAGGCCGACACTTGCCTGCCGTGGCCTCAAGCCAGTTGCCGGAGGTTGGGTGATCGACTAGAGAAAAAAAAAGGAAAGAAATTAAAAACATAAAAATAAATTTAAAATTCGAAAAATATTAAAAATTAAGAAAATTTGTTCACATTAGTAAATTTCAGCCACAATTGGCCAGATGGATTTAATTGGCAAAAAGTAAAAAGGTTTAGGACTCAATTGATAAAATTGAAAGATTTAGGATTAAATTGACAAAAGTGTAATATATTTAGGACTTTTTGAACAATTTTCCTTATTCAATTGATGAGCCCCAGTTTCTTTCAAGAAAGAATGTAATCCATCATATGATAAAAAATATAACCATATCTTATAACATTGTCAATATCATCACGCTTAGTGAAATTGACAAGAAACAAAGTTACATAGCGCCCAAGAGCACCAAGTTATTACATCATGAAAAGAAAAAAAAAATCACCAAGATTAAAATCAATTGACTCTTTTACAATTCGTCCTGATCTGACCAGCAGACCCGGTGAGAGGGCTAAGGCCTCCCATCTTCACCATGGCCTTGGCAAAATCATTCTTGAACAAATCCAAGTTCTTGCTGTAGGTAGTCACTTGAGCGTTCGTCGAGCCCCCACTGAACAACTGTTGGTCCGAATGAAGCAAGCCCTTTTGGCTCACCAAGTTGCTGAAGTAGGCACTGTCGAAGGATGTCGGGCTCGTGATGTCGAGAGGAGAGAGTTTGTTGTCACCTCCCGAGCTGGGGCACTGGGCCTTTAAAGATGTGGCGAACGACGAGCTTATGTCATTCTCATTGTAGAGTCGGTTCCGGAACGTCACACACCTAGCCTGGCCTATTGTGTGAGATCCTGAGAGTGCCACCATTTCTTTAGCAGTGAAGCCCTTGTTAGAGAAAGAGGTGATAAGGGCACTGAGATTGAGAGTTGGAGCTGGAAGGTTGGTATTAGCAGCGTTTAAGCTCGCAGTGGTCGAATCTCTTCTTCCTAGTTGAACTTGCCAACTCCGTCCACCCAACTGAAGATCAAATTCAACGAATCCATATAAGTTTAGGAAACTGTTTCTTTGTATTGCTTCAAAAGTATATTCCATTAGTGATCAATAATAAAATTACGTTCCAAGAAATTTCCAGGGTTGGGCACTTACTTCGACGACAGAGTCCCTAGCAACAACAGCTAAGATGTCGGCGCATGAGACGACGCCGGGGCATAATTTTTCCACTTTTGACTTGATGGTGTCAATCACGTTGAATCCCCTTGCAGAGTTCACATTGGGAAACGCCGTCTTCTCTCCAGTGAAGTTCGCAGTGTCGTCCAATAGAATTGATGCATCACATCCCTGTAGAAAATATTACAAAAAAGAACATTAATAGTTCATCTTATTGGGTTTACAAGATCCAATGATTCAGGAAGGATCATCCAAATATTGGACTTGTGAGGAAATCAATAGTGTTTTTGTTTTTCCGACCAACAATCGGAAAGGAATGCTAAGTGAGAGACGTTTCGTCTGTTAGAATAGAATACAATATGGAGAAAATATTAGGGACAAAGGAAGAAGACAAATTTAGAGACACAAGGTTGGCAGGTCTTCTAATGGTGTGCTATGATCGTTTCACTGTCCGTTCTTTCTTAATTTAATGGAATCATTGGCCTGTGTATCTCACTTGTTGCAAAAATCCTTACAGATGCGAATGTCCATAACGTTGGTCACAATTTTCTATGAATTATTTTTTCTACTAAACTTACTGTACTCACTAATGTATGTGACACGTGTGGAATTATATAACCAACGCAAATGAAAAAAAGAATAAAGAAAAGGATATGGATGCGACACATCAACAAAAGTATGAGAAAGACGTGAAGCGCAAAAACATAGAGCGGAGGAAGAAAGCAAATGAGACTTGCATTGACGAAGCAATCGTGGAAGTGAAGACGGAGTAAAGATGCTCCCATGCGAGCCTCCTTGGCGACTGCTGATTTCACGGCGGATTTGATGGTATCGAGTGCTTTTGGGCACCTTGTAGCATAGTAATTTTGGTTAGACAATTGCGCCAAGGCAGGTCTTGATGCGATCGAGCAAACGAAGAAAACGAAGCAGATTTTGAGGGCTGTATTGGAAGCCATGACTGAAGGACCAATCAGATGGGACAGAGAGAAAGACGGGAAAGATCTCGCAAATGTGTGTTGTCTTAGTTTGGGTTCTCCGTGAACTTCAGCATGTGGCATTTATAGGAGAATTACAGTGCTTTCGGCCTTTAATTTTTAAAGTTTTTCGAACTGGTTTTCAAAGTCAACGCACACTGTGTGGAAGAAAAAAACGAGTGAAATTTTAAAAGAGGAAAATAATTAGGGCAGGAACATATTTAATTTCTAGCATGGAGCAAAAGGACGTCCACGAGATTGTTGAAGCCGTGCCGGTGATTAATTATTTATTAATCAAAACAGGGTGGGGTCGGGCTGTCGTACGTGAAATCCGCCCAGAATAGTTGACCAGTCAAAATGCCATTAGCAACGAGGAGGCTGCTGATGATCATTAAATAGAATGAGATATTGAACATTTTTGGAATGATTCGATCCATTGTGATAACAGTCCATTACCACATGACTTTAGTCGAATTTATATATTTTCTACTAAAAATTAGGTAGAAAGTTGGTGACAGGTTGGCTTTTATTTAATAAATCCAAATAATGAAGTCAACAGTTCTTTTATTTTTCATTCATTTTGTGCGGACGGAAAGGGGTACGAAATACTCGTTCAAAAAAAAAAAGGTACGAAATAATGTTCCTAAGTTAGCTTAGGCATGCCAAGGATAAGACCTGTTCTCAAGACTTTTTGCTTGATAAGGAGAAGCTGCATATACTGCCCCTAAAATGTAAAATCACTCAAATTTAAGTAATTCATCCTTAGGTTCCCCAATAAACTCCTTGTCATTTTTGCCTTTTATGACACACGGGTTATAATAAGGAAATCCAACACAACACTTTTTTGGTTGGTAAATTAAAAAATTAAGCACACTTAAGAAATGCAACATTTTTTCCTTAAAAATTGGCCAGATAAACTTAATTGGTAAAACGGAAAAATATTTAGAATTCAATTGATACAATTAAGAGGGTCATGACTGATTGACTAATTATAATAGGTTCAAAACCTTTTTGTAATTTTCCCCATGGCAATGGCAAGTGATGATGCCACCACTAAGTGATAGGTGAGAGGCTTTGATTCCTTGCCCAAATCTAGGAGAATGGTCCTCTCCAACCATAGGCATAGGCTACGAGGCCTCGTTCAAATCAGGTTGAGTGCGGCCGACGCTCATGGTTGTGGCAATTGGTGACGCCGCCCCCGAGTGATAGGCGGGAGGTTTGATTCCTCACCCAGATCTGAGAGAGGGTCCGCAGCCTTTGCTTACTCCCGCTGACCTTAGAGAAAGTTTGGCAACCCCTGTGGAACCGGAGAGGTGAGAAGGTCATATACATGGAAAAAGAAATTCGTGGAAGATTGGGATGATATATCTTTGTTATATTTTGCAATACTAACAATTTCAAACGGTCGACTCAGTTCATACCCACGAACATGTATAATTCCATCTGTTCAAGTGAATGGACCGACAATTATATGAGTCAATTTTAATGTAGCTTGAATAAATAAATGAGAACTACCGTGATCACTTCTATCAGTGGAAAAGAAGACCACGTCGCAATTAAACTGTTGTGCCACACGTCTTGACTTAGCTCTAGACTAATTTTCATATAATTAAGTTCTCAGAGATTGTAAATTCTTTCATAGCATCTCCTAGAAAGAAAAATAATTCCACAATTACAATCCATTTTGTGTACTAATTCATATGAAAGACTGCAAGAGAGTATTTAAACAAGTGTGCCAAATCAACGCCAAGCTAGATTCTTTCATATACCGAGCGTTCAAATAATTGGGCCCTGCCTCTCTTATTTAGAGATTTTTCTCTTCCCTTCGCTCATACCAGACTGAAAATCCTCGAGTTAGGCTGTAAATTCTAATTCACATGAGTCAAGTTATTCATCTTGCTACTCATATTGGAACTTGAATTGGCAAATTTCGCTATAGCTGGTGTATTTTTATCATTATCGAAAACAAAGTCAAGCAGCTTAGAGCATCAAATCTAGTTTGAGCCTCATAACTGATTTGAACAATTGAAAAGCCTAAATTGTGTGCATATTTTAATCTTCCTATATTTTATGCATTCTGAAAACAGTGCAATTACTTCATATTTTCCATTGTATTTGGAAAGTTGGAACTCCAACTTGAGCTTAAACTAAAATTATGAGTGCAGAAATCACTTAAACTGAGATTTTTATCGTACGTGAAGGTGTAATTTTAAGTACTTTATTCCTCTCTTTATGTGTATGCTGGTGCAAATAAAGAGCTTGAAAATGTTTGAACTCGGAATTTTCTGCTGTTCCAATACTGCATAAAAGTTGTTAAAGATCATTACCAACTATTCTCAATTTTAAACAACTAGAAGATAGTACTGTCCAATACTCACATATGTTAAAGAATAGCCATATAGGTGAAATTGCATGAAACGAGTAGATTACCTCAAAAGTCAGAAGCAAGATAAATCACAGTTATATCATATAAGTAAGAAATTATATGTTACGCTCGTATGAGATTTCACCTATATAGGAACCTAGCACAGTCTACTTAATGCATGTGCCCCTTCGATTTATGTTTCTTATGCGGCGTGTTGGCTTTAGTTTTCACGTGAAGCAATACCGACGAGGCCATGGACTATCCACCTCACACATATATTGAATCTCTATATTAGAAAAAGAAGTTAGGCAGCCTAGCCGTCTTCAAATTTCCCCTACTTATGCTTTCCCGTCATCAATCAAGATCGAAATGATTTAATGCTGGAAAATTCGTATCGTGATTTGTCGTAACACACAAACACTTTATCGATCATTATGTCGAAAACATGATCGTTACATTAATTGTTTTTCACATAAATGATTAACTTAGAGCAACCGGGTGTAGCCATAACAAAACGCACTTGGTCAGCGACGGCTAAGTTAATCAAGGGCGGTTCTTCCTTTATAAAGCTTTTGAATCACATCCATGCCAAGCACGTAAACCAAAGCTTACCGACCAAAAAAAAAAAAAAAAAAAAAAACCAAAGCTTGTCTTCTGTCCCCTCCAGTGTCCGATGTACCCAAAACAAAAGAAAAAGTCAACATTGGCGAATCATAGACTTTTGCACAACTGGGCAATTCCCGATTGAGTTCCATGACATTATCTTTCCCGTAAAGAAAAAGCACATACCTTTCCCGTAAGGAAAGAGCACATTAATGAATCACAAAATGAAAAGAAAAAAATCCCAAAAAGCAAAACTACTAAGAAAAATAACAACGGTCAGGACTTGATCGATAAACCAAGTTGGCAAATTATGATTCGACGGATCTTTAAATATTTCTAAAGATAGAAAGAAAAAATAACAATGGTGCAATAGTCAAGGGTCATCATTCTCTTTACTATTTTTACATCAAGATGATAAGGAACCGTGTCGTTCAAGGTGTTTTATATGTTTTCTCATGCAGCGAGATTTCTAAAGTCTCATTTATTATGTGATTAAAATCTTCATTGTGACCAGCAAACTTGACATTTACCAAACTGGCTTGGGGAATCTTTGGAAACAGCCAAATCGGATCAATTATATGGTTTCTTAAACAGAGGCGTTGCTTCTCGATGAGTTATCTTGAAGCTTCCTTTTATCTTTATTTCTATTTTTATGTAATTTGTTCTAAAATGAAGCATCCTGAAGACAGAGAATAGCCATCATGGATTCGTTATCAAAATAAACTAAGTTTCAATGACTTCCCAAACGTGGGTGAGGGTTTCTCTGACTCTTCCTTGTTCCCACATCAGCATTTCTTGTATTTTTGCTGATAAGAGTTAGGCAAAGAAGTTTGTCGGAGTTCACCTTTTCTCTTAATTCATTTCTTTTTCTTAATAGAGAGGTCCAACTTTATTCCCCACTGTATAAAAATGTTTGGAATACACTGTTCAAAATGTCATTTCCGCTCATTTTGAAATATAATACATATAATTTTTAAAGTTTAATTGGATTGGCTATTGATCAGCGACTTGGGTTTAATGAGTTTTTTTTTCATATGATGATTTCGCAAAGCACATTCATTTGCACTTTAGACGATACTTTAGTATAAGGTGAGTCAGTTGCTAAATCCATGATTAGGTTTATCCTAAATTTATGTGGACCACCTTGTTGATAAAGGTTTAATAAAAATTATCTCTTAGATAGTGACTTGAACGTCACAAAGACTTAAATCTTGCTGGCGGTCTCTCCCAAATAATTACATACAATAAAATTGGATTTTGGCATGAGGAGTCTTGAATGACAGCCGGAGAAGAGGGCCACAAGGGATGTGTAAGTGAAGGATATGATACTTCCAGTTAGGATAACGAGAAGTCACTTCGTAATATTGGTGCTATGGATGGCATATTAAAGATGCCTACAAAAACCCTAATAAGGAGCTCACCGAGGAGCTAAGATTCAACATCCAATTATACCTTAGATACTAAACGATTTCCAATACCATAGCTTTCCTCTATGCCATCTTCGGGGCTTGGGATTTAAAATTATACCTTTCAATGACGAACTTGGATTGGGCGCACGAAAGGGCCTAGAAAGCCGCTTACACTCATCACTAAAGTGCTATTTGAAGCAGTTACTGGTCCGGATGACATGACGAGAATTCATACGACATACGACATATCCAATCTCATTAGTCCAAAACAGGGAATCTACTTTTAGGACCAGCTCAAGACTACCCATTCAGAGTGAAACACACCGTCCAAGCCTGCTCAAACGATCGACGTGCATGCTTGTGAGGCCGCCTGGGGTAAGATCACCTCTACTTCTAGTTACCTTGCCGCGACATACAAAAGAACCGTCGTGACTCGATGACCAGGAGATAAATCCGATGCTCTAAAGAAGCTTAAAAGTTAAATCGCCATGAACAGTAACATTCATATTCAACGGTCGTCATAATCATTGTTTATTTCCCACTCCGAGCCTCGTCATCTTTCCTCATAAATTATCGATTTCAAGCGCAGCCGATGCATGGAGGGCTTTTTAGCTTAGTCCCCACACGCTTGCTTTTTGCTTACTGATCCACTTACTATATAATAAAAAGCCCGCGACAGGCTACATCATCGTTGAATAACTCTGATTCCTTTACTTTATAAAATGAATTGTTTTCGAAGTCGGTCGCGATTGGTCAATTTTTATAATGATTTTGCATGCTCTGCATGCGCTAGTGGATGCACGTGAATGGAATCGGACGCGTAAAGAGTCAATGATAATGATGACTTTTTTGTATCAACCTCAATTTGTTTAATAAGATGCTTAGGCAGCGATCGATTGGCGTGCCAGGGGCCTTCACTTGTAAACAGTCGTGATGAAATGCGTGTAATATAAAAGGTAAATGAAGTTTTTTTTCCCCTCTTTTAGGCAGTATGAACAGAATGAATGAGGAGAAAGTTCGGTGCAAAAAACTTTATTAAGTATACATGGAAACGAAATTTTAAAGAAAAATCGATACCCAACGCAAATATATACAGTTGTCCTGGGAAAAAATTCAACGTATGAGAACTTTAGTCGTGAAAGGCCGAAGGGCCTTTCGTTTCTCTTCGGCCTCAATCAAAAGTGGCCTCTTTTTTCGGTTCGAGATGTGGTGTCTATCGAACTCGGCCTTTGGTCTCATTTGAGCAAAATTCATTTTCTTCATTTGACCTTGAAGAAGAGCTTGGTCAGAACTTTGTAAAGGCGTATGGCGTGTCAAATAGCATGGTTAAAAATAATGAAGGGAAAAATTGAAACATACACGGCCAGTACGAAAGAAAATGTTACGTCAACCATCTTAGCCACCATTGATTTGAGAATTTTAACTACTCAATTTTTCAATAACCATCGAGTCAATGGTGGATTAGGCTGTTTAAAGAATTTTTTCTTACACGGGCAATGTAAACTATAAAAGTTCTTAATTAAGCGACTCATCTCGCACTAATTTATAGCTAAAATTAAATAAAGACATTATGGTTAACTATAACAAATAACCTCAAAGGTGCGCACAACTTGATTTGATCAACAATCTTTCACTAAGAAGGCACTTGTGATAATGGAATCACCTCACAAGATATTCAATTTACTTTCTTAATTGAGAGAAACTCAACCTATTATCTCTGACCTTCCTCAGTGTTATAAAAAAAAAAAGTAAATAGGCGTAAAAATTTGAGTTCTCTTCTATATTTGATGTAAAATAAGGATCTAATGACAAATAGTGAAGAAAAGGGGTATTTACAAAAGAAGTTGCCTCCCTCCGATCAAAGGAAAAAGCCCTTCTATGCACATGCCTCTCTCAAAAAGGATAAGAAGAGAGCTAGAAAAGGTGGAGAATTATACTCTCCCCTTACTGTGGCTGCCTTAAACTCGAGCATTTCATGCAATGTGAGGCATAAAATATCTGGGGATATTGCTGAGTTTTTGGTGCTTAAAATGAACTAATTTAGTCGAAAAACATCAGCAGGGGATGGCAATGCACATCTTAAATTACAAGGAGAAACTCTTGAAAAATTTTCATCTACATTTGATGATCTAGAACAAGAGAAATGGAAGTAGAGATACAATGCTAGCAAACTACGGGAAAGAGGAGGGCTAACAAGCTAAGCGAGCAGAGTTTTGATAAACATCAGTCGTCTTGGCTCACTCATTCCTTTCACTCCAGCTCTTAATAGCCTCCAAAACTGCTTGCTTCACCACCTGAGCATCCATGCCGTCACAATGATCCTAGAAGGAAAAAATTATCTCCGTTTAATCACAAGATATAGTTCTATGGCGGATTGAATCAAGCCGAGCTATCCATATCGTGTACAAGACACTTATATTGACGAAGCCCTGAAGTTATTTTATTTTTTAATTTCCCGATATGTACACTATGCGAATCTAAAACAATTTTTATGCACACAACAACAGTTGGCATTTCCAGCAGAAAATTATCACAAGGATGATCAAGCTCTTTTCTAGGAGATATTTTCAAGTTTCAAGGCCCAGACATTATGTTAGTTCAATTTGCATGTATGCTTTTGTTCACGAAATGTTATGCACCCATTTCTACAAATCAGAAGGGAGAAAGAAAAGAAAGATATTATTGCATCAAGTGCTGTTTTATCACAACCGTCGATTTAAAACTCATTTACATGGATCAACGGCGATCTAGATTGACCGAGACGTCAAGGGAAGCACCTGATGAGATACAACAGTTTCATCCTTGCATAAATATTCACGTGCCAACACAATTTAATATTGGGAAGTAGGCAGGTTAGGATGACTTCTATTCCAGGTGCATCTACGATTAAGCTTTTATATCATTCGTATACGAGCGACACTAGCACACCATCTTATCTTCATATAAACTAGAGATGCACATAAAATCGCCCGTGAAAAGTGATTTATCTGCTGACAGTGATCAGATTAATTGGTACAGAGGATTGCCCAAGCCCTGGTTCGAGAAGAAATGAGAGTGAGGGGTTAGAAGAGAGGAGAAAGAGTTACTTCTCCTCCTACAGCTTCGAGGTGGAAGTTGTCAGAACAAGAAACCCTAGCATCGAGAACGTTGAGCCCGAGCTCCTCAAAAGCTTCCAGTATGGAAACCAGCAAACCCGGACAGTTCCTCTCTGAGTACACGTTGATGCGGAACCCTCTATCTAGGGTATCCACAGTCACCTCCTGAAATATGGAAGATTTATACAAGACAAACCCAATATTAATGAAGATCAATAGAAAAGCACAAGCGAAAAAGTCATTTCAGCTAATTTTCTATAGTGAGAGATCATACTTCTTTCTTTTCCAACTCGGAAAAACAACAATGGTCCCAGCGGAACTGTGCTAGACTTTGCTTCCACTCGGATTGTCCCTTATATATATCTATCTATCAATACCTGGTTTTTCCCTATCCAGACTAAAAATAAGAAGGAAAAAACAGGAGCAACTTTGGTCTCTGCCTTGCATGACTCATCCCTACGCAACTCCTATTGAATGATGCAAGAATATATCGTCCCTGTCCTTCAATTTCTTCTTTGTAATAGGTGTGTAATCTCATAGACAATTTACCACAAGAAAAGACTACTAAAAACTTGGATAGTCCTTCACACGTCCCTTGAAAGATGAAATTATATTCGTCTAGTGGATTGGAGTTGATCTTGTTCATTACATTAGACAGGGGAAGGAAAAATGTTGATTTAAATTTGATTCATATATCTTGAACTATATAACCTCGTAAAAATCAAATGGATAAACCCTTATGCATGGCTCATGTGCATGATCTCGAGAAAGCTCACGAGGGGAAGGGGAGTGTTCCAGAGTTCTAATTTAGTTGCATAAAGCAGAATCCTTCTCTATCCAGGAAAAAAAGAAAACTGTATTCTCATGCAGGCCCGTGAACGTACCATAGGTAACCGATTTGGCGAGGAGGTTCCGGCTTCTTGGTTGAGTCGCTCCACTTTCTCTTTCAGCTTGGAGATGTACTTGGTTGCATCCACTATGATGGAGGTCTTATTCACCTAAACATCAGAAGGAAGATACACAATTATGGAGTCCACAAACTGACGTAGCTCAGACAGGTAACAACAACTATAATCAAGTGTTTGTTTAGCCAAAGAAACTTAGAAAGGACTTGGATTTTATCTTCACTTTGATTCATTCCGAGAGCATATTATATGATTGAACTGATAATCAGTATCAAATTGTAATTGAATTATGAGGAGGCGGACTACTATTGTTAACCTTACCGCGGTGGAATTGGTAGCAGCGCGAAGCTGCTGCAACTTCTGGTAGAGAGCTGCTCTCTTTCTCTCCCTCGAAGACATTGTGATGCTGCTGCTGCTGCCGCCGCTTCTTCTTCTTTCTTGACTTGCTTTCTCACCCGATCTCTCGTTCAATTATTCCAAATCTCTCTCTTGCTGTGGGGGGCCTATAAATAGGGAGGTTGGTGAGCTTGCAAAATTCATTAATTATTATTTTATTTCCTTTTTGTTGTTTTCTGAACATTTCCCATAGACACTAAATAGGGAAATTGTTTAATCAATCTTTAATTTACTATACATATACCGATTTAGTTTTAAGCTTTTTAGTTTGTCAATCCACTCTTAAATCTTTGCACAAAATTCTAATATAGTTCTATTAGCTAATTCTTCAATGAAAATTACTAACATGGCAGTGTACCATGTAAGACAACCAGCGATAACTGTATTGCGACATCAATGATGTCTTGTGGAAATTGACCAAAAGTATTACATTAGAATTTCACGCAAAAACTTAGAACTAAATGGACAAAATTGAAAAACTTATGACTAAATTAACATTTGTATAATAGGCTTATGATTGATTCAATAATATTCCCTGTTGTAAAGATCTTTACATGATTTATAAATCATATGAGTCAATATCATTTCAATCATTAATTATGTAGATTCATCATTAAGCTAGCATAATGAAGATCGGTTTGATCTATACAATATCAGAACATCTTTTTGTACTACTGTGGTATGAACCTATAAAAACTTAGAAATTATTAACTCTTTTATTCTTTGCAAATTAACTTTTATAATAACTTACCAACTAATATTTGCATAACTTATTAACGCTTCAAACTAGATAACTCCTATTTGAAATTATCAACTTAATTAGAGTGCATTACCTGCTTTCATTTGAGTTGTTTGGCAATGTTTAATTATGTTTTTAAATTTTCATTTGAGTTACATACTTTTATTGTCTTGCTCAGCAACTTTTACATTTACTTATTCTTTTTAATTGAGTTACATGCTTTCATTTGTTCCCTAGGATGACGTTGAAGTAAATCAAGTTATCCACCTATAAGCTAAATGGTTCCAAAAACAAACTATGCCATGCAAATTTGAAAGAGTAATAATGTTCTCTGCAAAGTGTATTTTTATCCGTTTACGTGCCTATTTACAGAATTATTTAGAATTTAATTTGCACATAGTGATATTTTATAGATCAATTCATTATGATGAGCAGAAAGCAGAAAATTATTGGAGAATTTGCTCTGATGATCTAAACCATACCACAATCTTAAACATAATTAGGGAAAATCATTGTATAAATCATTGAAATGCGGGAGTCAATATATGTGAGAGTTTTGTTTTAAAAATATTGAGAATGATCAGTTAAGCAAATCTCTTGGACTTACAATTGTCTGCTTTAGAAAGATTTACTATATAACATATATAACATGTTATCAATTGAGAGAGTATACCTGTTCAAATGTGGTTATTTAGAGACTTTGATAAATAGTAATCACTAAACCCTAATCAGAAGATGCTTCTCTACATGCATATTGAGCTACGCATAAAGTTCATGGAAGAGAATGAGTACATACCTGAGAACAAAGCTCTCACTACTGGTACTAGACAACAATAGAATAGTAACTTAGGACTGAATCTCTTAATCGAACTGATATTTGACCAATCAATTGATTGTTCATATTCTAAATGTAAGTTTTAAAAGTTAGATCGTTTGTTAATGCCACTTTTTCTCAGGAGAATAAACTATAATATGACATACCTCAAAAGTTAGAGAATCACAATTATATTTGTAATTATATTTGTATTGACAAGGGAAAATGTCACAAACAATCCCTAAATTTCCACTTAATGTGCAATCTCGTCTCTAAACTTTTAATTTGTTCAATTTGGTCCTTAAATTATCGATAAATGTCCAATCTAGTCCCTGACTATTTGAAAGTTGACCCATTTCGTCCCTGAGCTTTTGATTTACTTAATTTGGTTCCTGAACTATTAACAAATGTTCCATCTAGTCCTTCCATTTGTTCAAACCGTTAAGTGATGACGTGGAACATTAATTGATGACATGGAACTAAGTTGGATTACTAGAATTATGAGTCAACATATATCTTAAAAAAGGAAAACAAAGTAGGGGTCAACTAGAAATGAGAGCACTGATTACAAAAGTAGAGAAAAGAAGTGGTTATGTATCTTTTTTTTTTTTGGACGGTGGCCACAATTTGACTTGTTTTAAAGGTAATTTCCATGTGGATATTCCACATGTCCTTTTTTATTTTTTATTTAAGAGACTAAAAGCCATGGAAGCCAATTTCGTTAACTTTAACTAACGGAATGACGAAATTAGTCAATTTTCAAATAGTCAGGGATTAGATAAGATATTTATCGATAATTCAGGAACTAAATTGAACAAATTAAAAGTTTAAAAATGAGATTACACATTAAATGGTAGTTCATTGACCAAATTGAGCAAATCAAAAGCTCATGGATGAAATTGAACATTACATGAAAGTTCAGGAACTATTTGTGACATTTTCCCTATTGAAAACTACATATTATTTTAATGCATACCCCATCATACTTTCTACAACCACAACTGGCCAGCTTCTTGGCTGCTTCTTCTTCTTTTTTGGGAGGGGGTGTCATTGCCAGCTTCTTAGCTTTGAATTGATACTATCTTATAATGATTATCTAAGGACTTCCTCGTCGCCCATTAACTCTGACCGGCTTTTGACCTATTATTCATGTTTGCGGTGTCTGGATACAATGGGCATCCTTTTTTCACCTTGGCGGGTACTTGGCACCTGCCAAGATGGGGCTGTGCCTCCATTGCCTCAATCCCATCTTTGCGAGAGCACTCTTGAATGCATACTTCTAATCTGATTATTGCATATATTTCACTTAAAACCCTAAGCCTCAATCTCTCCTCTGTCTGCATGGTTGATGGCTCCTTCTTTAGCTAGCAAGAGCTATCGCCACTAATGCCACCACCATTACCTCTTTGTAGAGCATAGGAGTCAAACTCCACACCTAAAATTAAATGTCCTCACCCCCAAGCTCTTTCTGAGAATGTGGGAAATCAAACTCCCTACCTCTCATTTCTCATGTGAAAAGGGCAATCATTAGGATAATTCTTAATTTTTTTTTTAGCGTGCCAAAAAAAAAAACTCTTTTTTAATCTTGCCCAATTTTATATTTTCTTTCCTTTGTTTCAATGTATCATTATTACTACTTATTGTCCCATAACTGATGACAAGGCATTACGCCAAATGGGTCGCCACATCATTCGGTTAGAATTCCTTAATAACCTCTTAGGTAACAATTAGTCAGCGGTTATAATCATATCTCAGTGGCACGGTGCCCTAAGCTCGGGCAATTACACTACAATTGTGGAAAGTAAAAACATTGCCGAGACAGGTCTGTTCTTGTGGGTGTCTTTGGTGCGTGGGGGGGAGAGAGAGAGAGAGAATAATCCCGTGAGAAAGTGTTAATGGAAAGGCAAAACACGAACCGAGGAATAATTTTTGGAGGCTTCTCTTTCTCTGGCATCGATGTGTCCCTTCCTCCTTACCTCCTATTGCCCTACCTCTCACGAGCACATTATTCCATCTCAAACCGCGTCGTACCCGCACATCCACACACACCCCTACAGAAGAGATGAGAGCGACAAGAGGGCAATGGCCAACGCACCCTACGAGTGAAACGAAACTGGATTCGGCTTAACGTCACTTCAGGGGACCATGCGATTCTCGTCACGATGAGCTCGTCCTCGGTAGCTCGCCCGTCGTTTCGTCCCACAGATTGAAAAGCCCGAGTTTGCGCTCAATTTATTTTCACTTGCTCGTTCCCTACTTCGACTTCATACGGATGGAGTCGTGTGTTCGCTATCGCATTTGGGCACCATGACGTCTTTTGATCCTAACCATCTACTTATGTTTCGACATATAATGAGCTTTGCAAGAATGTAGTATTTAGCTCATTCCAACCGTTGATTACCTCAAGTCGAGACTACGCATGATGCGTTGTGTTGTCATTGACGAGAAAGAAGGGAATGGACCGAAAGACGGTGAGATTCAGAGCCAAGGGCAATATGACTCTGGTGCTCTTACTTCCACATATTAAACACACTTTTCCATGGATTCGTAGAACTATGTCCGATCTGCGACCTATGCTAAAAGCAAAACTCACAAAATCACGCAACTCCGAGAGATCAAACGAGTTATTGGACGGTTGAAATTTCGTGTCTCGAAAATATGCTTGGGATTCTCTAATTCAGTTCTGTCTCTCTTCCCCTTCTTTGACTAGATTAACCCAGAGCCATTATTACGGCATGCGCGATACTCGAACATAAAAACTGATGCCGCAATCGACTTGTTCTTTATATTTTCAGGAACCGAAAGAACAAGAAACAAGAGAACATGAAAGGCCCCCGCCACGATCCCACATATTCACGTGCGTTGCCCTAATCATTGCAAGAAACCAATTCTCCATATGTACAATTCAACATACGTACAAGGCCTTCCATCCTTGTTCTCTCGTGTTTCTTTCGCGTTTCATCTTCTTAGGGTTTCTCCCTCTCTCGTGCATACCGCGGTAAGTCCTTCGGTTTTGCTGTATCGTGGACTTGTGCATTTATCTTCGATTAGTGCTAGTCACTCGTGAGGCATCACCGCCTTAATCACGTCTGTTTACATTTTTTTTGTGGAAGAGAAACAAATTTGGATGGCTTTTTGCCTTGCCTATTTGGGAACAAGTACAATGATTAAGTCACTACAAAAGTTATTATTGGTTTATCGTCATGTTTCATGGAGATTTCAAATCCCTCGAATTTGGCTCCGATGAAGACAAAGCTGGAAAGCACGCGTCATATATATTATCTGATATATTATATTCTATATATTATAATATATGAGGCCACCTCGATTCTATCATTGATGAGAATATATTTCCACATCTTTCTACCGCAAGCCTATATATATTTTTCGCTTCCTTAGTATTCTTGTCATTATCAATTGAAGATAAGGATCATTTGAAGTTAGGAAGTCAGTCCATCGAATTCAACTACCCAAATAAGAGGGAATTCGGGATTATCACTCAAGGGACAATCATACCTTAATGCATTATAATAATAAGAATCAAATTTGGTAATTTAAAAGATAAGATGTAAACTCAAATCCGACAAAAAATATAGGAATTATCGATGAAGTGTTATCTACAAAAAAAACAACACAGATAAAAAAATATACGCGGATTTACATAAGTAATGAACACAAAAATCGTGAGATTAATCCATCTTCTTCTAAAGTTGTAGGCACCATGTTGTGCACAATATACTCTTGATTATATTGAACTTGTGTAAGCTCGTAGTAGAATAGATGCATCATTTTTCTCAAGGTATGTAAGCAAATCATTTGATTATATCAATTCTTGAGCAATTTAAAAATTAAATTACTAAAACGCTAAGCTCATTTATCACCAGAAAGAGAGAATTAGTGCAAGTGATGGTTAAAGGATATAAGAATATATGAAATACGTTAACAATTGAGTTTCATTAAGTCTTCAATTTTAGTTTTTCGAGGGACGTTGTGGGATGGGGTAGGGGTTCCCGTTGAGATGCACATGTGAGGAAGTTATGTTAAAAACAATCTCTCATATCAAAGAATTGGTGTAGTGTGTAGTAGTAAACATATTTTACATGAAGATGAATTCAATTGAATACATCAACAGGCTTCGACTCAAGTTTCTTTTTGGCGATCTCCCAACGAATAGTATCAGATCCCAGGGGTACAAGTGAGGCATCGTTATTGTTGTGGTCCTAACACACAACAAAGTGAAATTCAATTTGAAATTTGTGATGTGAAAGGGTAATTGTATTAATTGTTGAGATACACGTATAAGTTGTGTAAAAAAAAAAGTCTCACAATGGAGATGGAGAATTGGTGTAATGATGAACAATTAATATATCATAGTTGATTCATACTTCATTAGTTTCGGGTTTTGAGTAAAAAAGAATTCAACTGAAAATACTAATGAATTCAGACTATAACTTTCTCTTCTATTGCACAGTTCCAACAATTTCTTTGTATTCACCTTGTCACTTGTCCTGGATCCTTGAAGTCCTACTCAAGTCGGTTCCAAATCAAATCGAGTATAATCTCGAGTCATAATCAAATCAGCCCGAAGAAAACCTTTCCATTAGCTCTTACCTTAATATGCATGCACTTTCATTGGAATCCGTCATGGTCGCAATCACATCACATCCTCAGTGATGCAAAAGTAAGGTTACCATTAGTAGTATATGCTATGATGAAAATCTCACATTCTAGATGTCTTTCGTGTTCCTCTTTGCTACGTTCAATATTAGTTTAGATATCCATTTCTTTCTATGCTTAAAATAAATCTGAAGATCACTGGCTTCAGCTACCATTCTAACCTCCAGAGAGGATGTCACTTTGATGGATAGAGCGTCGACAAAGTTTCATCTCGGCTGTTGACATTGCACTTGGAATTTGCACAAGAAAACCTCATTGACCGAGTGACACAGCTCGCCGTGAGACGGATATATAGTAGAATAAGACATTTGCCAATTGCGCTCTGAAAACACGGCCTCAACATTCTCATGAGAGCTACACCACTGTTATCAAATTCTTTGCAGAGATCTACTTGGGCGGATTTCGACTTCTTTTGACTTTCCTGTTCTTACGTTGTAGCAGTGACCATGACTTCAATTCACCCACAACCAAGAAAACGCCGCAAAGCAAGGAGCAAACTTGAATTGCACATACCCTTTGAGAAGCCAAAGTTGCACAGACCATGTACGTACTATACATCTGGCTCGTAAGCCTTTCGATTTGCACGCCATTTACTTCCACTGCCGGCCTAGAAGAAATCTTTGACATTTGGATCACCCTAGATCAAAGGTCACAACTCCGAGAAAGATCATGTCGCCTGTTAAATAGCTCGTTCTCTAGTTAAGACAGTTTATTCTCGTGCTATCTCTCGTGTATCTGTCGTAATTCTTCAAGGACCCTCATCGACAGAGTTGCACGGTCAGTACTGGTCTCCTCCGCCGCACAAGCAGAAGCCCTAGAGCTCCTTGAAACCCTAAAGAACTTCGTCTCCAGAAAACACGAACCCCTCTTACTCGAGTCAAGTAGCCTCGAGTTGATCAGTACTTTGCAGAACACCAATCGGTTTCCTTGGTAAGTGCGTGTGCTCATCGCCAAATGCAGTGATTTGTTACTCTAATTTTAGGCATTCATCTACTTTGTTACTTTAGAGAGGCTAACATGTTTGTAGACTGGATTGCAAAAACCCAAAGGAAGAAAATTATTTCACGAAATTGGTGTCCCCTCTCCCGCAAGCCCTTTGAATCTACTATATATAGCAGCCCCGTTCGTGGGCCTCTTCGTCTTTCCTTAGCAAATGAATAAATTAATTTTCGACAAGAAAACAAACACTTGTTTTCGTATTGCAGAGATTTGTAAGGACTTCTCTAGTCCCCCAAGAAGGGTTGTTATATTCCGCCACAGCCAAATGCAATGTCTAGTAATATTAGTACGAAACGTGATATACTAGGAGCTTCTTAATAAGTGCCTGCAGTCTAGTGATTCGTGATCCGACTCAGTCAAATCCTAAGTAACAATTTGTCGAGGGATTGCAAAAGTATTCGAGGACCAACCATGGAATTGCTTTGTGAGAACAGGGTTTACCTGCACACCTGTCCGATTTGGAACATCAAAATCAAGCAAGGAGAAAAGAAAGGCAGAAATCAAGTTGCCTGAAAAGAAGGAAATACTTGGTAGCTAGTACTCACCCATCCACCTGCTTGTCTCATCTCGATCATGCATGTCACCTTCATCCATCGCGCACGTTCGAGCTTTGACTCATTTGAACACAGTTATGTCACATGTGAAAGCAGCCTCGGAGGTTGTAGCGGGGAACTTTGAAAAGTAACGTGCCGGCCTTTTCTTGATAGCACTGAGACGAGAGCGTATCGCCGTTGAACCGAGTGAGATACAACCGTGTTCCATCAGTTCCGAAATCGATCGTGTTGACCCCCTTTCGATTCCTTGTACGATGTTGAGCCGTGACGTTTAGAGTTCACGGGCTAAAAGCTCCAGCTACAGAAGCAAAGACAGTGTCACCTCGATTGCGTTTACTTTCTGTTCGATTCCTAAAGGTACACAGGCCCTAGAAAGATGGAGATGAGGATGGACAAAGTGAGAAACATGTTGATTCCCCTTTATTGTACAAGTGTCCTTGTCCCGTTACCCCTCACGTGTGGAATAGCAACAAAAGGAATTCCAATTGAATGGGAAACGGACAAATCGCATGATTGCTTCGGCGTAAAGAATCCCTCTCTCCTAAAACATAACATCCACATAAGGACACGTTCACCTGGGCCTGGCGGACAGCTCACATCACCCCTCCTCCATAACTAATTTCTTCCCCTTTTTTTTAAAATATTTTTCTTGAATATCCCATAATTTTGTTTTTAGTTCAAGTCCAATAACAATTCAAGTAATACTCATATTGATCTTCATAATAAAAAAGAAAGAATTAAAAAAAGGTATGCTCCTGAAGGAGAAAACATTCCGTCGTTGATTGATTAAATCTGGTATTTTAATTGGGAAATGAATTTGAATTTAATCAAGTCTTACACCAAATAAAAGATGAATGGATGTGAAGTCGCGATTTCCGATATCAATTGACAATCGATTAGTCTCGATCGAGCTTTCTTGGTCTTTCTATGCTAATGGCACTGGCTTTCTCTTTCTATTCCTCACCGAACGTAGTTATGTAGACTCTTTTATTAGTAAAAAGGGTAGGAAGAGCAACCGGGGTCGATGATCCCTCTTGGGCATTATTATAGGAGTTTCGCACCAGGACCGACTACCGTCGGCGTGTCCAAATCCTCCACGTTGGCTCATTGGGATGGAAGCCCAAGGGAAAATATGGTGCATGAAAAATTTAATCCCTAGTTGCTTCAAAGCCCATAAACACTTAGCTCCAAAAGGCCCTTCAAAACAATACGAAAATTTCTCCCTATGATGGACCGAAATCTATGCTATTGTTGGGGATTTGACCAAATGACAAAGCTAATTCAACAATAGATTGGTACATAAAGTCCATCAAAGCTTGGAATCAGCAAATTTGGGTCAAAAGAAGATCTGGATCCTTCAAATTACAGAAACGCATGAGTGTTGCGAAGCAAGGGATAGTTGTGCAAAAGAGATGGAGACAACTCAGACATGGACCATTTGGGCCTTTCCTGTGAGTCCACTCCAAAAAAAAAAAAAGGTTTTCACACCATGCATAAGCTTTAAGCACTAAGGCCATTGCCCATGTTTCCACTTGTGGGTTGCTATAGCTTTTTAGGTGAAAACCCTCATTGCATTATGATGATATTTGCATTTTACTATGATATAAACCTCGTACATTAACGATACCGATGAAGTTGAAAGACAAAAGGCGACAATTACCCCTACGCCCCCATCGAAACGTTGCATCCTCGATAATCATGAATGACTGGTGTTTCCCGAGGGAGAAATTATACGTTGCATCCTTCGCTTTACACTAAAGTCCACTTTGTATGAAACTATGAAGGTAGAAGCCCACCAGGAGCATTTATTTAAAAAAGAAGGATAATAGTATAAATGATTTATAAATTTCGATCAACTATACAATGTCATCTGTGCAATGTAGTTTCAAAATTTTGATTCAATGTGCAACTTTGTACCTAGACTTTTAATTTATTTAATATTCTCAATAGTAAATATTCATTAAGTTCATAAATTATATGAAAATATTTAAAAGTTTATGGACCACCTTAGATCAGAATTTATGAACAGTAATTAACAAATCAAAAACTCATAAACAACAATATCATTAGATCACAATTTAGAGATCAATTGCATCAAGTTTTCCTTCGAAAAATTGAAACCCGTAGCAAAATTAAATTGTGATTTAAGTCCTAAAATTTTTTGTTGAGGCGACACAAATTTGAGATTTACGATAAGTTTTAGTTCCCGCTCTAGCGGCGGAAGTCTTCCCTGCCTGTTCAGCCCAACCTCGTCGGTCCCATCGACCGCCACCGCCACCGCCGCCACATCAACGCCGAAAATCAAGAACCGCCTCTTCGATCCACCCCGCTTTCGATTCGTCTCCTCTCCTCATCAGCCGCACAAAACGCCGCATCCCATGTCGGCGCTCGAGTTCACGCGTCCCCCCCCCCCGGTATATGCACACCATCGCGGTTCCGTCGCTTTACCTCACGCGATGCGCCGTCTAGTTCGCGCCAATCCATACCATTCGCGAGTGGCAGGGCCGGTTTCCCGCCGAATTGGAGTTCTCTTTCTTTTGCTCGATGGGGGAGATGAAGATGAGTGTCGGCGATGGCGGTGAGTGGTCTTGGCGAAGGAAGGACCCGAATTCTCGCGGCGGTTCTGGGATACGTCCTGACCCTGTGGGTAGATTCTCTTTCTCGTGAAAATTCGTCCTTGTTCTTTTCTATCGCGAGCGGTTCTTGAATGTGGAATTAGCTGACGTGGGTTCGATGGAAGTTTTTCGTGAAAGGGTTGTTCGGACTTTTTTGTGATGCTGAATTATGCTACTGAAGTTCCGAGGTAGTATTAGGTCGTGAACTTGCGGTGCATTGTCCTGTCTTTCTTGTTTCTTGATTTGAAGTGTTGACTGGTGAGGGAATTACCATCCACCTCTGTCTAAGTATAGTACAGAACCTTCTTCTTGTGTTGCAGAATTATATGGAGCAGAACATGTTGTGAATTGCTATTTACTGTATGCTTTCAGATCTTTGGGAGGGAGTCTGTCTTCTCGACCATCGGTAGTTTCAATTCAAGTTCAGACCGACAGTATCGGTGCAGCAAGTGTCTTTTTGACTATTCAGACTTATCATGGTGTTCTTTGCTAACTTCATTAACAGGTTGGGGATGATGGAGGTTCTTCTGGACTTTCTTCTGCGCCTGCGGGCAGTGATACGCAAAATGGGGGGCGGAATTCACGGATAATGATGTTCGGTGATGTTCCTGTTGATCTTGAGGCAACCCCAAATAATCCATTATTCTTCACTTCATCATTCAACTGCAATGAGAGTCCTGGGAAAAGAAGAGCTGCACAAGAGAGGGACATGGGTGCAGATAGCCAGGGATCACCAGAGCATTGTGAGGTAAGGGCTGCACCAGAAGTTGTCCGCAAGAAAGAGTTGGCTTCATATGACTCCGATACTCATAGGAGAAGTGATGGTGTAGTCAACTTCATCAAGAAGAAAACTCAAGTAGACCTAAGGAATCAAGAGACGCCTAGGTCTGATGGTTCAATTCAAGTTGAGAAGCTGCATACTTCTACTGGTTTGAAGGATACTACGAGCTTAAGTGCTTCCCATTTTGTGAATAAGAGGAAACCGTTTGATATTTGTCTTCCTCGAAGGAGACAATTGGACTTTGCAGAAACTTTTGACCACATAGAGGATTGTGAACAAACTTATGAAGCAGTACAATTGGTGGAACAGGAAAACCGACTGTTAAGGCCTGGAATGGTTCTGCTGAAGAACTACATCACCCTCAGAGAACAGATAATTTCACACTCGTTCAGTACAAAAACTTTTATTTTATTTTGCTTTAGTTTAATTCCTGGGTGAAACATTCCGCCAACGGAACATTTTCATTTTGATACTCATTGTTTCAAAGTATGGAATGTCGTTGATAGATATTAAGTAGTTGACATTGTCCATGATTACAAAGGATATTCATCATCGTAATCTCGAACCCTGCTTGTACTTTCTTCACATTTTTATCATGTTATTTTTCATGTTTAATATCTCAAATATCTTGACATAGACTGCTGGGTCTTAGCTTTTTATCTCGCAGTAGCAGTTTTATCCCATTTCATTCTATCTTATGGTACACATAACAAAATATTGCAGAATGAAATTACAAGAAAGTGGAGAGAGATTGGTATTGGTCCAGGGGAGTTTTACCAACCGGTCTACCAGGATGGAGCAAAGCTCCGTTTGCAGATGATGTGTCTTGGTCTCGACTGGGATCCAAACACAAGAAAGTATGAGCGACAGAGATGAGTTGATGGTTGCACATATTCCTAATGAGTTTATTCTAGCAGTCAAAAGGGCAATGGGGGATGCACAAGACCTTGTGAAGAAGTGTGACAGAAGAAGTAATCTCAGTAACGATCTCCCAACAATGTCTCCAAACATATGCATCATCAATTTCTACACTACCAGTGGGCGACTTGGGCTTCACCAGGTCTGTGACGAAGTAACTATATCCTTTGCTCTTCTATATAAGTGATTTTGATTTTTCGGATCTTAGACCAGTTGGTGATTTGAATAGTTTCCTCAGCGTTTGTCTTCTTCCAGCATTTCAATTCTCTTATTCAATCTGCATTTCTCGTATTCATTTTTTGGTAAATTGCGTATGTCAAATGGCACGAAAACTTGTGAATCCTGAAGTCAGTTTGGTCTTGAAGTCCTATACTCAGTACAGAAATCATTGTTCTCGTGCATGGTTCTGTTTGAGAACTTCCTGCAGTTGCTGCTGAATTTTCTTTCTTTTGCTACACTTATTGTTTTGGATTAAGGAGCAAAACAGAACTTATTTCATGTGTTTCGTCTTTAGTTATTTCATTTGATGCAGAGGTTGTTTGGGAAAATTCTCACCAGATCAGTCACTCTTCTATGTGGCAGGATCGCGACGAGAGCCGGGAGAGTCTGCGAAAGGGATTACCCGTGGTCTCATTTTCCATCGGCGATTCAGCCGAGTTTTTGTTTGGAGATCACAGGGATGTGGACAGGGCAGAGAGGGTCGTGCTGCAATCGGGTGATGTGGTGACATTCGGTGGCGTGTCGAGAATGGTGTTTCATGGCATATCGCCTGTCATCCCTAACTCCGCTCCCAAGGCATTGCTCGATGAGGCCGGGCTACGCCCCGGACGCCTTAACCTAGCCTTTCGACAGTTCTGAGTTTTGGTGGACATGTCTGCTATCTGGTTAAAAATGTATTGAAGTGCAAGCGCTGATGTATATGTAAATGTCGTGATTCGCTATGCTGATTGTCCTTGATTATTACCATTTTTTTTATTGTTCTTTGTAAAATATTCTCAACGAAGCAATCAACCTCATTAAAAACCAAAAATGTGCAGCGCAACATAAATCAACTTATGATTTAATTCGTAGTATGGCAACAAATTGGTTTATTAAATCACTGGGAAAGTTTCTAACGCAACCATCGTTTTGGAAAGTCTCACGACTCTATTTATGATCAATATTCTATAATGGGGTGAGTAGGATCGCCCGTGCTGCCCAACTGCATTGTTTAATTGGTCATTCAGTATCAGTGCAAGGGAATCTATTATATTCTATAAGTAAAGTTGCAATTAAGAGAATTTTTAATATACTACTCGTGTGGCACTTTACTTCTGTGATCGTCGCATGGCAAATCACGTTGCGTAATTGTGTCGCAATGTCCATATCCAATCAATTAGCTACTGATTTGTTAGTCTCAGACATCTTATTACTTAGGGTTAATACCCTGAAAAACCCCAAACTTATACACTTGTGACAAATTCAACCCAAACTATTTTTTTTACCACAAAAAACCCCAAATGGGTATACTTTTAACAAATTTACCCCAAACTGGTATACTTGTGACAAATTTACCCTCTGTTAGTTTTCGTTAAATTTTATTCTTAAATTATTAAGTTAAATGACATGTGACAGTTGACCGGTATACCAATTTAGGATTTTATGCTCCGTTTGTCACCGTTTACAATTTTTGTGATTTTTTTGTGGTATTAATCCAATTTAGCATAGGGTATATTTGTCAGAATTTTATTATTTTAGGGTTTTTTTGCACTCAAATAAATTAGTTTGGGGTAAATTTGTCATAAATGTATCGTTTAGGGTTTTTTATAGTCGATAAATTTGTCGGGATAAATTTGGGGTTTTTCATGGTAAAAAAATAGTTTGGGGTAAATTATCACAAGTTTGGGGTTTTTCAGGGTATTAACCCTATTACTTATTAAATTTAAAAGGAAGGTCTTTCAAATGAATTTGACTAATAAAGTAGACAAAGAAGAAAATACATTTATTGAAATAATTTTTTTCGAGAATCCACTTAATTTAGAATCGAGACATATTTGAGAACGAATCAGATGAGAGATAAGTTCACTAGCTTAGGTTTGTTAGTTTATTATTTGACAATTATCCAATTATGTAAATCAAAATCAACAGCCAAATTTGAATATGACGAAACTTGTAGTATTCAAACTCTTTGTTTTAAAAATTTTCCATTACACGAGTACCA
The DNA here is from genome assembly GCF_016545825.1 of Eucalyptus grandis. Classification (NCBI taxonomy): domain Eukaryota; kingdom Viridiplantae; phylum Streptophyta; class Magnoliopsida; order Myrtales; family Myrtaceae; genus Eucalyptus; species Eucalyptus grandis. The sequence goes on along the minus strand of NC_052622.1, from coordinate 16,336,490 downwards.
AAATCTATTCTTTCCTAGTAGGTCTATGTTAGCAAAACTTTAGGTCTATACTTTCGGTCGCATTTTGAACATCCGATTCAACAAATACGTCTACTGGGTATTTTCTACACTAAATGGATAACCAGACTGTATAACAAAAAAAAATTATCGATACTAACAACGAAAAAGAGTATAAACCCATGTCGAAGTACGTCGATCAATACATATCTGCGCAAAGTCCAAGCTACAGAACTAGGTGCTACATAAATCTTTATCAGATAGCAATGCTTCATTATCATAGTTCTTTTTGGGTGTTCATTTCTCTTTGGTGATGTTTCTCTTCAGCATGTGACCAGAATCAGCAGGATAAGTTGCGCCACGTACTCCATGCATCATCGCAGCAAGCGGGCAAAGCAAAGATAAGATTCCCTCTCTCACGCTGTCTCCCCCAAATTATGCAGACAAATTCGTCTTCTAGCTTCAGCTGTCATCGTTCGGGTAGGTGAGTGGGACCTCTCGTGGCCATTTAACGTGCATTATCGGTTTGTCAAGCGTCCATCAGATCATTATCGGCTGGTGTTCACTACCGGGACTGCATCGCCATCGATCTCCATTAAAGAAAGGGGTTGTGCGTTCTTGGGTGGGAGACTGGGAGTTCATTCGATTAAAAGTGATCTGTCAGCTTTTCAAAGTGATCTTTTAGGTGGTTCTTGCTTTCGACTTGCAGCAAACGTTTCTGTTGCAAAGCACGAGGGACGATCTTGTCCTCCGAATGGCATATTCCTAGGACGAAACACCTAGGCATTTGAGTAAGGAAATGGCTCACTTGTCACGCCACTAAGGTGGGATAGAGCCAGGTTGTTTTACCCTAACAATCGGGTCCAAGCACGCTCAAACAATGGAAACCCACGCCTAGGCAACATCTTAGCTTTTTGCTTTTTAAGGGATTATATGTGTTTTTATATTCTATATTGAATATCTTGTAAATCAACAAAATGGACCACCGATAGGAAACAGGCCAAAAGCGGACCCAATTGGGAGTAGCATATCATGAGATGATTTATGATAATTGATTGAAGGATGACTATTCCTAATATGATAGTTTAATTGTTAGTTGTTATGCATGTCCTTATGAAGATTTTTTTTATTCAATGGTGGCTTTTTTCTTTTTTCAGGTGAAGAATTATAATCGTGGAACGCTCTGAAGGAATTATCTTGAAATGAGAGAAGTTCGGTCCTTCAAAGAAACTCCAAAATCATAAAACCCAAATTTTACGCACCCCATTTATGCGATACCATTTCTCTGAAATTTGTCTCGATAAGAGAAGTTCAATTCTTCTCATAAATAAATTGATGAGAATCGACAAAGACCACCAATGGTCCTTTATTACATTTTGGTCAAGAAAATAAGGGGCTGTTTGTTAAAATGTGTTTCTATTCCCAGGAACACAAATTTTTGTATTTTTGTTTTTGGAAACAAAAAAAAAAAAAAAAAGAAATGCGTTTGTTTGCGTTTTTGTTCCAAAATTATTTTTTTTGTTAAAAACACATGTGGAACGGAAACAAGAAACAAAAAAAGTTATTTCTTGTTTTGGAACAAAATTTAGAACACATTTTCTCTCACTTCCATTTTCTTCTCTCTTTTTTCTTCTTCTTTTCTTCTTCTTTTTTCTTTCTTTTTTCTTTGGCCGGTCGCTGGCCTCGGCCATGGCCGGCGACCGACCGTCGAGGGCCGGCGACCTCGCCGGAGCGTCGCCAGCCCCCGGCGAGGCCGAGCGTCGCCGGCCTCGGCGAGGCTTGGCCTCGCCGGCTGTTGGGCGGCTCGGCCTCCGGATCTAGGCGAGATCGAGCTCACCCGGCCAAGGCGGGAGCCGAGCCTTGCGAGACGGCGAGGCTCGACGGCGAGCTCTCGCAAGGCAAGGCCGCTAGCCTCGTCGACCGGTTGCCGACCATGGTCGAGGCGCGACTAGCCAAAAGAAGAAAAAAGAAAAAAAGGAAAAATAAATAAGAAAAATAAGAAAGAAAATAGAAAAAATAAAATAAAAATATTTAAAAATTAAAAGAAATAAAAAAATTATACAAATTTACCAAATGTGTTTCTATTCTTTTTATATTTTTGGAACAGATTTACCAAACACGTTTTTTGGTTCAAAAATTGTTTCCTGAAGTATAAATATTTTTTCTATTTCTATTCCCAGAAACAATTTTTAAACTGAAATGTTACCAAACGCACCCTAAGTAACAAAGAATTTAAATGTATGAAAACTGGTAATAATCATGTTTGGCCATATAAAATGCAGGAAAATAAAGATAAAAGATAAACTTGTTGCGTTCTTTGATTAATTAGGAGTTGTACATTAAACACACTTCAGGTATACATAACCCTCTATCAACTTTATATACAAACGGTTATTGAATTTGGATAAAGAAATAACTTGCCAATTGTATCGATTGTTACAATAAGTTACATAATCTCCTATTATCTGGTGATACCAATATACAAGAAATTATAAAATCCTAGATTAGTGCCAATAGACATCACCATCCTGCGGTTATATTTTTATGTCAATTGCTTGATGTCGATGATTTTGCCGATTAACTTCTCAAGTCTTGATGAAGGCTCTCGTCAATAATTTTTAGGATGTTGTTGATAACTTCCTTAGCAACTTGTCAATTCCCTTCAAGCTATCGATTGTTTTGTTTATCGTTGACCAAACTCTCCTCTCATTGACTAAATCTAATATTTGTCAATAATAACCAAAAATTGAGTATTCTTGTTTGTGTCAACCGAGACCATGTGACTCCGAACCTCCAATCAATAGGACCGATTGCATATCAGCATGTTACACCTTTCTTTTTGTGAGTGAATATTAACATAGAGCGAGAGAAGGATAAAGGTCGAGTTGAGCTCATGGAAGAAAGACAAGTCGGCAATAGAGCGAGAGAAGGATAAAGGGCGAGTTGAGCTTATGGAAGAAAGACAAGTCGGCAAATTTTAGGTCCAAACCGAACCTGCAAATAGTAATTTTCCTATCTTTTGAGGGCTCCAAGGTTTGGGCAACCAAAACCAAGTAGATTTTCATTTATTTATATATTGCAATGAAGCCAACAAAAGCAATCAGTTGTTTAGGCTTGGAGTCTCCCAAAAGAGAATGCCCCCTATCATAGAAAACCCCATCATGTAAAGGGAAACAAGACGTGGAAATCCTACGCAGCAAACACAACACAATGGAGTGACCTCTAATCAACACACGATGTCGAAGTTTGAACCATTTTCGTCCTTTTATCAAGAGATTTTTGCATTGTACAATGCACTTCCCTTTGTTCTTTAGTGGACTATGAAATTAATGACAACACGAGATAACTCTATTGGACAACCGAGGTTGTATTATTGCCATCTACTCTCCTAACCTCAGCCACACCTTAAATAAATACTTCATTATGAGCTTTGCTTGCTGATTGAAAAGGAAGGTTTGCGGGGAACTCTCCCGGAGAAGACACCACTTCTAAAGTTAAGTTGGACCCCACTGAAGCTTAGTCCGATTACATTGTCGCCTTGTCCTCATTTACAAAGTAGCTCTCTCTCTCGTTCTAAAGAATGGGTAGATGCATCTTTAGGGTCTCATCGGACCGGAAATTTCAGCTAGGTACATCGAGATTAAGGATTAAAGAATGAGCCACGTCCTTGCAATTAGTTAATGCTTCTAGTCCAATCAGAGAGATGATTATTGAAATGATCGAGCTCACCTTATGGTAGTTTCAAACGCCATTATCGGGTTATGTTGATTTTTACTTGGTTGACATTAGGGCTTCTGAATTGTTAATTCATGAAGTCCCAAGACTCATCCATGTTGGCGGATGCAATGCAAGTTTTGAAGACTCTTATCAATGTTGGCTTGCATGAAATATTTATGTTTCTACAAACATCAGAAGTGAAGATACAGAAGCTAAACTTAGCCAAACCAAACTTCATTATATGTTAGCCAAGATCTAAGTGGATAGATTATTTCGTAATAGATCATGCGATGCTAAGATGGGTGGTAATAAATATTATACGCTTTCATGAAACTTTTTGATGTGGCGCGCACAATCTGAAATTAACTGAACCGAACTCCCTTAGATGTGCCATACTATGGGGAGGCTAATGTCATCCACTAGATGGTGGAGGACAAGTTGTATCATCCGACACTTGACACGACTAATCGTAAAATGATTTTCCTCTATGCCATGTTGTCGCTTTTATAATACAATCATACCAACTATATGAAATGATGAGTATATCTCACTAATTATCTGACATGCGTTAATTACTAAATTATAGTCTATCCGTCTATGTATCTTTAGGAACAGTCCATCACAAAGGGCAGATAATATTATGTTATGTCCTTTAGGAACAGTCCGTGTTTTACTTGGCTGTATTTAAGGACTATTTCATGGGCAAATGGAGCTTTTTATATAATGAAGATATGCATTCTTGTGATAAAAATGGTCTACCACTACCACCACCACCGATGCTTTCTTGTAAACACTAGATGTGCGTGGAATTAAAAGGACAATCCCCTCAACCTCGAGGTGCCAAGTTTGCTCCTCGAACTATGACTAGTCAGGTTGATAGCGATGGATGCGAGTTGGGCAACGATAGATCATGCAAGTTGTGTAAAATATAAAAACGAAAAAGTGGGGAAGGAAACAGAACAATTGCACAAACACCGACCTTGGTTTTTTCAAGTACATCTAAAAGGGAGCACGCACTGAAGCAAATAGATTTATCTCTCTTGAATCATTAGGTGCTATTGCCATAAACCAAAAAAAAATCATTAATTGCTGCGATAGTACTTGGTCAAAGCTTCTTCTTTTTTAACTGGGATATAAGCCTAGGAAATTCGGTTATCTAGAGATTCACATCACTTTCTACGAGTCTTTTGAACTTGCTCAAATTATTCACATGTACAAGTGACCCTAATCTAAAGAAGTTTGGATGTGATAGGTAGAATTCGAACCGGCAATCTTCAGTTGCTAAGCGAGACTACAACCGATTATTCCAACCGGGGGGGTTGGCTTGGCCAAAGTTAATGGCATGATATGTGTTCTATGATATTAATATGGTGATTTGCTTTTGGCATGTCGATAAAGGGCCAAACTCAATGAGAGTTGCGGGATGTAAAGCGACTCCCGCACTAAGAGAGATGAGAGAATCCCACCAGCTTTTTTATAGCGTGTGGTCCAGAAGACGGAGAAAGCATAGACTTTGACATAGACTTTGACATGAATTAAATGCGAAACACGAGTGCTACTCGCATCTCCCTTCACTGAAATATCATCAACATCATCCCAAACATCAGCCACCTGAACCTGCCTTTTTTTTCATTTTTCCCTCCACGAGAAAAAGGTGACCCACGAGTCCACGGGTCCGCTTTGGAGTCATGGGTTAAGCAAGGTAACCGGTCGGAGACAATCAAGGTTTTCTATCTGCTCGGGTTCTGGGTTTTCAAGGCCGGCCTGTGATCCCGGGCGCAAAACACTCCAAAGGCTTTACGATTTCCATTTGCCAGGGGTACAACGAAACCTAAACCCCCTCATCCATACTTGAATGGCCACGACAAGTATTTCGCATCCTCGATATTGCGTATGATTATTCATTACGTCTTTAAATGAGTCACGCGTGTTAGGGGTTGTTTCCCGAGTTGATTAGGCTAATTTAGGTCTTTTCCCGATGGATTTGTGATGGGTTTTTAGGTAGCCACACCCCTTCTCGCTCCCATTTCTAGTTTGTGAGGTTACAATCCGGACTGGTCCCTAAGCCTCTCTTCCCCCCAACCCGGCTGAACGCCTTGGTCGGCGTAGGGATTGTTGATGGATTCGTGTGCCTCAAGTAGATAACGTGTGAGATTCAAGCGAAGCCCACCACCAGATCGCTTCACTTCTAGGGTTTGGATAACATGTGTGCACGGTAATTGCCAGTGAGAGAGATATTTTATAACCCCTACGTCTGCACCCGATACTAGGGACGGAAAGGAGCCTCGCTATGAGTCATTTACGTCACGATATCTTCTAACCTAGTCGCAGGAACACTCGTGCCCTCACGATTTGACAATGTTTTGCGATCGTATAAAGACTGTGCGAGACTTACTTATCGGCCCAACAAATTAGAGCAGAGTGATGCGGGATCTTGTTAACACGCGTCAAACTCCGTCCTCAAAATTCATCCTTGTAAGGAGAAAGACCCTAAAGATTTTATTGTCCTATCCTCCTTCCTCATCCAAAGTCCGACCACCAAAACCCAATTGAGCAACTTCCCAATTCTCAGAATTCTTTATCATATAAGTAATAGCTCGGTCGGATCATCCTTTAGTAAAAAACATTAATTCAAAGTACAAAGATTCCCTGAAATGCAATCAATCCAAGGGACGCCAACCGCTTGTCATTTTATTTCTAAGTGACCAAGCGCATCACGAAGTCAATTCCCTCTTTGCTTCTTCAATGGACTCGTAGGCGTTTTCAGTTTGGAAGAACTTGACTAATATCCACCCTCTCTTTGGATGTATAGCCTAATTTGCAAAATAAAAAATGGTAATAAAATAAATCACAAGTTGAAGGAAGGGCCATAATGCTAGCAAATGTCAAATTTTAGGCTACATATTATGATAGATACTAGCTTGATTGAGATGAGGTATAGATGTCACACCAGTGATGCTCTTTTCTTCTCGAAAGCTTCGCCTTATATTATTAGAACCGAAGCAGGAAGGTCCGATCTTACTATATATCATCTTTTTGTAGCTTGATAGCATTCGTTGTTAAAGTAAACGCACGGTGTCCAGATGCACATCCCTTATGCATACGCTTGCTGTTATCATGCTGATTAATCAGCTTAGTTTATCGAGATTGAAAATGTAAACAGAGAAGCAAGCAAAGAAATTGGTGACATTATTATGATTATTTTTTGGTTATGTTCTTTTAGGCATTTCGTTGTTAAATAATTTAATACGATGTAAGATAGTCCCCTGCATTCAATCCCTGTCTTATCCGTTTTTATCGTGTAAAGTCACCATGTGACAATGTGACAAATTTGCCTCGTCCCATTTGTATTCATTGTGTAAAGTCACAATATGACAATGTGACACATTTGAAACAACCTCCGTCTCATTCGTATCCATCGTGTAAAGTTATAGCGTGACAATATGACACATCTTGAAAACTCGACCCCCAGCCCATTCGTATCCATCGTCCATCGTATAAAATCATAGCGTGACTGACACATTTGAGAAATGCTGTGGTGTAAACACACCAACCTTAGACCTTAGGATTTGAGTTGCAGCGAGTTAACATAGTTCCTTTTTTTTTTTGGTCAGTAAAAAAAAGGCAACCGAGGGAGGAGTCGAGGATGATTGGCCTTCTCTGTCGTTTTGGCTATTAAAAAAAGAAAAAAATTCATTATAAAAAAGCAGACCCTCGCTGATGATGACGGCCCTTGCAGCCGGCGGAGGTCGCTGGGAGTGAAGGGAAATAGAGTAAAGGAGGAAAAAAAAATCAGAAAATTTATAAATAAGAAATTTGTAACTGCAATTTTTTATTAAAATTAGCCGAAAGAATCACACGGACAAATAATCAAAAAATTTATTACTAAATTGATCAAAATGAAAGATACAGAACTGATTTGATATTCATTCAATAAATTTATGACTTTTAGAAAATTTTACCATTGTGTTTAGAATAAGGCAAGTCAAATCTTGTTAATTGTGGCAATTCCATCAAGAATTTTAAAAGCATACCTAAGAATTTATTTGGCAATACCATTTAAGGGAAATGACATATATGATTCATTGTGATTTTTGAACTTTTAGTCTGTTCAACGCCATTTTTGAACTTTAGCCGAACGTGCAAAATTAGTTTATGAACTTTTGGTACACATTCAATATAGTTCTTAGATCACGTGAAAATATTAGATGTCGGCTCTAATTTTGAATTAATGAAAAGGTGGTATTGAGTATTTTCATAGAATTCAAGAGCCTCAAAATTAGACCATTTGTGTCGTTGTCCTTTCACGTGGCAAGGCAATCGAAAGACGTCACTGGTGCACGAGGCGGATCTTCTCTCTCTCTCTCTATATAAACCGTCCTCCTTCCACCTCTGATCTCCAGATCAGCACTCTCTCTCTCTCCGTCTCTGCGCTTGGATCCACGCGAGCCCCATACATACCCCCCATCCCCCCTGCATTCTCGGAGTCCATCTCTCCCTCCTGCGACGCTATAGAGAGAGATAGAGAGAGAGAGAGAGAGAGAGAGGGAGAAAGGCAGGGAGAAACAGAGCGTTTTCTTTCTGTTCCAGGGGAAGGAAAGGAAGATCTCCGCCCGAAGGCAGAAAGGGAAAAGCGAAAAAGAAAAAGGAGAAAGATGATGCAGAGAGGGATCGCCAGGACCACCCGAAGGGCATTATCGGGATCTTGCTCCTCCTCCTCCTCCTCCTCGTCCCGCCACCACCAACGCCCCCGCTTCGTCTCCTCCTCTGAGGCCGCCCAGAAGGTGGAGCGGGAGAGTGATCTGCCCAGAATGCCCCCCTTCGACTACTCCCCTCCGCCCTACTCCGGCCCCTCCGCGGCCGAGATCCTCGCCAAGCGCCAGCAGTACCTCAGCCCCTCCATGCACTGCTTTTACCAAAAACCCGTCGGTCCCCTCTCCTCTCTCTGTCTCTCTGTGGTGTCGTTCTGTCCCTTTCCCGTCAAAATCCTGTCTTTTCGTCTCGTTATCATCGATTGATGAAAATAAAATTGACCCGAGATTGCTTCGGCATTCATCGGAAACGGGTCTTGCGAAAAACTCGTTCTTTTTACGTGGATTCGTGTTTTCTTGGGGTCCGATCGGTCGATTCCTGATGGGTGGCGATTTCTTTCTTTCTTTCTTTCCGCGCAGCTGAACGTGGTGGAAGGGAAGATGCAGTACCTGTTCGACGATACCGGCAGGAGGTACCTGGATGGGTTCGGCGGGATTGCCACCGTGTCCTGCGGGCACTGCCACCCGGACGTGGTCGCCGCCATCGTCGACCAGACCCGCCGCATCCAGCACTCCACCATCCTCTATCTGAACCCCGCCATCGCCAACTTCGCCGAGGCCCTCGCCTCCAAGCTCCCCGGTGACCTCAACGTAATGAGAGCACGACAATCCTTAAAACTTTTTTATGCGAACGCTGCCCAAAGATATCAATTTTAATTGATCGCCAACATGTTCCCGCCAACCCCACTTCGATTTTATTTAGTTCTGCGCAAATCGAAGATCGGGATTCTCTCAGCACGATTGAACGTTTTGAATAATTGTTGAGTTTTGTCCTTTCCTTGGCCGTGCGGCGTTTGTAGGTGGTGTTTTTCACGAACTCGGGGACGGAGGCGAACGAGCTGGCGATGATGATAGCGAGGCTGTACACCGGTAGCCACGACATAATATCGCTGAGGAATGCGTACCACGGGAACGCTGCCGGGACCATGGGCGCCACGGCCTCGAGCAGCTGGAAGTTTAACGTCATACAGGTAAACATACGTACATACGTACATACGCCTTAGTAGATTGTGATGACGATAATGACACATGCACATGGTGGTCGGGCTATACTCTCTATAGTTACGAGGATAAGAAGGAGGAAAAAGGGTTTGCTTTTTGTTCATCTCCGGTTTGGGTTTGGTGTATCTCATGCTCTGATTCGATTCGCACTACGAGTGTGGACCCAAAAGTCAGTGCAGATATTTGTGGTCATGATTTTGACTTGGGGTGATGTGGTGGTGCAACCTTTTGATACCCATTTGCATTGGATAGCGCAATTCCACCTAACCCTGCTTGTGCTTTGTCAAGAAAAGAAAGAAAGAAAACTGAAGATTGTTCTAAGGATTCTTTCCGCATCCTCTAACTCGCATTTACAGTTCAGTTTTACCAGAAGCATGCATTGAATCTCTAGGGCTTTTCGGGTTTCTCTCTTGGTTTTTCATGCAAGATCTTATCCTATTGATTGTTTTCTGTGTATGTTCGTTGTTGAATCCGTTGATGGTGGATTGCAATTGCTAGTGAAAACTTAGACAATTCCCTCTCTCTGTCTCTTTTCAGTTATCATTTTTTTTCTAGCTGTAAGTCTACTGAAAGGGATGTCGAACTCTCGGTTACGAATGTTGTCATTGCTGCAATTCTGAAATGAGACGAAATAATGATGGCCATTAGCTTGTTGTTTGCATACCTTAAATGTATGGATGTAAAAATTGTAGTACGCTGGTTCATGTGTATTGAATCGACCAATGAACTGGCTTCTTGAATCATGTCCTGTTGACAGAGTGGAATTCATCACGCCTTAAACCCAGACCCCTACAGAGGTGTTTTCGGTTCAGATGGAGAGAAGTATGCCAAAGATGTCCAAGACCTCATCAATTTTGGCACTTGTGGCAATGTGGCTGGTTTCATGTCTGAATCTATACAGGTAAGTCATTTCCCATGGTCTTTGCTTAATGTTAACCCAATACATTCACACGTCTATAGTGCATTACCTATCTATATCAATTGATTTGTCATAAACAAATATCTGGATCAACGTGGTGAAAAATCATTGCTTCAGTTAACTTGCTAATTGAAATCGCAGGGCGTGGGAGGCATTATTGAATTGGCCCCAGGTTACTTGCCCGCTGCATATAGCAGCATCAGGAAAGCTGGTGGCCTTTGTATTGCTGATGAAGTTCAAGCTGGATTCGCTCGCACCGGGAGTCACTTTTGGAGTTTTGAATCCCAGGGGGTTGTGCCAGACATTGTCACAATGGCAAAGGTGTTTATCACTTCTGCTCTTTGCTCTGCACAATTTTTTTATTGGCCGATATTACAGTTTCTGCGCTTCAAATTGGTCCTCAATTTGCTATCTTGGGATTGCTTGGCAAAATAACAAAACTGAAAGTTCTATTTTCTTTTATCCCCTGTGGTTATGTATGCTTTGAGCACCTGTAATTCAGCTTCATGTAGGCATATCCGGTCCCATGTCCGTGTCTTATCTCAGTCTCAAATCTTGGTCATGATTAGCTTTAACTGTTCATTCTTATTTACTTAGGCCATTGGAAATGGTATTCCTCTCGGAGCGGTGGTGACTACTCCCAAAATTGCCGAGGTGCTGACCCGTCGCAATTATTTCAATACCTTTGGTGGCAACCCGGTCTGCACTGCTGCCGGGCTAGCTGTGTTGAATGTGATCGAGAAAGATAAACTTCAGGAGAACGCCCATGTTGTGGGGTCCCATCTGAAAAACAGACTGACATCGCTCATGGACAAATACGAAAGTAAACCTTCTTCCTTGAATCAGTTTTAGATGCTCTTCATGTTCGACATGGTAGATTTTGCATATCATGATGCGCATGCCCTTGTGCCTCGGTGTTGTTCGTTGCCTGTGGTTAGCTGACTATATTCAACTAAACATATACAGTAAATATGTTTATGTGATATCGTGTCAATCTGTCTACGATATCAACTCTGTAATCAGGATTTCAGCCATTATGAATGTTCTTGACTATAGTTGATTGATCACGCTCTTCTGCCGATGTAGTTATTGGGGATGTGAGGGGTCAGGGGCTGATGCTTGGAGTCGAACTTGTTTCTGATCGCAAGTTGAAAACTCCCGCAAGTGCTGAAACTCTACATGTGATGGACCAAATGAAAGGTGTGTATTTCCTTCCTTCCTCCATCTTATTTACTTAGTCGATTGTAATGGAAACTTGATTTACCATCTTATAAATCCTGCAAAATTCTTACAGAGATGGGTGTACTGATCGGCAAAGGAGGGTACTACGGAAATGTGTTCCGAATCACGCCACCGCTGTGCATCACCAAAGAAGATGCAGGTATGCTTTTATGTTTTTGTTTTCCCATTGTTGGAATCCAAGGGGACTTTGTAAATAAGATATATTGTTTGATGACCCTCTAACGAGTAATTTTCATTTTCATGTGCAGATTTCCTGGTGGACGCGATGGATCATACGCTGTCAAAGATGTAAAGTGCCTGAAAATGTAAATCTTTACATAAGCATCTGCGTAATCTGTCACGGATTGATCTTTCTACTGCTGTATATTGGTATGCATGCTTCTGGTTATTCCTGTTGTTATCATACATAGGGTCTGCACATTCGACTGGCAGCTGGCCCATCCAGTGGTGAGTCAACAACTCGTTGTCTCTCTGAACCAATAAAAAAAAATAAGCTCCGATGTTGTTTCTTTTCTTCCTTCCTGTTCGTTTTGGCATGTTGAGGTGGACGCAGTATGGATACAATCTGTTTTGTGTTGATGTTTGTTTCGAAAGAACCCTAGAGAACCTTTTCAGACTTTGCAATCTAGTTTTGCCCAGTGTTGTCTACTAAAAAGTCGCGGTTGGGGTCAACAACTTGTTGCCTCTTTTAAGCATTTCTTTCCTCTGGCAAAATACTCGTTGGATGCAGTTTGACACCAAAGATGATATTCAACTGATTCTGTCGCGTATGCAAAATATTTTCCAAAGGTTCGTGGAAACCTGCAGAAATTAAAAAGCTTGCTTTCGCAATGAGTGTCCGAATTCGAGCGAGAAACTCATCACTTGATTTTCGATTAATCTGTAATACTCTGGAGGGAAAGGGAATACGTGCTTGATTCACCAGGCCCTTCATATCGAAGAAAAGTGACCGATCAGCTAGGACTCGAACTCGAGCTTGTATTTGGTAACAGAAAAATGCTTGAAACAGAGCGCCCAAGGGCCCATCGCAAAATGGGGCCAGAAATCGTGGAGGGGCGAGATGAGATTTGTTCTTTAAGGCAATACAGCTGATGCATCTAGATTGACATGTTCCTTCTTTTCTGGATAAGCTGATGTTGCTCAAAATGATTATTTGCTCATGGAACATTACAAGTTTTTCAATATATATGGCCGAATTATCTCTTTGAAATCTCAAGAGTCACTTTCTTGTGGAAGAAAGATTTTTGTTGATTCTCATGATTATATCACAAGTTGTTGATGTTGACATATGGAACTTCCCCATGAAGTATGGATGAGTAACCTTTGATGTGTCTGATTTTTCAAAAGCTGCCTGATCTTAAATTATGTCTTGATGTGAACTGTGCCCTTCTGCTCAAGAATATGCCTCAGGATAATTGCATATCTTATAAAAAATATCTAGCTATATAATTCCTTAATTTGCTTATCCAAATGACATTACATATGAAAATACTTTTGACCATTAAAGTTGTAACCAGAACCCCCGCAACCCACGGATACGGATACTAGTTTCTTGATAAAACTTCATTCTTCAATGGAATCTTTATTTTTTCCAATCTTTTGTAGGAGAGTTGAGAAATTATTTAAGGCACTATGTCGTTACAATATCAATGAGGACAAAACAAGAATATGCACAAGATACATAATTTATGAACGGAGATACGGAGAATCTTCAAATCTTCTCTAATGGTTAGACCGACGATCAATCCAATAAAATCAAAAGAGATAAAGGAAAAAGCTAAAACCCGAGTAACCTTTATTTCATTAAAGCGAATTCACATAAAGAAAAAACAGGAAAGAACATTTCTCTCCCCACTTAGATGTTACATGTGTTTTTATCTCTTTTGCCCGCTAGTTTTAATTAAATTAAAACAATGGTTTGCATACTTGTCAAATCTGAAAAGTTAAAAATGCGTCTCCACCTCTTTTGGGAGTGACCAACCACGAGCAGTGGACATGGGATGAGACAATGTGCAACGATGTGCGGCCCCCTTGGACATGGCTGAACATAAAGGACAAATCATGAAAAGCAAACAAAGTGGTCAATAATTCGGGGTCTTTAACTTTGTAATGGCTAGATGATCGAAGGGAATGAGGTCACGACAGCTACGTCACCTCCTGTATGGCTTTGCTTTGTCCTTGGAAGTATATGTTAAAGCTAATCATATTGGCCTACATTCGGCAAAATTATCCAAAGAAGTCCTAAATTTGTAGCACAATAATCGATTCAATCCTATATTATCTAATTTGATTAATTTAATCATAAATCTTATAACGATTTGCTGATTTTATCAGAATTCACTGACGTAGAAACTGGTTGTTTAATGTGGTACAACTTAAACTAACATGGACAATTTTTGTAAAATTTTATGAAATTTTTTTCCCTTTTTCTTTCTTTCTTCTTTATTTTTCACCCGTTTCACTCCTTTGGTCACCGAGTCTCGGCAATGGCCAGGGAAGGTCAATCCACAAGCAAGGATCACCCACTAACAAACCTCACCCTCACTAGTGGTCAATAGAGGGATATTAAAAAAAAGGAAAAATATTTGTAAAAATTACAAAAATCATCAACATGAGTGTTAGTTGTGTCACATACCACATATACGTCAACAATTTTCGATCAAAATAGGTTGAAAATGCTACATTGGCAAATGGTCAAAAAATTTAACATCAAATTGATCAAATTAAAAAGTATATGACTGGATTGATTGTCATACAATAAATATAAAAAAATTTAATAATTTTTTCGCCTAAACACTTTATCTCCCGGAATTCTTTATGCTAACTTTTGGCAGATTTGGCGACTAGTCTTCCTCCTAAGTATCTTAGCTATTGCTGATTATAGTGCCACATCATGGATCAATATTGAGGAAGTTTTCTAAATGAGATCATCTCAATGTTCATAACCCAATAATTTTTGTCACATATGAAGTAATCCCTATCTAGCCATATCGCGAATTGATCGTCCATAAATCCTAAAAGTTGATAAAATGACATTCTATTTTACTTTTTGTTAAGAAAAATAATACATGATGTTTTTTTTAATCAAAAGTGTCAATAAATATATGATAACGGCAAACTTTTTAAACCAGTCATGCGTCACTAAGTTATGAATTTGCATCGAAATCTTTTGATGTTAATTGAGTGAGTTGCCATTTTATTTTTGGCTTTTGCAATTGGGTAGAAAATTTACCGATATTGTTAACATGAAGCTACCGCAAGCATTTGGAATGTTACCATCTTTGATTGGAATTTATTATATTTAGTATCAAAGCATTACCAACTTATATTTGAATTTTATCGGTGTCAAGTATTTGTTTAACTCTATAAATTTGATCGGTACTGTTAATCTCGTACATGAGTTGGTAATTGATAGATCAAACTGTATATTGTTAAATTTCGAATTTAAGCTGATGATGCATTAACAGGTAACCGATTCAAACTCTAGGAATTGGGGATATTTACTGAGGTGTTTTATATATTGCCATCAAAGATGATCAGTCCATTAATAAGGAAAAACCTAGAATACGGTTTCTAAGTTAATCCTACTCATTAATTCCATAAATGATACAAATGTGGGTACACTTAATTTGCTCATTCTATAATGTATATTATGCTTCTTCGTAATAGGTAAAATGGTGGGAAAAGGAGACCAACGCTCCAATGGTCACCTTCTCTTGGCATTATCATGAAATTTCACACCCATCACAGAATGTTTAGTTTGAGTTATACCAATTATCCAAAAATCCGAGATTGGCAAGCTAGCTATCGCACTCATTAGATGCTCATAGTAAGGATATCTCTTCACTCAAGGTGTACCGTATTTACACAAGTCGTGTAGAGGTTCTCTCACAGTATGAATCGAACTTGTGCCCTTGTGGAAGACACATAGCCCATATATCATTGACCAATTACCTTGGTGTTAAACTCTATAATGTACGCAGGTGAGCGCCTGTCAATGAATCTTACACAAGTATCTTTTATCTTTGGACCCCAAGTCCAAGGTAGCTCAATCTCGGTTGAGGATTCTCTTACAATTTGTGCACGTGACCAAATTGCTTGTTCACCTGCCCTTTAGCGACGAAAGATGCGTATGTATCTATATTGAATATGGCATAGAGGGTATCCGTCGTACTTGGTTGCAATTTGTCGATATCTCTCCCAAGCAAAGTAAATGCAAATGATGTTTTAGCATGAATGAAAATGCATTTGGCATTTTCTTGTTTACATAACTTCGTTATATCATGTTCAGTTCCAATTTGAGTTACTTATCAAGTCGTTAATACAAATGTTCATGATCCATGTGGGCCAATTTCAAGCAATACCACTATATATGTCGAACTAGAAGCCTAGCCTCATCAAGAAAGCAATAGTCGAGAAAAAACAACTTTATTCCTAAGAATGATTTTAATGTTTAGAAATATCATCCCGTTCACTATCATGATAAACAATTACTCCTCAAACAAAGTTGAAATGCTAACATATATGCAAAATTTGCTATTAATAGTTATGTCCGATCTGTCGATTGATGAATCTTTCCGTTCTAATGTGAACAAGAATAAACATACCAACATACATATGAAGTCAATATCAATAAGTATATTTATTTCGTTGGTGGATGATTCTATCCGTTTATGATGCTTCTTGTATCAAAAGTGCTTTTGATAAAGCAGTTATTTTTTTAATATTCTACAACCTTTCGAGTATAAGGTAAGGTGAAGTTTACTCCAAGCAAATGGGTGGAAGAAGTCCCAAATGTAGTGGTCAAAATAAATAATATCGAGGAAAAAATACAGAGGAGAGACCAGAGATTGCATTGCATAAAATAAATTCAGCAATATATCCCGTCCACACCAAATCCACCGAAATGTATTCCATCTAACCCTAACTTCTTTTTCTGGGGGCCACTTTCCATACCAGCAGGTCCAGCACTTTCAAATTTGTTACTTTCTTGCATAAAAAGATATAAAATTCAAACAGCGAATATATTAATTGAATAATTAAGTGTTTCATTTTGGGTACACGTTTCATTGCAAAATACGGCATTTTCTACTTGATTATCGCCGGTGGCCACTCCCCATAACGTGGGTGGAGTCTCCTTTCTGTGGACTCAGATGAGGCGATTTGGTACATTCACGAGATTAGTTGTGTTGGAAAAGTTTATATGGTAATATTTTTATAAAGAATCGTCAGTCGATGAATTATAAATTTTATCCAGTTGCAAAATTTGAAGGAAAAAGAAAAATCGAATTTTGATGAAAAGGAATGGTAAATATTCAGTCTGTGAAATCGTATTCATTTTTCGACGCTATCCTTAAATTTGCAATCTTTGTAATCTTGTAATTGGATTGGTAAGATTTGGTTTTTTTTTTTTTTAATTTCAAGTCAAATCCCTTCTCCTCTAATTCCAATTGGTCGAAGTCATCGTGTCAATTAATGTCGTCCACGAATCTTATGCCAAAAAAGAAAAAAGAAAACGGTCGAAGTATCTATTAAATGAAAGTTATTTGGAATCCGTTTAATTTTAATTTTATTATGGAAAATCGCAGACCAACAGTACAGACCGATTTATTCATAACGTAGTCATCCTGTTTGCATCAAACTTCTTGTCAGCTTTCAGCGACCTGATGGCATAAACCGCAAAGCTCCTACATCATTTTTTTTTATTTCCATTACGTGAAAAATGCGGAGCAATCAAAATATATGCGAAAATATTCACATAGAAGATCCTTAGGCCCCCCAAAAAAAAAAAAAAAAAAAAGGTTCACGTGAAAAGGAAATAATAAGCAAAATTATAAATCTCGTCGAAGGAAAGGGGGAAATGTATAAAAAAAAAAATTAAAAGAGGGGGAGAAAAGAGGAAATTTTGCTCAAAGCAAATATTCTCTCTCTCTCTCTCTCCTCTCCAAAATCCCAAAATTCGGAGGAGAGAGAAAGTGTAAGAGGCAGCTTCCTGCCCTTCCTTTTTCCCATTTCCTTTTTCGCCTCGCCTCGCTTCGCTTCTTCTCTTCTGCTGCCGCCACCGTAGACAGTCCCCCCCTCGACGCGCGCACGCGCCTCCTCCTCCGCCGCCGCCGCCGCCGCCGCCGCCTGGTGAAGAAGCCATTGCCGTCGCTTCCCTCTCGCCGCTTCGCTCCTCCTGTTCAAGTTCCCTTTTTTCTTCTCCTTTTCCGGGAAAAGGCTCCATCTTTGTCGCTCCCTAACCCCCCTCCCCCTTCTCTCTCTAGGGTTCTTCGAGCTGGATTCTCTATCCTTCCGCCTGCGCATCTCCCTGCGCCGCTGGTTCAGCGGCTTCGTCGATTAGGCCCCCTTTTCCCGTCTTCGCCTGAACCCTAAGCCTCCTCTCGCCGTCCTCTTGATTGGGTAGCTTTTTTTTTTTTTAATTTTTTTCGATTTTTGGGGTTTTATGGTTGGCGTCATCGAGGGGATTGGTTTCCAAATTGATGGCATTGGGCGATTTGATGGCGTCCCGGTTCTCTCAGTCGTCGGTGTCCGTGGGGTCGAATCACCTGGACCACTACGTCCCTTCCTCCAGCAACGAAGATGGCGATTTCGGCACCAGCAACCTCTCCTACTTGCCGCAGAATGTCGTCTTCTGCGAGCTCCGGCACGAGGCCTTCGAGGCCTGCGTGCCCTGCGGCCCCTCCGAGAGCGGCTTGGTCTCGAAATGGCGGCCCAAGGACCGGGTATCCCTTCCGGCGTCCCTTCTCTCTTTCTTCTTTTCTCTGCCCTTTGGCTTGGCTGATGATGATCCATCTTGTTCGCTTGTGAATAAGTGCGGGCCGTGTCTTATCGCCGACTTGCTTCTTTTTTTTTCCTTGTTCACATTACTGCCCGCTGAACTGGTTCTTGTTGCGATTCAGGTCGAGTGATTTGCATTTCACAGGATTATGTATGTAGAGTTGTATTGCGTTTTTTGATGGGTAAGAGATGGCCAGGGCAAAGAGGGATGGATTATCTTTTGATAACTAAGGCTTATGAGTATTCTCTGATGGCACATAACATTTTATTCGATGTAAATGTGTGAGATGGTGAGGAATTTTTGTTGGCATTTTTCGTGTGACCTCCATTTTTTGTGAGGACAATTGGGGATTTGGGGAAGCTAAGCCTAACATTTAATTCTACTAGCACTGGCTGCCACATGGGCCTTGCCTTACCCTGGCTAACTCACCGGATTTGTTCTCAACGTACTCTTTTCTGAACTTTAATTTCTGCGCATAGTGATCTTCTGAAGTTAGCTGAGAAGTCGTCTGGCGATCAAACTTCCAATTGTAGACTGCTTTCTGTCTTTATCATTTTTGATCTAGGCAGGTAATAGATTTGCAAATTATGCACCTGCAAAATGGTTCATTTGTTTGGATGTTCTGCTTGGAGTAGAGAAGTATTATTGTGCATTGTCCTCAAGCTCTCCTGCCATTCATTCCAGTTTTTGATGGGTTCAAGTTGCCTGGAATGTTTGTTGTGCTTATATAATTGATTCCACACAAATCCAAATATACAGACGCGTGGGAATTGATTGATTCAAGAAACATCTGCCTATGAGGCATGCAACTTGTGGGATATGTTATTGCTTATCCTGATGGCAGAGTTGCAATATACTATGGCATATATTTACATAGGTATCAATTTCAGTTTTAAAATGGTAATTTAATAAAGCTCTTTAGCTCTAATACATGCAGCAGGGGTAGCAAATGACTATTATGCCTATAAAACCTTCCATTTTCTTGGAGGATTTTTTTGGCTTTTCTAGTTGAACAAATTTCCCTAGTCATTCTGCTTTGAAGCGATAGTCTTGGATTGGGAAACCCATTGGCAAAAAGAAAGCAATTGTTGTAATAGCAGAGGGTCAATTGTGTTTAACTGGAGCTTTTAAGAAGTGCAGGTAAATTGAAATTTCAGCTGCCTCATGTGATATGAACAGGAAAAGCTAATCCTTATCTAACAAACTATTTGCTGAGAAACCAATGGCTTTCATAACAGTGAATATAGTGATATTAGAACTATTTATCTCCTGTTAATGAAATGGTATTAATATTTTACAAGTGATAAGGGTTAAATTACATTGAGGAGAAGAACTGTTATCCTCTGATATTGTTTGTGTATGTCTGTATTTTTTTTCCTTTTGAGTTTGTTGGGTTGGCGGGTCACAGTGCTCGTGTTTCCTGAGTCCCAACTTCTGGTGTTGCATTTGCTCTTAGTTCCTAACGATGGGCATGACACAATAGCAAATGGGCTGTTTAAAGTGAAAAGCTGAGAATCATTCATTTGGTTTTGATTGAAACAGTGATATGTCTACTTTATTACTTTAAGTATGATATAATCCACATCAGTCAAAGTAAAGTTATTGCAAAAAAATGCTCATATAAGGTGTTGTGCTCTCTTAAGGTGTAGAGATGAAACCATCTCTCTGTGGCATGGATTATTATCATGAAGTCATTGCTACGATTAGTCTTATCTCGTTAAGATATTCTTGCTCAAATGGCTTCTCTCTCTCTCTCTCTCTCTCTCTCTGTTAGAGGAATGGCTTCTTTCCTAAAGTAAAGGTGATATTCTTCGTGTCTCATTTCTTTGAGAGATACAGCAGTGTCTGTGCATTTTTCAAACGTGTCCAATTGTGCTTTTTACAGACCACTCTATTTTATTTTATTTTCATTTAATTCCTTGAAGTTGATCATTGAGAAAGTAGTCTAAGGAAACTCATTAATTAGAATTGCAAATTTTATAGAGGTAGAATTTAAAGTAAGAGATGATGCTAGTCTGGCAAATGAGATGTTTCTAATGGTTTGTTCTTGCTCTGCAGATGAAAACCGGATGTGTAGCTATTGTCTTATGTTTAAACATAAGTGTTGATCCACCTGATGTAATAAAGATATCTCCTTGTGCCAGAATGGAATGCTGGATAGGTAGATCATTTTCTTCATGCTTGGAATTCTTTTCTGTTTTTACACCAGCTCCTTGCTTTGCGAAATTTTTGCATGATATTCTTCTTTGTGGACGTTTGTTGTTTTCTTAAATTGGTAATAGATGCTTCTTTTTCCAATATCTGGACGTACTTCATTGCATATGATCCTTGGCTCAATCTTAATTTTTAATCAATTGAAATCAGAGTTTTTGATTGGATAATTATCAAACTATCTCTTTATTTAGTAATTTTGAATTGCTCCTTTTCCGTCTTACTAATGGCAAGCACCTGAATATTATAGTTGGGAGTTTTTACTTATAATAACATTTTTTACTTATTACATTCTCTTGGATTTATTTGCCTTGTTAGATCCATTTTCCATGCAACCTCGAAAAGCTATTGAATCAATTGGAGAAGCTTTGAAAAAACAGTATGAAAGGTGGCAGCCAAAGGTGAGATTTCTTAAATCCTTTTTAAATGATTATCTTTTGATTTGTTTTCTGGAGTTCATATCACCAAATTCTTGCAATCCAAGCAGGCTTCATATAAGGAGAAACTTGATCCTACCGTTGATGAAGTAAAGAAACTCTGTACGACGTGTCGCAGATATGCCAAGTCCGAGAGAGTTTTGTTTCATTACAATGGTCACGGTGTGCCAAAGCCAACTACAAATGGTGAAATCTGGGTCTTCAACAAGGTAATATTTTATTTTCTTGGCTCTTTTTGGTAGTTTGTTGAATTTATACTTTGGCTGGACTGGCTATAGTAATTAATAGTCACGTTTGATTAAATTTCTTTTCCATGTTTTATTGTGCCCAATTTGCAGAGTTATACACAGTATATCCCCCTGCCGATCAGTGAACTCGATTCTTGGTTGAAGACACCATCGATATATGTCTTCGATTGCTCTGCTGCTGGT
Organism: Eucalyptus grandis; assembly: GCF_016545825.1. NCBI lineage: Eukaryota > Viridiplantae > Streptophyta > Magnoliopsida > Myrtales > Myrtaceae > Eucalyptus > Eucalyptus grandis. The sequence continues at coordinate 16,314,942 of NC_052622.1, read as the reverse complement.
TTGATTGTCAATGCATTTATAGAGGTACTCAAAGATGGGTATGCTTTCAGCTGTGATTGTTAATACAAATTTAACCATCTTGAGAGTGATTTAATGTTTGTCATATATTTTTGGACTTTGCAAATAACTGTGCATTTGTAATTCTATGGTAGCTTAATGACTGGGGTGCTGCTAGCACCAGTGGATCCACAAGGGATTGCATTATTCTGGCGGCCTGTGAAGCGCATGAGACCCTCCCTCAGAGTTCTGATTTTCCTGCTGATGTCTTTACATCTTGCCTCACCACACCCATTAAGATGGCTTTAAGATGGTGAAACCTAGTTCCTTAAATATTACTGTTTTGAATTTGATCTCACTCATTTTTGTGCCTTTAACAGTTTATGTCATTAGCCTTCAAATATGTGTTTGATCTGGGTTTTTTCATGTGATGGCGCGCTTTGTTGGTTTATTTTAACGTAGCAGTGAATAGTTGTTTTCAACAATGGCTTGAAATAGGTATATATTGCATTTTCTAGAACCCTGGGACATGCTTCAGTTTATATGTGCTGGGTTTTCCATAGGTATTTCAGTAAATAGAATGATCTTTGGGCAAGTGATGCATGTGCATGCTCTGCTCTTCTTTGCTGTGATGTGGAGGTTCTTATGCTTAAGTTTATATGAGTGATATAGCTTTCTTGAAAATAATTTGTAGTTAGAGATATTCTGCTTAGCTTCCTCTATTATTAATATGAGAAATATGTAGATGAAGCTTGGCTATATAATCCATCTGAAATTGGTTAATTTGACATTTATTCTGAGAATACTCCTGTTCTCAAATTTTGGCTGTCAGGTTCTGTACTAGATCACTATTACGGGAGTCCCTTGATCATTCTCTGATTGATAAAATTCCTGGGCGCCCAAACGATCGCAAGACGCCTCTGGGAGAACTGAATTGGATATTTACTGCAGTGACTGACACTATTGCTTGGAATGTCCTCCCTCATGGTAGCACACTATTTACTTTTTGTACTTAATTGTGCAGCTTTTTTAATTTTCTTATTTTAATCAATTGCGTTTTCATTTGCGACTAGTCAATATTTGATTGTTGTGCTGCAGATCTGTTTCAAAGATTGTTCAGACAAGACCTTTTGGTAGCCAGCTTGTTTCGAAATTTTTTACTTGCTGAAAGAATTATGCGTTCAGCAAACTGTTCACCAATATCTCACCCAGCACTGCCACCAACGCATCAGCATCATATGTGGTACTGCAATTTCTTTCATCATCAAGTGGTTTCACGTGAAGATTTATTACTGATTTTCTTCTCGTTGGTATGTAGGGATGCATGGGACATGGCTGCCGAAATCTGTCTATCGCAGCTTCCATCTTTGGTGGAGGATTCTGGTCCAGAATTCCAGGTTCAAACTTTTACTTTTTTCCTTTCAAATTACTTGATCTCACTCATGGTTTGTCCTCAAGTAACACTGTTTGGCATTCTTTCAGCCAAGTCCTTTTTTCACCGAACAGCTAACAGCATTTGAGGTATGGCTTGATCATGGGTCTGAAAATAAAAAACCACCAGAGCAGCTGCCTATTGTTCTTCAGGTATGATATGGCTTGTCGTAGTTTGCAGTCATCTTTTGACCATATCGCAGTTATAGTTCTCTCACTCCACCATTCTTCACTTTTTCTTGTTTACTTTTAAGCCGTTCAAATGGTTAGTATAACACAATCTTATCAAGTTTAAGCTTGCTTGTTCAAGTTGTGCTGTCAGTCCATCAGTTCGTGTAATTGAGGAATCTATGCATATTCTTAGGTTCTGCTCAGCCAGAGTCATCGATTTCGGGCACTTGTTCTCCTTGGAAGGTTCCTTGACATGGGACCTTGGGCTGTGGATCTGGTAATAATGGTGCTGTTGATTTTGCGTTTTACGTTCGACATACATCCTTACTAATTTAAGTGTACTTTTCAAAAAAACTTCCTCATAGGCCTTGTCAGTTGGAATATTTCCATATGTCCTAAAACTGTTGCAGACCACAACTCCAGAACTGCGGCAGATTCTTGTATTTATTTGGACAAAAATTCTTGCCCTTGACAAGGTAATGATGATAGCAAATGTTGTTGAACTGCATAACATTAGACATGTTTGGCTGGCATTGCTATAAATTGATCTTGTTGCATGTGTATAAAGTGTTGGAGTGCACTGCTTGATCCCTCGCATTCTTCTGTGGAGATTGGATGGTACTGGGAGGGTGTTTGGGGCCACAGCATTGTCCATTTTTTAGATGAATCTCGATTTGACAATTGTGTCTCTGGTTGTCCAGATTCAAAAGAGTATTTTTTCTCATGGATGTGCATAACTTAATTTATTGAGACTGTTTTCATCCTAAGAGGAAATAATGATGCTTTTTATCTTAGTTCATTATATACATCAATTGAATTTCCATAGTGGAAGTTGAGTGTGATCCGTGAAGTAAATCTTTTGGAACCATATTTATTAAGCACTAAATAGTGATGGTACAAAATGTGAATATATGGTCCTTTGGAGAGAGATATATTTTGTTTAGGGGAAAGGGACCATATATTGAGTAAAAGGAAAAAAAGAATTTGATTCTAGTTCGTTGACTATTTGAGTATAAGCAAAAGAATATGGGTCTAATTCAATGACTATTTGAGAGTATGTTGCTTTAATTAGGAATTCCTCAATGATTTAGTGGTGTGTTATTCTGAATGGCCTTTATGTTTTTGCTTGTGCAATGATAGTCATGTCAGGTGGATTTAGTAAAGGATGGAGGGCACGCATACTTTATCAGGTTTCTTGACGGTATGGAAGCGTATCCTGAGCAGCGTGCAATGGCTGCCTTTGTTTTGGCTGTCATTGTGGATGGCCATCGAAGGGGTCAAGAAGCATGTATCGAAGCAGGTCTTATCCATGTCTGCTTGAGGCACCTACAGGGTCCAAATGCAAATGACACGCAGACTGATCCGTTGTTCCTTCAGTGGCTCTCTCTTTGTCTGGGAAAGGTTTGGGAGGATTTTACCGAGGCCCAAATGGTTGGATTGGAGGCAAATGCCCCTGCTATATTTGATCCTCTATTGTCTGAGCCCCAACCTGAGGTCTATAATTTAGCTTTATCATTTAAATCTTGTCAAAATAATTCCTTCCTGTTGTATGATGTTAAGGAAATTAGTTTTATCAATTCGCTATTGTAAACTTCAGGTCAGGGCTTCTGCTGTTTTTGCACTGGGCACCTTGCTTGATGTTGGGTTTGACTCAAATACAGAGAGTGTTATTGGAGATGACGAGTATGATGATGATGAAAAGACTAGGACTGAGATTAGCATTGTCAAAAGCCTCTTGAGTGTTGTTTCAGATGGCAGCCCACTGGTGAGGGCAGAGGTCGCTGTAGGTTTGTGATCTGCCTTTTATGTTTTATGCGGTGTGTTCCTTTCTTTTGTGTTCTAAGATTCTATTTAAGACAGCATAAGATGACACACTGTATTCAACCAATCTCTTGGTACAGTCTGGGATAAGTTGGTCGTGGAACTTCTAAATCAATTCATGCTACAGTCAGATTGATCATATTCTGCTCCTGAGCTTTAGATATGTGTCTCCTGAGAACTTTCATTTGTACAAAACTCTATTTTTTTCATAAAGTTTGACAATTTTGTGCGAACATATTGTTATACAGTTTCTCTTAAACGAACTCATAAAAAAGATATTGTTCCATTATAGTGCGGATGTAATTAATAGCTGTTCATATATGCTACTATTTGGGAAAAGTGTTATGCTTCATGCTTGAATTGCTCTTGCTGCTTTCTCTTTCAAAACTGTTCTCCTTATGACTTTAGAAGGCACTCTAGCTTTAAGACTCTGTTTGTTTCACCGAAAATGAATGATTTGAAGAGCATCTTCTTAAAATTGATGGATTGTATCGCTTGAAATAATTAGTCAATGAAAATATTTTCATATTGATAATAATTTGTCTGACCATTTTCATGAATGATGAAAATATTTTTTTATTCATTTATTTTTGTACGTGATACAATCCGTCGTTTTTAGGAAAATGTTTTCCAAATTATTCATTTTCTGCGAAATAAATAGAGCCTAGTTTTTCTTGAGTTACCAGCCGTTGTCATTGGCTGCGCCTTTTGGTAATATTAAATGTTATGTTTCTTCACGTGTGCTTGGTACCATCTTGTTTGATCAGTTGGGAGAAACTATGCTTTAACAAGTATTTGTTTCTGGTCTTTCAATCGGTGGAACTTTAAGTTGTATGTCATGGGCATTAGTTGGGTGTACGTATCCAGGCTCTGGTGTTACTGTTGGGAGTGCAACTTTCTAGTCATTATCTTGCTCATGTTAATGCTTAAAGGCATGTAATAAGATGCATACTAAAGCATTTGGAAGCATTATGGTGTTTTGCTTATGTGTCAAGTATGCTGTAGCATCTATAAGCTTTATCAAAATCTTCAATAAATTTAACTGATCCATCTGAATTATTCTATTACCAACTTCTTGTCTATTAAGCTAAAATTAGGTCCATTTTGGTTACTTCATGATCTGCTATTACTTTCTATTTGGCAATGTGACAGAAGTTGATGGGAAGACAACTGTTCAAAGTGATCTGCCATGATGCTTTACCCTAGGACTACCAACTCATGCTTGTGCTCCATTGTTTTCTGGGTTGTAGCTAACAAATGACACGCGTTAAGGAAGTTCAAAGGATATTGTGTTTTATATGTTTCCATAAATCATACTTTTCCCTTTTAACCACCCTTTTCTCTTCCAGCTATGCTCCCAAATGGGTGGTCTACAGTTTAGATAAAATTTGTTTTAATGGGGACTTTCCTGTATTTCTGTGGATTATATTTCTTTACCAGACTGAATCTGAATTTTTTAATTTTACAGCCCTGGGACGGTTTGCTTTTGGTCACAACAAGCACCTTAAGGCAATTGCTGCTGCCTGCTGGAAACCTCAGTCTAATTCTTTGCTGACTTCTTTTCCTTCACTGGCACAAATAAAAGGCACGGGTAGTGGATGTAATACCCCAAACCAGCTTGGAAGTATTGTTTCATCTCAAATTGGTCCCATACTTAGAGTTGGCAATGATAACACAACGGTTCGGGATGGTAGGGTCTCATCTAGCAGTCCTCTTGTTGCATCTGGAGTTATGCATGGATCTCCATTATCGGATGATTCATCTCAGCATTCTGATTCTGCAATAGCCCCTGATGGTGTGAGCAATGGTGTTGCCCACAGTTTCATGCCAAAACCACTTGATAATGCTATGTATTCCCAGTGCGTAGTGGCTATGTGCACTTTGGCAAAGGATCCATCACCACGGATAGCAAGTGTTGGCAGACGTGTGCTTTCTATTATTGGTATTGAGCAAGTGGTAGCAAAATCTTTAAAAACCTCTGGCAATAGTGTGCGGCCTGGTGAAACTATAGCAGGAGCCTCTAGTCTTGCTGGTCTTGCGCGGTCCTCCTCATTTTTCGAGATGCACACGACAGGTTATTTATACTTAGCTCCAAGTCTCAAAGAGAAATTAAGTGCTCCTGTTCTTTTTTGATTACTTGTAATGGACCCCACTTTTTGTTGTATGGTTGCATTTATTTTCTATAGTTGCGAGTTTGATAGTTTGTCTTCCTTTCTTTAAATCTGCTATACCTTCCTTGATATTAAGCTATCATCTGCAGGTCAGTTGCCATTAACATTCAGAACTCCTCCTGTTAGCCCTCCTCGGCCAAGTTATTTAGCAGGAATGCGAAGAGTTTACTCTTTGGAGTTCAGGCCATATTTGATGAGTTCTCCGGAATCTGGCTTAGCTGATGCTGTTTTAGCTTCTGGAGGAACTACAGGGCCTCCAGAACGCAGTTTCCTTCCGCAATCGACTATCTATAATTGGAGTTGTGGCCATTTCTCCAAGCCAATTCTCACTGCAGCTGATGATTGTGAAGAAATATCAGCTAGAAGGGAGGAGAGGGAGAAATTGGCACTTGAGCACATCGCTAAATGCCAACACTCTTGTGAGTCTTCAACATTTTTCTTATGTTCTTCTGTGTCATAAAATGAGCCCCTAGCCTTTTTTTAGTGTCTTCTCATTTACTCTCTTGACTTTCAGCTGTCTGTAAGTTCAATAGCCAAATTGCCAGCTGGGACACCAGATTTGAGACGGGGACAAAAGCAGCCTTGTTGCAACCATTTTCTCCTGTTGTGATTGCTGCAGATGAGAATGAATGCATTAGGTATACCATGTTCTGTATAATGATTTCACTCATCAGGGTTTGCAGTAGCTATACCATTTCCAAAGTATTTTTCGAGCTCAGCAAGCCAGTTTGAAGATTCTGTCAGATGTGGAATTTCCATGCAGATTCTCTAAGAGCACTTCAAATGCAATTCTAGGCATCATATATTTAATTTTTTTTAATATTCTATCTGAAAATGATCATTAAAGTCAGCCAACTCTGCTCAATGTGGACAGTTCATGTGTTTATACCTAAATAATGTGTTTTCCTGATAATTTATTTTCCAGGATATGGAATTATGAGGATGCCGCGCTTCTAAACAGCTTTGATAATCACGACTTCCCGGATAAGGGCATATCTAAGCTGTGCCTTCTGAATGAGCTCGATGACAGTTTGCTCCTTGTCGCTTCAAGTAATTATTCTTTTTTAGTTGGTTATGATGGCTGAAAAGAGTTTACATTTTACATTGTAATGGAGAGGAAAAATTCATCTTGTGTAGGTGATGGAAATATTCGAATATGGAGAGATTATTCTTTGAAAGGCAAGCAAAGGCTTGTCACAGCATTCTCTTCTATTCAAGGACATAAACCAGGCGTTCGGAGTTTGAATGCAGTGGTGGACTGGCAACAGCAGTCTGGATATCTGGTACTAACTTAGGATGTCCATAGTAGTATTTTCTTGGTGAATTTTTTGATTTTATGTTACGCAACGCTAGACATTATTTGTAACAATTTTTTGTCTGTATAACCAGTATGCTTCGGGTGAGATATCCTCCATCATGGTCTGGGATCTTGATAAGGAGCAGCTTGTCCATTCTATTGCAACCGCTTCAGAATGTAGTGTCTCGGCATTGGTGAGTTCTCCCTTGTCCAAAATCTGTCGAAATTGTTGAAGTAAAAGACATTTGGATCTATGTACTTGCCAGATTTGCTGTTCTCTTCAACTTTCAGAAACTGTACTCTTCAGTTTTGGTAGTAATGTGACTAAACCTTCACCATTGAGACTTGTCAATAGAGTGGAAATGGTTAAATTCAGACACGTTACTTATGGTGCTTTTAATTTATTGCCTCACTTTTTGTTTTCTTCTCAATTGATTGAGTATGCTATCTGAAGTTCCTGCACACTTTAGTCTCCCTGAAAAACCGTTTGTGCTGGTAATCTCTATATTTGTCTCTTGAAACTTGTGGCTATGTATGGATATGTCACTGTAGGTTTCTTAATGGATACTAGGACTGATAGTGGACTGCTTTTCTGTCCTTGCGCTGTAGTCTGTGTTCTTCAATGCATTGGAAACATTCTGCTGTTGAGAGAGGAAAGATTTGAGGCGGATAGATGTAATATGGTCTTGTCTGCAGTCTCTCATTGTTGACATTCCTGTTCATTGCGGCATGTTGTCTGTGATGTCATCTTTGCATCGAGTTCTGTACACTTAGCTACTAATCCTTGAAAATTTGTTTTGCTGATGTTATCACTCAGTATGGTTGTGTTTTACATAAGAATCTGCCTGTTTTACCCTCCTTTTGTGATGTCATCTTTGCATCGAGTTCTGTACACTTAGCTACTAATCCTTGAAAATTTGTTTTGCTGATGTTGTCACTCAGTATGGTTGTGTTTTACATAAGAATCTGCCTGTTTTACCCTCCTTTTGTGCATTGTTTCGCTTGCATGGTCTCTTCTTATTTATTTTCTGACTTGATATATATGTAAACTCTGTTAAATATATAGTCTGCCTCCCAAGTGCGTGGGGATCTTCATGCTGCAGGATTTGTGGATGGATCAGTCAGACTTTATGATGTACGGGCACCTGAAATGTATGTATCATTGTTGTAGCATAATGCAAACATTTATCTCAATTTTGCCATACTGCTTTCTGAGCATTAATCTTCCTTAAGATGTGTATTAATGCGCTTCACTTGATAAACTCACCTGTCTTTGATTAGTGTGGTCATATTCATTTTAGGGCTGGCAATTCGTGTTAGCATGTCATAATCATGTGTGTAATTCTTGTCAATGCACGTTGGTCTAAAATTTGTTAAATTAGATTCTACATTCTAAATTTTAATTTGTGTCAATTGGTGTCAACATATACAGCTAGCATGTCGATCAGGTCTTATCATATTTGTGTTTTCTCTCTGGAATTCGTTTTTCCCTCATTTTATAACTGGTGGTGTCCAGCATTACCATCTTCTTACTATGTCCTCTTTAGATGTTGAGTATCATGCATTTTTAGGTGCTTTTAATTGCCTGGCATAACCTGCTTGGTTTTTAGGCTTGTTTCTGCTATGCGACCGCACACTAAGGAAGTAGAGAGGGTTGTGGGAATTGGCTTTCAACCAGGACTTGACTCAACGAAGGTAACTGGATTATCCATCAATATCTTTCTGCCAGCCTTATGTATGTGTTTTTTTCCCCTCTTCTATTAACCCTTTTCCTCCTTTCTTGAAGCATAAGTTGTTGCTATTTGGAATGTGAGGAGTTATTTATATATTAGAATAAAGGCGATTCAAGACCCTTAGTTTATTTTTGGTCTGTCTGCAACAATTGAAGGGTAGCCATACTGCATTTGCACGGATAAGAAAAAGACTCGTGAATTTGCTTATTTGTGTCCTTGCATGAATTGGGATGTTTTGCTCTCTTAATGCTCTTCTCCCTTCTCTTTTGTCCATTGATGATTGGATGGATGGTCGTATGTCATGTGATTGTGGCTATGTTTAAAAGAAGCATTGCTATTTGAATGCTCTAATTGAAATTATTTTCAGATTGTCAGTGCCTCACAGGCTGGAGAGATTCAGTTCCTTGATGTCAGATGCACTGGGGAACCCTACCTAACTATAAATGCTCACAGAGGATGTCTTACTGCCTTAGCTGTCCATAGGCATGCTCCAATCATTGCTAGTGGCTCAGCTGAACAGCGCATTAAAGTCTTTAGCCTTGATGGTCAACCCCTTGGCACTATTCGTTACCACCCCACTTTCATGGCCCAGAAAATTGGTTCAGTTAGCTGCCTGACTTTCCATCCCTACCAAGTGCTACTTGCTGCTGGAGCTGCTGATGCTTGCGTATCATTATATGCCAATGAAAATGCACAAGGAAGATAAATGCACATTCTTTCTATTTTGGGTGGCACTACAGGTGCTTGACTTTGGTGGATGTGTCACTGATGCTGCTGCTCTTTCGGTGCAAATTGATGATCAAACAGTCACATCTCTGTACAGAGAGTCTCCCCGAGGTTCACTTTGAAAATCCCGACTTATCTCGGTTCTCATGTAGACTCGTTGGGTGTGGAGTCACGTGCTACGTATTCTTTAGCCTCATGGAGTGTCAAAGATGGTCAGCGTCCTGCATATGATGGGGGCTTTGGCAAATAATCTGTTATACCAGTAAATCCCTGTAAATATTCCTCTCTTCTTTTTCATCTTTTCCTCCTTGTGTGTCCATTTTTTCCTCTTATTAATCTTCTCCTCTTTAATCTGTAAAAGCAATGAAATGTGATGATTCTAATTTAGTTGCTGCAAAATGAAATGGGTGGTTTGCTCCCTATCAATTGGGGGCTTTAACTCGCTTATCTTCCTCCTGTTTGTGTCATTCTCATTGTCTAAGCTCGATGTGATGACACGGTCTCCACCTGGTAAAAGATCGAAGAAATTATTCTGTTTGACCTTTTGCTACTCCTTCTTCGGCTTGGATTTCTCTATACCTGGGTGGTGTACATCTGCTGGTTAGCATCTTGATATATCATTCATAAGAATGCGATTTTTCTTCTATGAATCAGTATTAATTGCGCTGGTAAGTTAGATGGGCATGTTATGTTCAACTTATCTGATCGTCCCGGTTCTTTTTTGTGCATGTGTGACGTGTGACTGATGTTTTTAACCACAAATACAAAAATGCGACTGATGTTAGGTCGTCATGCTCGAAAATGCTTGCATCCGGCAAAAAAAAACATTGCTTCAAATCGTCGGGAAGTCTTGTAATTTGAAGTTGCTCTTGCAATGGCAACGCTTGTGTAAATAGATGGTTTTAGGGTGTTGCAAGTCCATGCCATATTGAGTCCCCTCTTGGCTTAAGGTTCAGCTTCTGCCCCTCGATCTGTCTTGCTATATATCTGCATATCTTATGAACGTCCGGGCATCTAATATTGTCGATGCACCAATACACAGGAGAAAAGCATTTGATGTGCCACTTGCATGATTGACGCGGCGCATTCAGCTTTGCGACATAGCTGCTAAGTGTTTAAAGCTTGTGGAAAGAATTCTATCATTGAGGAAATGCAAATTGCAACTGATCGATAAAATGAAGATGGAAAAAGGCTAAGGGTGACTACAAGAAAAGGAGTGCTTTCCAGCAAACGTGTCTTCATTAATCTCTTCAAGGATCACCACAAGGGCAACAATGAGAGCATAATCTACATTCGGATACACCGTTATGCCGAATGTGTCCTTTCCGAGTGCAATGTTTTGCGCCTTGTGATCCTTATGCATCTACGGAAAGGCGAAAACGGTTAGCAAGCGCCGTGTATTCTTCGGACATCACACAAAATTGACAATCTGTTAACTGAAAAAAGAACAGAGGAGAAAGAAAAACCCCCCCTTCAACTCCAAGCTTACTTGAGCAATGACTATAGTGCCATGTCCGGCATATATGGTGCATGATCGTTCCAGCCAGTTCCCTTTGACCTTAAAGTCGCAAGCATCTTCTCTGGTGTTGGCTGCTAGGAACACATCTATCTCTGTCCCATGAATTCGCATTAGCGACGACTTCTTGGCCATGAATATTAGGTTGTCGGGGCACGAGCTATCACCGCTGTAAGCTTGCCATCTCCGATGAGCAGTCAAAATCTGATCAACGACACAATTGAAACTGTAACTATTTGGCATTAATAAAAAGAAGGAAAATCATCGACTATTGCTGAGTCGACGATCATCAAATATTGCTATCGTGTCAAAATATAACGAGATTTTGTGATTCGTACATATTTTGGAGTATAAGTAACGATGAGGTGATGCTCAGACAATGCATTGGATAAATTAACGAACATGAGTGTCAACCAAAAACGTCGTTTTCAAAGGAAAAGTCGAACAGGTGCTAAACTTCAATGATAATCGACCTTTTGTTGGAGGGAGACGACGGCATTGCTCGCGGCATCGTTCAAGATGAGGTGTTCGTGGATGCTAACGGAGGAACCCTTAACTCTGAACACGATGTTGCCACTAACATCCGTGACCAAAAGACCGCCTCCGGGGATGGCGGCGTGTTTCCTCGCGACGACGAGTTCGACCACATTAGGCATGCAGAATTTCCGGCTCACAACGGCCACCGGGTTCACTAAGGGAGGGTACGTTGTCTCGGAGGCCATAATCAGACACCGATCGTCCATTTTTCTCTTTTCCTGTTCGAAGGTCGCGAGGGAATCGAGCGATGGCGTTTGAGCCTTTCCTTTTAGAGGAACTCGTGCTTCTAGCGGTTTCTTGATCTGTTCTGGGTCGCGAATATTGCAGTTCTAACACAATGGCGTCGCGTTCATGATGCGATAAAGGATGTTTGCTCTCAATTTTAATTTCATACCTATCCGTTTTCGCTTTCCATCTTCTGATCTTTGAGATGTCTTTTTAAAGTAAAGCGTACGTGTTTGTTTGCAGAGATTCAAGGTCGAACGTGAGTCTATATTGAGGTTCTTTTTGTTGCCACTACAGCAAATTCCAACGCAATAGTAGAGTATGTTTCTGAAGGACGAATCTCGCATTTAAATTTCTGAACATTTCTCAATTGATATTCATTTTGACACGATCATGGTCACACACGCCCAAACAATTATTCATTACCAATGCATTCTACAGCTCGCAGATCTCCGATTATTTTGTGATCGAAATGACATGATCACGAGATCGGATTCCGGCTAAGTCTCGAACGTTCCATTATGAGCACTCGCGCGCGCGCACACCATACCCACACCATACGATGCTACCTCGAAAAAAAGGCCGAGGGCTTTGGATCAGTCCCCGCTGTCGTCCTTGTTGATTCCGTCCAGAATCACGATGATCGCGGCGATGAATGCGTAGTCGACATTCGGGTACACCGTCACCATGAACTTGTCCTTCCCGAGCAAGACACTCTGGACCGAGTGCTTCTTGTGCATCTGCGATTTCAAAAAATGAATCAGTCATGCTCAAGACTCCCATAAGTTCGTCCACGCCGGATCTAACTTAACAATCACTCCATGTGTATCTGGCTGACTAAAGAAGTAACAAGATCTTGAAACAGTCAAACCATGTTAAACAACGGTAAACATTATATTGCAGAGTGATAATTTGATCGATGACCAACCTGGGCAACGACGTTGTTGGATTCTCCGGCGTAAACGACGCAGGATCGTTCGAGCCAGCTTCCTTCGATCCTGAAATCGCAGACGTGCTCGTTGGTGGTGTTGGTGGACAGGAACACATGGAGTTTAGTCTTCAACTGGATCATCGAAGAGCGCTTCACCGTGAAGATCAGATCTTTCTGGTCCGTGCTGTCTCCTCTGAAAGCTTGCCATCGATCGTGCGCGCTCATGATCTGCGTACGATAAACACCGCACGAAGGATAAACGTCGAAGATTTCGACTCCCGAGTGCCGCGAAAGAATGGGAATACAAAGCGACGAGCAAAGCAAATACGCATGTCCATCAAACCTTCTCGGTCAGGGTCACGAGCGGATTCCCGGCGGCATCGACCAGGACGCGGCGGTCGTGGATGCTGAAGAAGCGCCCTTTGACCTTGAACAGGATGTTGTCGTTGGCATCGGTGACGACGAAGCTGCCGTCCGCCAAGGACATCACTTTCCTCACGATCGCGATGTCCACCACCTGGGGAACGCAGTACTGGGGTCCGAGGATCGCCGCCGGCTGCGACATCATCCTAACCTGTATGCGTGTGGATATGGGAGACAGAGAGAGGTGTTCTGAAGCGACTCTGGTGAATCCGCTCCGATGATATGAGGACTTTTTATAGTTGTGAAAAGGAAAGGGGAGTTGACCGCGTAGCGTAGGCAACGCGGTGGACGCAACGCGGTGGTCACGTCTGAAGCCAGTGAAGTTGCGGTCTTTTGCGCTTGTTTGTTCGTCAACATTTTCGTTCAATTGCCAAAACTTTAGCAGTAATGAAGAAACTTAGATTGCGCTCGGCAGTCAGTCGGGATAAAATTCGGGATATGATATGATTTATGCTATCTTAAATTTGGTGCTTGCCCAAGGCAGGATTAAGTCGGATATAAGGAAGATATAGATATGATAAAATTATCCATAAAGAAGGTTGATGAAGGTGGATATGATTTTTAATATTCATAATAGGAAAGTTATTTTTCTTGAATAACAAATTTATTAAATTAACAAAATTGAAATTATATTTCAATATAAATAACATTTGAATTCTAATTTAAGAAATTAAAAATAAAAAAATAAAAATTTATTTTTCATTAATCTTATTTTAATTTATATATTCAACTTTAATTCTATCTTATAATAAACATTCAATCTATAAATTAAATATTTATATTTATTGTATATTTTAGGTATTTTTGTATTTTAGGTATGTTAGTACAATTTACTATTTGATAAAATTTTATTAAAGAATGATGAAATGGGAAAAATAAATAATAAAGAAAATAATATAACAAAGAGGAAAAATAAAATAAAAATAAATTAAGGAATAATGTTATAAGAGGTTTTCACAATCTCCGTTTATGAACATTTATGTTCATTTACAATTATATGCCGTTTATATTAAAAAAATGTACATGATGTGATGTGAACATATTTGATTTTAGTATTGCGATTCACCAACAAATGGATATGATATAAAAAAATCTCAAGATTTCATATCATATCCTATTCAATCATATCTCAATTAGAAATTCAGACGACCAACGTAGTTAGTATCTAAAGCCATCCGAATGAATCGGACCAACATACATAACATGGAATATGCAGAAGAATTTCCTGATTAGTCATGATTCCTAAACAATAGTGGATGCAAAATTGTCAATGTAATTTTTTAAACATTTGCGGAAAATTCCGATATAGTCATTTCAATTAATTGCCGTAGTAACTAGTCATCATCGGTTATATGACGTCGATAGCAATTGGTTGGAAGATTACATGAGAATTTCGCATAAAGATTTAGGACCATATTGACAAGATTAGAAAGTTTAAGACTAAATTGACATTTGCATAATAAGCGTATAATTGAATATGTAATTTTTCACTAAATTTACACGAGACTCCCCTTTAGAAAAAAAAAAAAAACACAAACCCTTTATGCAAGTTTTTGTATCCGTGACGTGTTGTTCAAACCAATTTGTTAATATACCTGTGTGAGTTGTGTTAAAGAAATCTCACATCGAAAAATTGATGTGGTGTGGAGTAGTTAATATATGTAAATTAGCCTATAACTTATTAGCTTAAGCTTTTCAGTGAAGCTGAGTTCAACTAGATATATAGAGAGACACAGACTTGGGCTCTCACTCGATGATTTTCCTAGATGTAGGTATTGGGTTTTTGCTGCACGTTTGCAACGTAATCCATGTATCTTTTAGTAAGTGTGATAAAAAAAAGTTAGAAGGAGAGTATCCAAAAAAGAATTTTGAGTGTGAGCTCCATCAAATTATGTAGCAAGTTAGACTCATCGTCAGTCATAAGTCAAATCTACAGATTCATTAGATACTTATAAGCCTCATTTCTCATCAGATTTGTCTTGAAGAATCTCTCAAGTTATGGTAGAAGAGCATTTTCATAAGCTCAACAAGGATGTCGAAAAGTCTAATCGAAAAGTCCGAAGCAACAGGGGAAATTGGATTGTATGGATATAAGACTCTTTAAACATGTTAGATGAACTGAAAGACGATAAGGGATGCTAAGTACAGTCAATACGCCCTTTTTTCCAAGTAACTCGGATTAAAGGCCCGGATAAGGGGATCCTCGAAAGTTGCATTTTCATCATTGTAATCTTTGAAGCGAAAGCGTACGTGAGAAACTTTGGTTAATTCATCAAAAACGAGATCAAATCAGCGTGGTCTAATCACCTTCAGTCAGATAGTGATTACCAAGGATCAAAGAGATAAAGCGGGATTACCAAAACGAAAAGATCTCGATTTATTAGCATCTACAGTTGATGCGCTTCGAGTAAATTAACGTGCGAAACCGATCATTCCACCTAACTCTGCCCATCGAAAAAAGTGCTCGGCACTTCCCAAGTATCACGTCCCCGTCCACCCAACTAATCGCAGAGCACCAGCTGCCACGAACTCCCTCGACCCCATCCTGAAAATTGGAAAAGAAAGCCGGTGGTGGGGATAGGCCAAGCATGCTGCAGCAGCAGCATCTAAAAGACTAGGAAAGATCGAACGAGGCATTGAAAACGGGTGGAGAAGAGGCTCATTCCATGTGCGAAGTGGACGGAGATATTTTGGGCTGGTCAACATGGGATGTTAAGCGCGAGTTGCGAGGTGTTCTCATCATGTCGTATAGCTCTTGGATATCTTCCGTGGATTTCGTCTTTTATTGACGACGATTCCCCTAGTGAAAAACAGGCAAAGTTCCAATCGAGATACGGTCCCCCTGCACCACGATCTTGCTGAGAAAAGTGGACGGGCCAGGGGCACGGGCTCGGGCTCGACGACGACGCTAGTGCGTCCAGATTTTTTTCAATCGACTTGTGGCCCTACGCATTCGTAAGAAAAGTAAGTACAGTCGGTCTTCCCGGCCAATTGCCGCCGGATTTTCCTTGCCGTGTGGTTTGCTTATGGACCGTTTCGCACTGGCAAATTCCATGATGGTGTCGAGATGTTTTCATGCTTATTTGCCACGACTGTTGTGTCGCGAGCCCGTGATTGGGGGTGGAGTAAAGTGGGGATGGATTTTGATTGTCATTTTTGAAAAAGGATATGAGAATCTGCGGTTATCTCATGGGGATTTGATAACGTCCGGAAAAAGGGAAGAAAGTGGAGGAGAGTTGGCAGGACGTCCCATTCAGATTGCAAATGGATAATCATATAAATAGTTCATGAACTTTTAATTCAAGATATAATGTTGCTCCTGAAATTTTTCTGGATTATTATATCCTTGGATTCAATTTAAGTTCAAAGATTAAATTGATCATGTATCGAAATGTTAAGAACAACATTGAACGAATTAAAAGTTTAAGAACGATATTGCACATTGGTTAAAGTTCAAAGTCACATTAAATAAATCAAAAATTCATTTACCATATTGCACATTTAACCAAATTTTTAGGACTATTTGTATCATTTTCCCTATTAATAATTAAAGCACATTGAAGAGGAGTTATTCATTTCAAGTTAAAACTCAAAGCACAACGATAATGGTCATTTGATTCAATTGAAGAGTTTAAAATCTAATTACATTCTGTTCACTTAGTTGAGAACTTCCTGAATAATTTTCCCCTTGCTCAACTATCTAAACGTTAGAGCTATCAACTTTTGCCATCAATAACTACCTGCAGAATTTTTCCCTCCATCATCGTCGTGATTTATCACTTTTTATAATCTTGAGTCTCTCATTCGAATCGATAGAATATCGGGAGGTCCTATCATCCTGGGTGTATCAAGAAAAGAATTGATCTCAGGAGCTCGAGTTATGCAAGACTGAGAAACTATGGTCTATTCTAAAAAGCGTTTAACCAATTTTCACTTAGCGGGCTAATACTAATAGGTCGATGCAACACAATCCAAAGGACTAGTTTACGAATTTACCGTGCGTCACAAACCAAACCCACATAATAGAAGTTGGGCTTTTATCCTATCATGCATCAAACGATATATAGAGTATTGAAAATTGCATCCCATCTCATTTTTATCACATAATTCGAACAAACAAACGCAGCCATAAAGCATTGGGCTAGGCCCGATAACAGAAAGTGGTCTAAACCTGGGTTTCGGAATGTGCCCATCGGTTGTGGCCGCAAATGGGATTGGGTTGTACCAAGTAATGGGCTAGGCCCAATAAGTGTATACTCCCTCGGATCCAAGCTTCGTGTTGCTTCCGGCTTTTGTGGATCTTCTCAGCTCCTTTGCCTTTACTCAAAACATGTGGAACGGAAACATTTAATTCATTTATTCTTCTCATAATACAGGGTGTCGATCGAGCCCATCCACAAATTACATTTCGGATGTTACGAAGAAATTAAACATGCTCTAACTAGCTCCTAATATATAGTGACACTTTACAAATGGTTATAGCATCCAAGATTATCGATTCTGCTGTATGACTATTACATTGCCTCTACTTATTTGATGGTTACTTCATGTGCTTCTCTACAATTAACCAGGTTGGTTTATATTCTTCGACTCTTCACTCCAGCACTCAAGTCATTTTCGTTGATATCGCTGTCGACTAGCACTTAGTCTCTTAAGTTGACTGACCATACTTTACCAACTTACTACTCCAACATTCGAGTGATTTTCCGCCTCCGTCCACATCTTAACCGGCTCTTGCAATGCTGATCGAGCCATTGGCCGATCACTTGGGCATTTTTCCGTGTCGTCGCATAGCAATATCAATCATAATTTGGACTTCATAACATTGATACGTGCTCAATTTCTCTTGCATGATTGCGTAACTTAATTTGAAAGATGAAAAATTCTATGGATCGTTGTATCTGTCACTGCAAATAGGTTTACCAAGTCATTTTCGTTGATATCGCTGTCGACTAGCACTTCTGCTTCCATCCACATCTTAACCGGCTCTTGTGATGCTAATCGAGCCATTGGCGATCAATTGGGCATTTTTCCGTGTTGTCGCATTGGACTTCATAACATTGTTACGTGCTCAATTTCTCTTGCATGATTGCGTAATTTAATTCGAAAGATGAAAAATTCTATGGATCGTTGTATCTATCATTGCAAATAGTTTTACCAATTAATATTTATGGAAAACCAGTACAATGGCAGGAAAATGCCCACGGAATGCACAGGTTTACCGATTAACTTAATGTGATCCGTTCTAGATGAGCAGGCAGCAAAGCGTGGAATCTCTGATTTTCTACACAGAAGACAACCCCCTTTTCTCCTCTAAGTGGGTTTAGTTGATCGGTCTTTCACCTAAATTTTAATTAATTAATCAACTTGATCCCTGCAAGGGTCATCGTTATTGATTGAGCTTGTAAAGGAGGGATGTGGGACTGACGATGAAACTATTTGCTTATTTTTTCAACAATAATCTCATACATAGAGCAATTAGGCGTTGGCAAGTGGAGGCATTATCTTGACCAATCAATCAACCCTCGGCGATCTTGTCTTTAGTCACTTTTCCTAGATTTGGACCTGTCGAACGCGTGGACCATTGATGGCCGCGCTCTCGTGTGGTCCATAGACAAAAAGTCCAATGTAAGAAATTTGAAGGCATTACCGTCATGAAATGGAATATGAAACGCCTGACAACCCGCGTCTCATGAATTGCTCAACATGTGAGGTTGCTAAATGAAGGTGGGAGCAATGTCTAAGGTGAATTCGAGGGGGGAGTGCCCAATTATAGTTCGGTCCGTGAAACTCATCTAAGCATCACCAATTGTACAATGCTCAAATATCTTATCTCGACCTATGTTGAGCTTCATGTTCGTGAGATGTGGGAAGCCAAATAATCTTCATGACTTAGGGTCTAGTATAATTAGTGTGGTTGTAAGTGCAAACTTGGAAATCATCTGTGGACGTCTGTTGTAATTTAGAAATGGGACAACATGGTTGATTACAGAGCTTAAAAATAGATTTAAGAAAACAGGCAAAAAGCGCAATCAAACTATGAGTAGGGGCACAAGAATTAGACAAAGGTTGACGTCATCCATTGCATAATCTTGACATAATTAGTGTCCCCTAATCAACCCAAGTAAGGAGATCCTTCATAATCTTTCTTTGTTCTTTTCCACTGATAAGAGACAAAAAGATGTGTTAAATCGTCCCGTCAATCACTTAGATGGTGCTACTTGTCCCATCCCATAGAGCATTAGAGATTGATTAGATAGCTCCGATAGAGATTTCTTCAATATGACGGTCGTATCATGTGTATACATAACGAAAATCGAACTAAAAATGGCAAACTTAATTAGCGTTGAGGCCGATTGATTCAGGATACAATACATGCGTTCGACAATTTAGAAATATAAACGATTAATTGGCACGTCACGTAATCTATCATAACCATTAGCTAGAAACTTTAGCAGTCTTTGCACACCTAGCATTAGGTCTAATTTCAACTAATCGCATTTTTGCACTTTCTGTAATGATCAGGGTAGAATTCTATCATTCCATGTACAAAAGGCCAAAAAAGGGATTTTAATCCTTGAGGCAAATTGTTATGAGTGTTGCTTATATATAAAAAAAAAACTATTGGCAAAGATAAATGAAGAGTGATTTTGTTCTGAGTATGCTATTAACGACTCAATTTTTTATTTATTTATGGAATCCCCAACTTGTTTTGTAGTTTGCAAACTACCGATTTTTGGACCAACTTACCTTTTCTCTTTTTACTCAACTCGTTAAAGTTTCGAATTCACTAACTCTCTCATGAAATTACCAAATTAAATTAGAGCAGCTTATCAACTTTTAGTGGTTTAATTACCAACAAGTTTTGAGTTACCAATTTTCATTGGAGCTACTTATTAACGATCAAATATTATTCTATTGAATAAAAAATTCTTATTTATTTAATTAGTGCCATTTACCAACTTTTTCTTTAACAAATAAATGTTTTTCTTTTCAGCCTTTTAAGAAATCTATTGTCACGGAAAAAATGATCCTTTTCTTTAAATGGAGACTCGTGCTTGGACAAGAAAAGTATCACTTTTGGGGTGCTTGAAAGCTATATCCCAGTTGGAACATTTTCGAAGAACGGGGTCAACCACAGGTCTAAATCACGTCTATGTATTAGAATCCATTGTTTCAGACACGGATGGCACTGATTTTCCATAATCTAATCTAGGACTAATTCAAATCTACCACGTCGATGTCCCTGCTCATCCTGGAGCCCTTATGGTAGAAAATTTTGCGTTAAAAACCCTAAAGAACATCACCCACTTGCCAAATTCAATCGACCTATGATTGACAATTACAGGCAAGCTGAGAGAGAGAGAGAGAGAGAGAGAGAGAGAGAGAGAGAGATCCCAATCATTTACCCATAATGGCGGTATCTCTCAGTGAAGTCGTGGAATTCGTACAAATTATCAGGCAACGATGGCTTCAATTCAAACAATCTTTTGGGACCATGATGTTACGGGAGTAACATTCTGATGGGTCCCCAACTCCAATAATTTAATTTCTAAATCGAGATCTTAGGCTTAAGAAATCTGCATTAAGATCTGTCTCCACCATTTCTAGGAAGTGTTCCGTTTTTCTGCGATTCGTTTAGTGGATTAGTGTGTCTAATGGCGACTTCACCTACTTTTCCATTGCTTTGTATCTCTCTCTTTTGCCCTTCCACGACCATCCCAACATCAACTCATCAACCACTCAATGGCCATGTTCTCGAACTTCTCTGTTCATCTCTTTTGTTTTCTTCTGGAAGGTGATATGCGTTCCGAGTTGACGTGTCTGAGGTAATGCTCCGTGGTGTGATCAAAAGGGCAATCTCTAGTGTATCTTGCTTTTCTAATGGCCGGGCTATTCCCGATCTTTAAGTGTAATTTGATAATAATACTTTCCTTAGTTACATCGCTGTCGGGGGGATCAGTGGAATTCCAGGTAATTTGGGCATATTCAGACACAATCGTTAGACACAAGAGACAAGTTGATTGTGTCCAATCCAAGCCATGTAGAGAGAATGGAAGGTGGCCAACTGCATTGTACCTTGGATCAATTTGCGTGAAATTATGTTAAGAATGGCTTTTACACACTGAACGTGAGAATTTTCAAATCGACAACTAACATTCATTACAATGAACGGGAAAGTTTAGGGCGTGTTAGGTAACTATTTTATTTTAAGGAACAATTTATCCTTAGAAATAATTTCTTTTATATTTTGTTTCCGGGAACAATTTATAAACTTTTGAAAGCATTTAGTAGTTGTTTAAAATTTCTATTCCTGGGATAAAAATTTGGTAAGATTTTTAAATTTTCTTGTTTCTTTTAATTTTTAATTCTTTTATTATATTTTTCTTTTTTTTTCTTTTTCCTTCTCTCTTCTTCTTCCTCCTTTGTGGCTAGTTGCTAGCCATGGTGATGGTTGGCAATTGGTTGGGCCAAGAAGAAGAAAAGGAAAGAGAAGAAGAGGAAATAGAAGAAAAGACGAGAAAAGAAAAAAATTACACTTGATTCCATGTTCGACAAGTCCTAAACCTGGCTTTGTGCGATTTGAAGCCTTGTGATTCAGTCATTTCCGGCCAATTTTGGCTTGACGGCGATGTGTACAATTTTTAATAATATTTTAATATTTTTAAATATTTTTATTTTTATTTTATTTTTCTCTATTTTTATTTTTATTCTTTTTATTTTTCATTTTTATTTTTTTCTTGTCATCTTCTTCCTCCAACCGGTCGCCGGGAGTTGACCTCGCGGCCACCTCGCCCCGCGGCCACCGGCGAGGTGGCGGCGAGGGGCTCGCGCCCGGGCGGGTGAGGCTCGGCCCGCCTCACGTGGTGAGGGTCGCTCGCCCATGGGCTAGGGCAAGCACCTCGGCGCGAGGCCTTGCCTGAGAACCCTTCCGCCGCGGAGAAACAGGCGAAATCCGGGGCCGAGCCGGCGACCAAAGACACCCGAGCTCACGTAAACCCTAGAGACGCACCTCGGCCGATGAGTGGAGGAGGGGCTTAGGGCGAGGTGGGATCGGAGAACGGAGTCGGGGAGGAGTCCGGCGGCCTCGCGCCGAGCCGGGGTGGGGCTCGCCCTCGCGGGCCATGGGCGAGGCTCGACCCTTTGGAGGGCGGCCTGGTCGACCTCGCGAGATCCGGGCGAGGGCGAGCCTCGCCCGCGGCGCGAGGCCGCCATCGCAGCCATTGGCGAGGTGGCGGCGAGTTGTGATGGAGCCAAAAAGAAGAAGAAGAAAAAGAAAAGAAAATAAAGAAAATAAAGAAAATAAAGAAAATAAAGAAAATAAAGAAAATAAAAATATACAAAATATACAAAATATACAAAATATACAAATATTAAAAATTACACTTGATTCCATGTTACATAAAAAGGTTTCTCGACACCAAAAAAAAGGTTTAGGACTAAAACAAAGTCAAAAGGTTTAACTTTTTCTGTTTCTTAATTTTGTTTTTTAATTTTGTTCTAAATCTATTCTCGGAAAGAAAAATAGATTTTTGTTCATAGGAACAAAAAATTTACCAAATTGATTTATGTTCTTCTTTTGTTCTCGGGAATAAAAGCATAGAATTAGTTGTTCCCAGAAAGTGTTACTAAATAGGCCCTTATTGTCTTTCAGAAGTAGGTGTGGTTTTGATTCTAGGATGGATATGCTTGAGCAGGAAATGAATGTGTGCCAACGCAACGCGGGGACAATCTTCGCTTCTTTAGTTTTCACCAAGGATATTGAAACGACCTTTTTAAGTGAGTCTATTTGATCATAAGTTATATGCATGCAATTGGTGCCTGATTGGGTGGAAGGTCGAGAAAATTACCCAATAGAAAATATCATATTTGGTAGCCATAGCTAGACTAATTCTATGGCCGAGTTAATAAGTAGAGTCGATCACGATACATCGGGATTCGTGTCGTAATTGTTGTTTTAGTAAGTCCTAAGAATACGATGTATCATATTGAATAGGATGTGGCAAAGCAAAATAAAGGGAGAGAGATTTCAACATAATTGATTTCTTGTTAGCCCAACCACATTTCATTTACATTTACGTCTAAAACACTCCTCTTTTCTCATAATTCAAATTATGGACGGAAGGAAGAAAGTAGATTTGTCGATTTTATCTATTTTTTTGCCATGCGAACGTGAGAATAGACCACAACATCTAAAACTTCGAGATGAAAGTCTTGAAATTGACAGGCAAAAGGACGAAAAAGCATCTCAATGGGAACTAGACGTGTCACATTTACCGTCGAATCTGTCGTTTAAGTAGATCTTACACGGTTGATTTTCCCTTTATAATGTGTACAGTGATCATTATATTCCGGATTCTTTTTCATATTCTATGGTTTGGAGTGTAATTAGGACAAGAGTTTTGAGTAATTGATTGGATCTTCTTGTCCTGTCTTGGCAATTATTTACTGATGAAAAGAAAGTGGTGGCATTCTCGTTGTCAAGTGGTCATGGTGAATGGTGGGTGACGGAAACTTCAGGAATGAGAGGCGACGACAAAGGTGGATTGACGAGGTGGGGAAAAGAGAAAATTATACAGGCTCAATTTATAAATTATGTTTCTAGTAATAAATGAAAAGATAAAGGCTTTGGAATGTAGAGAAATATATCCTTTACAGGGGGATCCGTACGAGCCCTGCTAATTTTTTGGCACGTGATTGTCTTAGTCGGCAATCCTCGAGGAGGGCGGTAAAGATGTACATTGGTGATAATGGCGTAAAAGGTGAGGGCTTGGAGGCGCCGAATAAGATGGTTTTTCCACGTAAGGTGTATAGGAAAAAGAATCATATAAATTCAATGTTTGATGGGACGGACAGAATTGACCACGCGCAATAAATTTATTTGAGCTAAATGTTTTTTTGTGAGACTCGACCATGAACCCATCGTCTCCTTACATCTCCTTTATACAATCATGGACTTCACAATCGTATAACTTTGGACAGCCATCAAATTCATATACGTGTGTACTGGACGTCTTCTTGCATTGGGAAAACAGGCAGGATTTTGTTCGTAGCTGGGGTCCGATGTATAAAAGAATGGAGTGAGGATGGTCCTCGGCATGTTTGTGACGAGCTGTCTTGCCCGAGGACACGTCCTTTGGCGGTCCCCAGCTAAACCACACGCCACCTAAGCTTCCATTAACCTCACCTCTCTGTCCTGAATGCTCCATCAACTCTTTCTTTCTCTTATAAAACCCTAGCAAACTTTGCTGCATGAATCATCTCTCTCCCTCTCCCTCCCTCCCTCCCTCTCCCTCCCTCTCCCTCCCTCTCCCTCTCCCTCCCCCTCCCCCGTCCCCCTCCCCCTCCCCCCTCTCTCTCTCTCTCTCAGAGCGCTTGGAGCGATACGTGGCGTGGCTTGAAGTGTGCGACGAGCATGATGGAGAAGCAGGGCACGTGCATTACTAACTCACGCAACAAGCCATGGAGGAACCCGTGTCGAAGACGTTAGTTACATGGCCCAACGGCACGGTCGCATCGCCGGGCGGAGTTTGTGATGTCGCCAGCTCGTGCGCACGGTAACTTTTGAGCTCATAATCATCTCTCCTCAGGGTGATGAGTTAGTTTTTCATGTGCCCCGTCTTCCCCATCGTGGACGCCGCACATAAATATATGGTCGCAGCTTCTTCTGCAACAAACAACTAGCACATCTCAGAAACATCCGGTGAGTCATTCGCACCAACCCGTAATCAGTCCATTTCAATGATTGGCGATTGGAAGGAAATATAAAGATAGCTGCAACTGCAAGCAACGATTTTTCTAATTCTTTCTGCCTTGGGCTTGTCGGCCTCATTATTAGACAGATCGCTTTGAAAACGCCGTCGCAGTGAGGCTTACAATGAGGTTATAAGAGGACCACCGTTGAACGAGATTCAGAATAGCATCATATTTTATAGGCAACATTAAAGAACTTTGATCTAAACAGAGATGCTATGCTAATCCCGCTTGAAGTGAACGTAAAGCAGGAGGCATGGACAGACTTTAAGAAAGTTCAGGAACTACTTTACCAAAACCTCAGATATTTTGGAGAATGCATGGATGATTTTCTCAAATTGGTTTTTGTCTATAGATGAGGAAGAGTGGATTTCATGGGCCATCCAAGCTTATCTATATAAGATAGGTTTTCTAATCATAAAGAAAAGGAAAGAAGATGACTGCACTAACAAATCTTGAGAACAGTATGATGTCAGATTAATTCTCTTGTTCAACAAAACAGAAAAACGCAAAAGCATAATAGATTAGAGAATGGTAATATGCGAGTTTATTTTTATCTTGTTGCAATCCTCTTTTGGCTTTGCTTGGAGAATAGATTGTTAAGCAGGCTTCAATAATCCTCTTGCAAAGTAGTGCTACTGCTCACGAGCTCTCATAAGCAATATTGATTGCAAGCTAGGCTTTGTATATTTCGCGAAAAATGGATAATTTGAAAAACATTTTGCAAAAATAATTGCTAGTTTTGTTAAAATAATCAACTATTGAAAAATGTTTTCATTATCAAAAATAATATATATCCAAACATTTTAGCTAGCAATGAAAATATTTTTTGTTAATTTATTTTTGTAAATAACATAAACCATTCATTTTCATAAAAATATTTTTCAAATTATTCATTTTCTTTGAGACAAACAAAATGGAAAGTAAAGAAATATTAAAATCTACACCAGCATAAAATACGAAAAGAAAGATAACAATAAATCAGTTCAAGCACTCTATAAGATTAGGGTAGAAATGAAATAGAACCCAAAGTACATGATAGAATTGGTATTAGACTTCAAGTTGGAGGTTTTTTTTTTATGAGATAAAAGGTAAATTGGAACAAAAGGTAAAGCCGGAGGTTTTTCAAAACATCAAGCCTAATTTATAGTTGAAAACAAGTTCCGCTTTTTCGGAAAGTACGAGAAAGACGACATCGGTGAAGATCTAAATGTCAACCTATCTTTTGACTTATGGGTTATCTTAGGACAAGAAATCTCGGACGCACTTTAAATGCGTGAATCTCGTGCTCGTGAAATATCGCTAACCAATCCGCAACCCCAGATTATCTGTATCTAACCCAAAGCATACGATCCATTGAACTGTGCGGGTCCCAAATGATCCGGCAGATAGAATGTATTTGGACCCCGTCTCGGCTCCCACTTCTCGGCTTTGGGCCCCACCGTTGGAGGAAGAACGAGGCAAATTTAAAGGAGGTGGAGTGGCGTTTCTGTGTTTGAATTTTGAAACGAGGTGCGCTCGCTTCACTCTGTTTCAGTAGCTGGCCTTTCTTTATATGTCCTGCGGCTTTCCGCTTTTGAAGTTCGCGTCTCTGTGTTCTTCTTGAGCCGACCCCTGAGTCGCAATTCAGCACATTTCCTCGTAAGTTCGTTTGGCTGGTTCTCTAAGCTCTCTGGGTTTTCTTTTTCTCGATCCTTCTTGTTTGCTCTGTCGTTCGCTGAATGTGCACGGGGGCTTCTGCTGAGCTTGCTCCTTCTTAAAGAAAATGAAGTTTCAGCATTTGACGCTTTCTTGCTATGGAACGAGCTCAGATTTGTCAATACTTTAGAGAAATCAGAGCATTTGACACTTTCTTTCTTCTTGTTGAAGTAAGAAGTGAAAGCTTGTAAACTTTAAATTTTTCTGCTATGGTTCTAATGGTTTTAAGGCAACCCTTGAGGCATTCATTGGTTCCTTATTTCCTGGCTTCTTTTTTTTCTTCTGGTTTGGGAGTGTCCTTGATTTTTCTCGTTAGAAAATGTTAACAAGATTTCGTAAGTTGAATTTTAGAACACATTTAGCAGCTGTTAAGGCGGTTACTTTCGTAGAGTATATATCATCTATATTCGTCCATATAACATCGTAGATCTCTTTAAGGAAGTGTTTACTGAAATGTGTGGATGAGCAAGATGATGATTGCTGGTCAAATAGATAATAATTAATTCTTCATTTTTGCTATGAAACCTCGGCTGTCCAAGTTCTGCTTTCTCTCAATCTAAGCTACTTTGGTTGAACTAGTAAAGGAGTGATCTTGTCCTGTAGATATGCACCTCTCGAATTGTTTGCAGAATGCAAAATTTCTTGAACACACTTGTCTTAAGAATCATAGTTGGACTGGGTCGCCGACATCACCCTCCATTAGTTAGGGTGCCCTTGGCATGGCTTATGATTATCATTCGACAATTTACATCTAAAGTTCAATTTTCATTATAATGTCGTGTTAATATGGATTTTGGCCATTGCTCATCAGTGTATTTTGCATATGGTCTTGCGATCCTAGAGTGCAGAAGAGACTTAGCATATAAAGTGCACTGCCAAATTGTCAGTTGGAGAGTTTCCTAGTTTTAGGGTGAAATGGCTTCAAGAATTGAAGCTGATGCAGCCAGAGTTCAGGAAGGACTGCATTCGAATGTGACACCGAAAGATTGTCAGGTCAACGGACAAAGGGCCTTGCACATTTCAATTTCCAGAAAGGGACTACTGAGTGATAAAATTCCTAAAAGACGAGGCTTCTTTCCCTTTCCCACCCCCAGCACATTCAGCCTTCTCGAGTTTGGTTCAGCAACCAATTTAGCGTCCCCATCGACAAAATTCAGGAAAGTATCCGATGAAAGAGATGAAGAATCATGTTCTGCCCCTTCTTCGACCAGCCAAGGTCTCCGGCAGCGTCTCGGTTTGGTCATTTCTAATAAGTTGGATTGGAGATCTCTTGGGAAAATGTGCATAGAATACGCAAATGACCCTTTCAACGCTGTCCTCCTTTTATGGATAAGTTGTGTTGCTATATCGGGAGCCATTCTTTTTCTAGTCATGACAGGGATGTTAAACAGCTTGTTGCCGAAAAAATCACAGAGAAATGCATGGTTTGAGGTTAACAATCAAATCCTCAATGCTTTGTTTACACTCATGAGCCTGTACCAGCATCCTAAACGGTTCCACCACCTTGTTCTCTTGTGTAGGTGGAGACTAAAGGATGTGTCTGCACTTAGGAAAGTCTATTGTAAGAGTGGCACCGTTAAACCCCGAGAGCGGATCCATATGATGGTGGTGGTTATGTTGCTTCACGTGAACTGTTTTGCTCAGTATGCCCTGTGTGGCCTCAACTTGGGTTACGAAAGATCCGAGCGTCCTGCAATTGGAGTGGGTGTGTGCCTCTCTGTCGCAATTGCTTCTCCTGCAATTGCTGGGTTGTATGCCATCCTTAGCCCTTTAGGAAAAGAGTACGTTTTAGAAGTTGATGAGGAAGCACAAGATGGAGATTTGACTTCCAGTTCTGCTCAGCCGGGCGACCTTAGAAGGAAGTCAATAGAGAAGAGATTGTCATTTGCTTCCAAGAATGAGCATGGGATCATTGAGTATACGCCTGAATGGAGAGGGGGGTTATTTGATCTGTGTGACAATTCAGCAGTTGCGTATCTCTCTCTCTTTTGTAGCTTTTGCATCTTCGGTTGGAATATGGAAAGGCTCGGGTTTGGGAACATGTATGTCCACATTGCCACTTTCCTCCTTTTCTGCATTGCTCCTTTCTGGATCTTTGGCCTTGCTGCCATTAATATTGATGATGAGATAGTGAGGGAGGCCTTGGGATTTACTGGCATTGTCCTCTGTGTTTTTGGTCTGCTCTATGGTGGTTTCTGGAGGATTCAGATGAGGAAGAGGTTTAATTTGCCAGCAGATCAGTTTTGCTGTGGGAAACCGGCAATTGCGGATTGTGTGAGATGGCTTCTCTGTTGCTGGTGCTCTCTTGCTCAGGAAGTGAGGACTGCCGATTTCTACGATATTGTTGAAGACAAGTTTTGCAGGAAACAAACGCGAGATTGTAGACAAGCCACAGTTTCTCATCTACCTTGTGAAGATGTAGCTGCTCAGAAGGAATCCAGCTCATGTTCTCCAAACCAGAACAGCTATGGAGGCTTGCTTGGTGTTGGAAACTTGCAGAGTCCAGTTAGAATTTCAAATGACAGGTTTAATTCGGAAATGCAGCTTGCCAAGCTAGTGGAAGAAAGCAAGCTAATGAAGCCGCCTTCAACTTCATTAATGGAAAGGGAAGGCATGTAGTAAAGATTAGACATACAGGCGTGCAGTGAAGAACCCGGCAATGCTTAAAGTCTACTCTCTAGATATTTCCCTTCTAATCCGTGCGTCTTTCGCATCCTTCATTTTTTTCAAGAGTGATTTTGTATCCATTACCTTTCCAACGCTGCGAATGGATGTCAACACACAATGCTTCAATGTCTGTATTACACCTTTTGAACTATGAACCGCCCTCATTAGACCGTGATAATACTTGAAGCAGGAACTTCACCGGATGGTTCGTGATCAATTTGTCCTGATTTATCTGTCCCGTTTTCCCTGCTTCTGCTTTGGCTAGTCCTTTTGGTTCATCTGATCATTTACTGCTCAACTATAATAAAATTAAAATTTCTTGGAGATCAGAAGCTACCCTTTTGCACATCAGGCCCCAGACTCCCTTGTGGAACTGTGATGTTTCTAGTTGTTGCAAATCTTATAATGTAAGCACTGTAAATTAGCTTTACCAATGACATTGCAGCCTCTCCTTCAAGCTTCCACATGACGGTGTGCCTTAGTTCCCCACTTTAGTCAAATGTCCGTTGCCAACGTCACCAACTCGAAACTATTGCAGACTATCTTACCCAATTCCAGAGGATCGGTCTCTTGTCATGAGATGTTCTCGTGAATTAATGGTCGCAGAAGACGCTGATAATATCCAACTGTTACCTGCGAAGCCTGTTCTACGTACAATGTCTGTCCACAACATACTAACTGAGCCCAGTAGCAACGCTTCGGCCAGCTGAGATTGGACCAAAGGGGACAAATGCCCAGTCCTTTTGAAGCACTCTTAAAGAACGGCTCTCCGGGCTTTCTTCAGCACCAAGAGACTTTTCGTCTTCCAAATTTTCTTTGTTTCTATATTCGGATATCCCACGAGCAAATACATTTGACCATATATAAGCTCACCAAACGCCTATACCCGTTAAACGAGTGGGTTGGGTTGGGTCATAAATGGTCCGACCCAAATCGACCCATTTAACCCATTTATAACCCATTTATTGCAATACAAAATTTTTTACTCATACCCAACTCATACCTGACCCATTTAACTAAACTTAAAAAAGCTTATTTTATATATATAAAATGGTATTGCTAAAATAATTTTATACAACTCAAATTTAATGGACAATTTTTATAAATTTTAAAAAATCGAATTTTAATTGTTTTTAAATTAAAATTTTAATTATTTTTATTTTTAAATATAATTTTTAATTTTCTTTTTAATTTTTGTTCTTCTTCTTCTTTGAACGGCCGTCGGCCACGACGACGGCCGATGGCCGACCACAGGCGACCTGGAGCTCGCCCGACTCGCCGGCGTTAGCAAGCTTGAGGCTCACTAGATCCGACGAGCTTGAGCTTGCCCGACGCCGGCGAGCTTGAGTCTCACCGGATCGGTGAGGCTTGAGCCTTGCCGAACGTCGGTAAGGCCTCTACCTCACCAGATTCGGCAAGCTCGAGGCTCGCGGCCGGTTCTTGGCCATCGTCGTCGGCGGCCCGGAGGAAGAAGAAAAAAAAAAAGAAAATAAAAATAAAAATAATTATAATTTCGATTTTTTTAAAATATTTTTGTAAATTTAAAGAGAGAGAGAGATATTGTGAGGTTTTTGGTGAAAATAAATAGGTTCATTTTTAATGAGTTGATAAATGGATCTTAAATGGGTCAGCTCTTTAACCCATTTAAGATCCATATATCCCAGTCTTGACCCATTAAAACCTATAATAGGTGCTTTAGGTGCTTTAGGAAATAGGCTTGACCCATTAACGACCTATTTAAATATAAATGGGTCCATAAATGGGTCAATGACCCATTTTGACACCTCTACAAATGCCCTACAAACCGCATGAACTGGTTTAATCAAGGCATTTGGACCTGCGTAGGTGCCATCATTTAGAGCAGTTTGCACGGCATTAATTGGACTTTGAAATATGACATTCAATTCCTGATCTTCAGTAGCTTAATTAGGTAGACCGTATGTCATTTCGAAATTTACAGTGTTCTTGGAGCTGAAGAAAATTATCGGATATAAATCCCCAAGTGATGATTCGTCCTTTAGTACAAAGGAACGTTTGGCTCAATTAGAACATTGTACATTCCTTGAAGTTTAAACACCATTAATCAATTGTGTGTAGATCCCTCTCTTAACATCAATAGCCCATTTAATTTCAATAATGAAATAAGACCATAATATGATTAGTTGCAATGTAACAAAGCTGTCATAGATATTAGACTGTTTTATTTAAACAATGTAATATCCATTACACTGCTTGATTTTATAAGTAGCTTATGTAATAAATGGTATAATATAATCAGGACTCCTAAAATACCCCTTAAAATTAAAACTACAGGGAGTATAATTATTTTCACTTTAAATGTCAATCATGAGTTTAATACACTGTATATACTATCTAACATTACAATTTGCTATATTGAGTATTCATTCATTTTTATTAATTTACTTATAGCTAGAATCAAATTCTAAGCACGAAAGATGTGATTTGATTGAAAATAAATATTACATTATACAAATTATCACTATAATAGCCAATCATGCATGTAATACCCGATATATATATTACCAATATTTTACAATTTAATTAGAGATTTTATCTATTATATAATATCAAATGTTTATGAATAAATTTTAAAGCTAATCGCATAAGATGGGATCGTATTATAAATGATATATAATCATTATAATTAAAATAATAATTTTATGACGTACTCGATATATATTACTGACCATATAAGATCAAGTAAAAATTTACATAATCATACCTAATGTAAACAACTAATTCTATGCTAATTGTTACATTGTGAATTAATTAAATATTATTTAGTATCATATCAATGACCACGATAGTATTAATCATATGATAATTGATATTTTATGTCAATATAATTATAATTGGCGTTATCGCTACATATAATGTATAAATATAGTCATAATCGATACAATCCCAGTTACAATTAACATAATCTAATATTGGTAGGGTGAGTAGGAGAAAAATTATAGGGATATTTAGATAACAGCAACTACAGCTACATTGTAATGGCTATTTAGCAGGGTGATCATGTAGCTGCTATTTTGGCCTTAAAATTACTAAAAAAAGTTATAAATTTTTTGCACTTGTACCAATTCAACCTTAAACATTTTCATTATACCAATTGAGTTCATTCGGCCAATTTTAATCGGAAGTCGTTGATGTAGATGCTAATAGTGTAATGTAACACAGCCGGTGTTGACGTGAATAAATTTTTATATTTTATTTGTTTATTTTCTTTCTTTCTTTTCCTTTTTTATTCTAACAAGTCTAGTGAGGGTCATCGGCCAATCATTGTCGACCACTTGTTGAGGGCTACGAAGCCCTTGCCCATGGTCAATTCAACTGGTCCCTGCCCATGATTGGCAAGGTTCAACTGGCCCTCGTTGAGCTTGGAGAAAAATAAATTATAAAAATAATACATGTTAACGTCGATCATGTTAGCAGGATGACTGGCATCAATGGTAGCAATTTCTAGTTAAAATTAGATGAATGGATTTAATTGGTAAAATGTAAAAATGTTTAGAATTTAATTGGCACAATTAAAAGATTTAGAACTGAATTGGCACAAATACAATAAGTTTAAGACTTTTTTAGTAATTTTCCCAATTGGGTGGCTCTTGCTTGATGGGAAGAGCCAAAAGAGCCAAGCACATGCCCAACTTAATGGAGTTTCTACACACAATAGAGAGCGATCAAATATGCTGCCACTTGCCTTTCATTGTTGCTCTAATGTCATCAAAGGCAATGTACATCCATGTGGATATACTTCAAAAGAACCACGCTAGTTGGAATTAAAAGTATGTACTGAGATTGGGGAGAGTCTGACAATTGGTCAGCACCTCTTCCCATCATGTGACGACCTGGCTTTTTTAATAATTCAGACGGCCCCCAAGCTTGTCGCTCGTGATAGATTCTTTATGGCTAACTCGTGACAGGAGCCCCGCCCGATTCGCAATAAAACGTGAAGAGGAGTGTCGAATATGATCACATGTCACCTAAACAGCAATCATAACGTACTTTACGTTCCATAGAATCTCCCTCCACGTGATAATTTAAGCTTTCTGGTCAAACACCGTATCGAGGACATCGATGCTGGCGGGCCGAGTCGACGACGATAGGCAGCGATTTCCTTTCTAAAGAAAACCCATCTTTTAGTTTTTGCGAAAGTCACATGTCGAGGATAAACTATGTACTTTAGAGCTGCAAAACTCTGGCTCCAGCTCGCATTCATGCGAACCCCTAAAAAGATGATTTTTTTTTTTTTTTAAATTATCACTTGGGAGATTGGCATGAGCTAGACCACAGCTGGTTTTCGGTTCCATGATTAGTTAGATTCGCAATTTTGACAAGCCCGAAATACGCGGAGGGGTCGAAGAATTTCGGTACTTGGTAGTAGTATTTTAATTAGTTTCGTTAGATATTTATTTGTCTAAGATGAATCTAATTCCCCTCCTAGGTCTATGGAGGCTTGGACGATGTAGAACGCACGAAATACGCCGAAGGGTGGGAGATTTTTGGTACTTTTTATCATTATTTTAGTGATTTCTCAAGTTCAATTGTCTAAGGAAAAGACAAATAACTCCCACCTAGTCGTATGGGGGCTTCGATATTGTGAAGCTTTAGCTCTTTGACTTTTTAGCAAGCAAGCATTAATGGGTGCTTTCGGCTTGGTTTGGGCCTCTAGAGTGCCTTGAGAAAAAGTTGAGATATTTGACGATTTTTTGTTGGCACACTTCGATGAAATGCTGATATTGGCAAAACTGAAAGCCTAAAGCAGGTGGGGGACTTATCTTGAGGTTTTTCACAAATTAGATTCCAAGATAAATGCACTTTTTTTTTTCCAAATGACCCCACTAATAATTTCATATTCCAATTTTGCCATCGCAACTATTCAACTCCTCTTTAGCAGATATAGTTTGTGATGGTTGAGGGGTTAGACAGATAGTGGCGAGGGGTCAGCTAGGGTTGCGTGACACTATTGTCGCGTCGCTAAGGTCACGCGATTGTATTGCTAGGGTCACATGATGTTAGAGCCCACATATGTTGTTTGGCTTGTGTGATGTCAGAGTATAGATCTGGCTTCTCTGAGGTCGTGCGACGTTGATGTCACCTTGCTTAGGATCAGGTGACCTTAATGGCCTTCGCCTATGGTCTCACCAACCATCAGATGACCTTCTCCAACATTTGATCGCCCTTGTACGGCTTCAACTTCATCTCCAAGTTCGTGTCGTAGTTCAGGACCTAAATCTAGCTCTTTAGAGATGGTCGCCAGGGTCTGAGGACCTCCTCCGGCACAGATCTGGCCCTTGTACGTCTTCGACTTCATCTCTGGCACAGATGAGGGTCGAGGCCCCTCGGTTGTAATCGTGGTGTTGCTCTGCTCATCGAGACTCTCCTTGACCCCTACTTGCTGTGGTCGTCAACATCACCGGTCGTCAAGTTGGCTGAGATGGGGGCTACTGCTGGTCGCGCGATTAGACTGAGGAATTGGTGAAGCTGAAGCAGAAATTGGCGTTGCAGGTGCTAGAGTTTGGAGCAATTTTCTTCTGTTTTTTCCTCCTCCTTTTTTCACTTCGAAGTTGCTTGCGAAAAATGTACCCAAATTGAGGGCAACCAAATGGCATTTGTTACCTTGAGCCATTTGAGAAAATGACTTTGCATTTCCCTAAAGTTCAACCAATCATCATTGTCTGCATCTGCTTTGTACATTGGTACGGAAAATATAATTTGTGGAACATGTTCCAGCACATACTCACTTTGAATTTATTATAACTTTTGTATCCCCCTCTCCCCCCCCAAAAAAAAGAAAAAGAAATAAAGATAGAAAGAAGAGGTCGGTTGACCAAGTGTGCGGTCCTATGCCATTATGACATGATACTTTAGACCCATAAAAATATTCTAACTTATTGTGATCTTCAAAATGCACTAAGATAAAGTTATATAATTAAATGCATGATACCATTTAATACATCAGTCGGTGTATCGAACAATTATCGGATACCGTAATACTAGAGCCTAAGAAACTCTGCTCTCAAACTCCCGCATACCCGCTTTAAGTGTGACAAACATGCCAGAGAATAAAAGGCGAAGATAAAGTTGATGCTTGAGAAGAGCAAAGACACCATTAGAATTGTACAATCGAAGTTTCCAATTACAAAAGAAAACGGCAATCAACAAAAGAAAAAAAAAAAAAAAAGAGGCAAAAAGATTAGAAAAGAAAATTCTACAAACCAACACAATTTCTGGAAGTGGTGATACCCCCATCGACAACCAAGTTGTGGCCACTGACGTACTTGGACTCGTCGCTAGCAAGATACAAAGCGGCCTCGGCAACGTCCTTCGCCCTTAGCGTCGGCCCCCTCAGATTGGCAAGGCTGCTCACGAACTCCTCCATCTTCTCCACTTCTTGCTCGCACGGCACCCCAAAACTCATGCATTCATCTCCTACGTCGCCGCCGCCCCACGCATTGACGAGCATCGATGTCGCCACCCCGAACGGTGAGATGCAGTTGACCCTGATTCCGTGCCGGCCCAGCTCGCACGCCGCGTTCTTCGTGAGCCCCACGATGGCGTGCTTTGACGCCGTGTAGGCGTGTGGGCCGAGGCCCCCAAGGACCCCGGCCACGCTGGCCGTCGAGATGATGCACCCGCTCCCCCGGGGGATCATGGCCCCAGCCGCGTGCTTCATCCCCAGGGCCGTGCCCCGGACATTCACGCGCATCACACAGTCGAACTCCTCGGCGTCGAAGTTCAGGATGCTCTTGCTCTTGCCCGACTGGCTCCCCAGGACCCCGGCATTGTTGAAGAGGATGTCGAGGTGGCCGTAGCGGGAGACAGTCGAGCTCACCATGTTCTCCACGTCGGGTTCCGAGCTCACGTCGCAGTGGACGTAGGTGACGCAGTAGTTCGGGGCCAGTGAGCTCGCGAGGGCTTCCCCGAGGACATCCTCGACGTCCGCCACAACGACCTTGGCGCCATGTCTGGCGAAGAGCCGCACGGCAGCCTCTCCTATTCCTCTGGCACCGCCCGTGACTATGGCCACTTTGCCCTCCAACCTGTGCATACAAAAATGGGAAATGAGGGGAGCTGATTAATGTGGAGATGAACTAGGACTACAGCTGAAAAAGGAGAAGGATCTACCTCTGGTGGTAATTAGCGCCATTACTGTGGCTTTCTCTTTCCGAGAAAGGAAGCCCTTGAAGAAGCTTCTCAGACATCACTTGGCCAGGCATTTTGCGCAGAGAGAGAGAGAGAGAGAGGGGGGAGGGGTGGAGAGTGGATGGTTCGGAAAGAGAAATGAGTCTAGGGTTTTTATAAGCGATGCAAGAAGGTTCTCAAGAAGCTGTCCTACGCTCTGCATATTAATTTACTCTCGCCTTGTCCCTTCAACAACCCAACCTCTCCCATTAAATTTTAAGCTCTTGTTTTTATGGAAGGAAGCAAGAGGAGGAGGATGTGCTTTGACCCAAGTGCTTCTTCGATGTTTCCGAAGGAAATATGGCTAAAGCTGTGCTTCCATTGCAGGATGTGCTTTGATCAAGGTGCTCATTATGTTTCAACGAGACGGGAGGTAAAGAAACACAGTCGGAAACCTCATTCGCGAGGGGCGAGATAAAGAAATTTTATGTGAAATTTCATATGACTTTGTATACGCGTAACGAAAACTGTATGAAGCACGTGGCACCGAGCGGGCAAACCCTTTTCCGATCCGCCAACGTTTTTTCGGAGGACTACTTGCTTCGAGCGCACCAATGAAAGCTAAATAGAAAATGGGAAAAGCACACGTCGAAATATCGCGGTATTCGATAAAAACATGCGTACCTAGAAACCCACCAAATGATAAAAGAAATCAGACATTTTCGAAATACGATGATCTAAGTACGCTCTTTAGTATTTTGTATTTTGCTCTTTTTTTTTTTTTTTTTTTTTCTGTCCTAAATCTCGACATATCAAGTGTAGGCCTCGATGCAGGATTTTTCAAAGTCGAAACAGTGGATGTCCAAAGCTCCATGACACATGACTCGGGGGAATCGAGAGATCTCGGATCGCGCATAATCTGTTCAATAAAACAGCCACTTGTACTAGATGAAGCCGGCTGTCTATTTTTCTACTATTTATTCGATTATTCTATTCATATTCGACGACTCGGGGTTCTTGCTCCTTTTATTTTAGTGAACTTCTCTCGTTCGGCTCATTGCATTTCTATAATCTGAACGCGGACAAGGTGACTTAGATTTGTAGGTGGATTTAGTGGGTTTTTGCTCGTCAGTGAGTAAGCAGAGAAGCCTTTTGGTCGTAATAATTAATTGGTACGGGATGCTTGTGAATTACATCCGGCGAAAATCAAGAGTGCTTCGGGAGTGCAACATATAATTAGATTTGTTTATTATTTGCCGGATTGGGTGATAAGTTTGTGAGGAATTGTGATGGCTAAACACCATGCGAATCATTAGGTATGATTAAGATTGTAAATCTTAAAAGTATTTGAGTGATTTGGGTGTAGTTATAATTTATATTGTATCGCTTGATTTATAATTGGGTCATCTACTTATCTCCCTATGGAACAAGTTGTATTGATCGAATCATTTAAATTTGATATCCGATTTAATTTTTTATTCTGTTTATTATTATGATCATTTTGTCTTTTTTTTAAAGAAGAATATTCACGGGTTCTGAAGCTATGTAAGTTGTCGTGACCGGTCTTATTGGCCAATCGACTGCTACACTTTGCACGGATTACATTATTAATTTGAGCTGGCAAAATGAGAGGTTATGTTGTCTAGATTAAACTAGCTTCATTTATCAGCCACAGTATTCAACCTTATTTTCTCTTTTTGGGTGGGTGGTCCATGCTCTCTGTATTCAAGTTGATAGTTCTAGCTAGCTCGTCATTGAGACGTCATCAAGAACATCATCTCCTGCATTGGATTATTTAAATTGAATATGGTAGGAATACCGAAAAAGATACTAACAAAATCTACACATCAAGTCATTTTGAGACAGATCGCCTCAGATGTTTCAGCATGTGAGCAAGACCCTTTTGGCTTCCATGTTTATTTTATTGATACTTGCAGCCGGCAAGATGTAATTGATTTCAAATATCCAGAAATCTTTTGATAAATAAATCTTTTTATGATCATCTTAGTATCCTTAATGTTTCCTCTTTAATCATTTCTTTTATTGGTAAAAGGTGGGGGAGTGGCTAGCACCCTTAACGTAATGTTTGGTTTGAGTCATAATTACTGCGCACTACGACAACTTAAAGGTTCGAGAATAAGGAGCACATCGTTGCAGCCACATGCATTAAGACGTTTCTATTCATCTAAGGGTGCGCATGACAAAATTTCTGGAACAAAAATTAATTTCCGGTCATAAATTGAGAAGTTAAAATTTTAGCTTCTGATTTCTTCTTCAAATCTATTTTTGGAATAGAAATCCGTTCTAAAAATAGAAAAATTAAATTACATTATCAAATGGATTTCTGTTCCAAACCTGTTCTGGGGAACAGAGAAATAAAGAAATAGAGAAGTAAAAATTTTATCATGCATGTCCTAATAGACCCAACGGCTTCCTTTTGTTTTGTTTTGTGGATACTCCTACAGATTGGATTGTTCTTGCAACTTGTCTCCATTTCTTTACAGTCAAGATTAGAATTTCATAAAGAAATAAATAAATAAAGGGCATGCATATCCATCGTTTTCGTTGCCATCTAGAAATACCAGCTATCCTTTTTCTGGTCGAAGGTGTATGTTCGGAATTAATTCCAGAAAAATAAGTTATGGAGTCAAGGGTTGACCATAGAGCTCTCCAACTATATCGGAGAATTTTGAGCATTATGGATAATGGTTGCAACTAATTTCGGAGAATATTAAAGAAGAGTCTGCATCGGAGTTGGTCAAAGACACCTCGACTTACTCTATGAAAAATTCGCATTGGAGCCAAAGTCGGAGCTAGTTCCATCCCCTTCACGTAGGTGCATTCTCTCCTTACCAGTCAAATTTTATGTGCCGTTCATAATCCAGCTTATATGCGATTGAAGAGATAGTGTTGAAATAGTGTATATAGTTTCGCTCCACTTGTTAGATTGAACTTTTAAAATGATAGGCAGCAATATCACAAATTCTCACATTGTATCAAAATAAAAACTTTCGAATTCAAATCTCATAAATTCATATTTTCGCATTTTAGTAGTAGTAAAATTTTTAAATATTAAACAATGCATTCATTCAATAACTTAAATTTTTGAGTTAAACTTTCTAACATATTACACCTTGAATTCAATGTAGTTTCGTTTCATATTTTTGCAATTCAGTATAAATTCCATGCCGATGCAAATCACTGCTCTTCAGGCTTAGATTCATAGTTTTATCATTCCGTCCAAACCTCATTCGCACACTTTGTCGTCAAGTATGAATCGCCAAGCGATCTCGATCGCTTTCCAATCGTCCAAAGTTGGATTGTCTTTGGCGCCGAAGGCCGCAAAGTGATTTCTGCCGACAGCTCTGCAGAGTCGACCTGGAAGAATCCCCGTAGTTTTTCGAATTTTCTGCCGACAGCTCTGCAGAGTAAACCTAATGGACTTGCCACGAGCTTGTCTTTTCTGCCTACAAGTTTTGGCTTGAGGAAGTCAACATGCCATCAACATCATAAATATAGGCGTGTGATTTAACTTGTCCTCAGATTGTTATCAAGGAAGATTTCTAAACTACACTCATGAGGTTGTCTTGTACGAATAAATAAACTCATTTATTAGAATTATATATATATAACAAAAAAAAGTGTCATCATCCGCCATCCCATGCCTCAGGCAGGTTGCCAAAGGGAAATACACATCTACTCTCGCGCGGGACGGTGGCCAGCATAACTACTCCCTTCGAATATTATTATTAATTTATCATAATATTTAACAATTAAATTACGTATTCATCCAACAATTTAAATTTTAAGAATAATTAATAGTGATTTCATAAAATCTCATAAATGATTTTATATTCGTTAGATGACATTTTCTTTGAGGCATAACTGTTCGTTTCATTGGTACAAATCCGAAGTCATCGTCACGTTAATATGCTAGAAATTAGAGTCTTCCAATAGGAGATGGCAGATCTCTCACACAAATGACTCGAAGTTGGAAGACAACTTGATCTCTTTATCACTAGTCCAATACGTTCGACAGCGGAAATAGAATTTAATATCCAAAGAACATGCACGAATCTCCCTCATTTAGGACATCTTCATTCATTCCAAACTCCAAGTTATCTTTATCAATTCTAATTGAGATAAAATAAATGGCACCGGGATATGTCGACATTTATGGTTCCTCTCTAACGGCATGTTATGAAGTATAAAATGCCATGTGTTATGCATGAATTCTATACTCATATGTAGTGTTTGGATTACTTTATCCTCTCTCTTTTTTTTTTCCGTAAATACAGAAAATGGTGTCAAATTGGTGCTGAGTTATTTTTGTTACTTAAATAGCTTTTAAATGAGATTATGTCCTATGTTTATGATGAATAATAAATGATTTACGCATCAGCAGGCATGATATAGTATTTTGCATTCTCGATCAACATATGTAAATTTTTTAAAAAAGTTCAAGACATAATTAAGAACGGCAAAATAAAGGATAAACAAGCTTGGAAAAATTAAAGTTTGAGGAGGAATATTTCTAAGGGTGTAGGAGAAATTGTGATTTTTTGGGTATGCTCATAACTTGCTCTTCAAGATCCTCATGGCTATATAAAATAAACCAAAGATTGAGTGGGTAAGCTTAAGATTCTGCGCGCAAATTATAAGATTAATTAATTTTGGACAAGATAAGATTATTTGGGCCACCCTGTTGCTGTAGTGAGGACAACAAAGTACAGTTAAGCTGTATTTTAGTTAATTTTTGTGGATTTTGATGCAAAGCAAATCTCCATTAAACCGCATCATTATAAGGTAATCTATGACCCTATAACTGAGAGTATTACTTAGATCCTTGATGTATGGTTATAAGGTAATCTCAATAAGTTTTAGCCTAAAAAAAAAAAGAAGGAAAAAAAAGGTAACCTCACCAAGCAGCAAGAGCCTTTTGACTCCAAGTTGTACTAGACAATCCTAGTGGGTTGATAAGACTACATTCTTTATTTTAACACGCCGATATCCATACATCTAACCCCTCACCCAAGTTTCCCTATATATATTTGTCTTCCCCATAAAGAAGGAATACCCTCTAATTGCTTTACATCTCCAAAGCCTTGAGATCCAAGGGCAATGACGCCTTCATGAAATAGGTATATCTATACTTTACTCCCTACACTGCCACATACGAGAAAATTGACAAATCAATCATTCAATTATATTTCTAAACTTTTTAATTTTATCAACTTAATCTTGAACATTTGCACAAAATTGCAATAAAATCCCCCAACAACATGCACCAACAAATAATAATACAAGTAGGAGATGTGAAATATAAAAAAAAATTGGCGCCATTTTTTAACCACCATTTTCCCAAAAGACAGGAATTCATAGTGCAGGCAATGTACTAAGTTATTAATCACCATCATTAATCTCCGTGGTTAAAAGAAAAATTAAGTCAACTTGGCTACATGACGACGTGTCTTTCGGCCTGGTGCTTAGAGTCCAAAAGGAGGATGAAAGCAAAAAACTCAATTATTGCACTACTAAAATTATCAACTTGGTTTTGACCCAAAAAAGAATTATCAACTTGGTGGTATTTTATACGTCCCAGTTGGGTAGACCTTCTTCAATCTCGATTCTTATAATTTTCAATTCATCTAAATAATTATTTTTCCACATCGGGTATAACGGATTGGCCCAACATTTTTTTTTTATATTTATTTAATTAGATGGTCTGTTTGCTTTCGAATAAAAGAGGGGGTCCAATCATGATATTGCATATCTGATCAGGTTAGTTGTACAATCATCTAAATTGGACGGCCCACGATAAATCAAATATGCATCTTAGACAAGTTGTTTATTGATAAAATCTTAATCAGCTGTGAGAACAATCGACGGGCTTGTTAATGTGGATGTTTGGTTTGATATGCATGCTTAATACCCACTAATTGAATCGCATTATTTTGTAAACTAACGTTGTAAATCAATCTATCTACTATTGTATATTGGACATAAATTTAAGGGTGTGTTCGTCTTGTTGAAAAATGAATGATTTGGATAACATATTGCTTAAAAGTAATTGCTTGTATCGCTTACGAAAATAAATTAACAAAAAAGATTTTCACTATCTACAAGAATGTTTAGCCAAAAAGTAATTTTTTTTTATTAATTATTTCAAGTAATACAAGTGATCATTTTTTGAAAAATGTTTTTCACATCATTCATTTTTGGTGAAATAAATCAAGCCCAAACTGAAATGGTTTGATTGAAAGGAGAAGAATTTGAATTCTAAACAAGTGTAGGATTTTCTCTTAGATTTCACGGCTCTTTTTCTCCTTTCTTTTTCCCTACTTGCTATTTCAGGGCCGAGTGAGGTAAGGCTTCGCGTGATGGTTTTTAGCTGATTAAGTATTGCCTACAGCAATTTCAAATGACAAGGCCCAATCTTTTGAAGGGCCTCTTTGTCTGGCCCAAATGATTATTTGCTGACTATTGCGTGTGCACCGAGTAAATCTCTATACCCATTTACATTGGAAGGCCTTAATTAGGTATGGTAAACACAATGTAATCCACCTAATCGAGAGCTTAATGCACGGATCGCAAGCCTTTAAAATGAGCCGCATTGGACTGATTGGTCCTGCTTGCATGTCTGATTAAGAAATTCGTTGAGTCGGGTCCTGATCCAGAAACCACTATATAAAGCACGGCTTTTATATGTAGAGATTTAAACTAAATCAATAACACAACGGGCTCTAATAACGAAATTTTAGCAGTTTTGAATCGACTTCTTGTAATGCATCTCTCATTTTTCTTCTAAGCTTTGAGGTTCGGTTCCAAACAAGATGTAATCAACCTAACTACGGCACGCTTGTTGTAAAAAAAAAGCTGGTCTATAATTCTTTATTTTCCTTTTAGTCAAAACGGCATTAAAAACGTATTTTTCACACATGAATAAGCGTTAGCATATGAAAACAAGGGAGATTATTTTCATTTTTCTTAATGACAAATCAAAAGCCAGAACAAAAAAACAAAAAAAGATAATTTTTTACCCTTTCATCCCAACCTGAAAGGCAAACTTCATTGTTAATATATATGTATATATATGCATTCGGAAATTTCCATTTATCAAAATAATCTAATTTCAATGTACCAAACATGCTTTCGAGAATACCAAAAACCAAAAATATGCAATTGCTTTGAAGAGTTTCATTTTGACAAAAAAAAAAAATGAAAGATGAAAACACAGATATTCACGAATGAAGCAAGGCCTGGTGTTAGGTTCAACATCAACCGCCCCACGCGGATGCCCAGCGACTTCTCATAATTACGAAACTCGAATCCACACCATCAATGCGTGGAAGGAAAACCCTAATTCAGCTCGAGTATATTATCAAGACACCACCCGTCGGTCCAATTCACGGAGTTTTGGTGCACCCGTCTTAGCCTGTTGCTTTAAGTTTTAGGGATAAAGTCTCGCCTCGTGTTGTTCATGATTCATAATGTTAAAAGCTGGCAATGATTTCTTCACCCAGCAATGAAACCTTAAAGTCTTTTTGGTCTGGCTTACAGTAAAATGGGATGCCCGGGGCGAGGACAATGCCATGTCGGACGAGACGACCCCGCCAATCGGGAATTTTAAGGTAAATGTACCTATATTAAAGTTTTTCCTAGGAAAGAAAAGGGGATGGGGGGTCTAACTTTAGGGGCTTGAATGATGAAATATTATATATATATTTTTTCTGAGTGCACGTATAATCATGTCAACGGCCGGCATTAAGAGTAGTTGGAGTTGATGTTTCTTTGCTTCTCTTTCTCGGGGAGGCGAAGGTAGTGGGAGTGG
This sequence comes from Eucalyptus grandis, assembly GCF_016545825.1. Lineage (NCBI taxonomy): Eukaryota > Viridiplantae > Streptophyta > Magnoliopsida > Myrtales > Myrtaceae > Eucalyptus > Eucalyptus grandis. The sequence goes on along the minus strand of NC_052622.1, from coordinate 16,270,864 downwards.
CCTTCATTGATACTACACCCGAACGCGAAGCAAGGTCCATTTCGTCCCCATCCAGCGAAAGCTTTGAAGCAAAGACTCCATGATTATCTCCACCATTATCTTGTACAAATAGTGCACTTAACCAATTAACAACAGTGTCATAAGAAATATTAATGCTGACTTAGAGTATATTATTGAGGTGGTTAAATCTACCCGATGGTTATCATTGTGAATTCGAGATTATGGAGATACATGACTCCGATCGGGAGTACAGGTATATGTTTTTTTCCAGTTCCTTATGCAATGAGCTGTGATTCACCATCGATAAAGATTATAAGCGATTGGTTAGTTTATATACTATCATCAATAACCGAAGCCGATAATTTTTTATCCATGTTGAATTGTCCTTTGGTGCTAATTCATTGAAGGTGTTTTCCTTCTTATTTTTAGAGTGTACGTGTATTTGTTAATCTCATGCTGGTTTATTAAGAACCATGCGAGTCATGGAAATTTTTTAATAGGCAATCATTTTCTCTTAAAACCGTCACTCCTTTCTTTTCTTTTTTCGGTCCTGTGATCAAAAGGCATTGCAACATAATTGGGGGGTACCGAGCTAGCCTGCAGTTATGTTGCATTGCCATAAGATGTGCTAGCTCTGCAATGAACTTTTCACCCACCCCTACTCATTCCAAGCGCAGGTGGCTATCGTACTAGCCTACCCAGCGATAGTCAAGGCATGCAAGCGCAGAATCTACCTTCTCCACTTTAGCACTCCTTAATTTTCTATCTACCTTTGTCTTCCTAACATAGAGGGAATATGGTGGACAGCGCAAGATCTTTCACTCCAGGGCGGATCTCCCACCTATTTCCTCCTTGAGCCTTTTAAGGACTTGCTTAGGTTTGATTGGTGAGATGATATGTTGATGTTCTTTATTTGGGTGGGTTTCTAGAACCTGTAAACCTGGAATATATTAAAAGTAGGGGAGGCAAAAAGGCTTTTCCCGGCTTGGGGAGATAAGAAGTTATGAGCTGACAAATCCACTTTTCCTTGGAATCTTCCAAATATAAAAGACCGCGCTCCAAAGAATCGGCTGAAGACGGCGAACCCTAAAAAAGATGGGAAGCTTCTTTCTTGATCATGTGGGATTGTCACCAAAAAGGACGAACATCATTACAAAATTCCAAAAAAAAACCATTACAATCATGTGTTACATCCAACAGCTACTCATCATCGAGTTTTCTAGTATTTGCTTGCAGATTAAAAACCAAAATGATGAAACTTGATTACTAGATATTGGTAACTCAAAAACCTCGACAATGAATATAGAAGTGTTTGTTAAGTTTAGTCAGTAACTTGTTTGTGATAGATGAAGTCGATCACACGAGCATATAAAATATATGAACGTATATCTTGATTTATTTAAATGAATCTTCTAAGTTGTGTTATAATGTTCGATTTGATCCTTTAGAATGAACATTAGCAGCAATTTTTATACTGTAAAAAGTCATGACATGTGCAAAGGTCTGTGTCTTGCAAACATTAATAGTTAGCAACGACAAGACAATGACCATGGTGGTGTGGCTGTATAAACGTATGTATACTTGCACCTTATCACATGCTAACTTCCACACAAGCACGCTACGGGCATATAATTATTTTTATGTGCTTTTTGGTGATTTTTTTTTTTCCAAAAATGAAACTAGATGTATGTATCACAAGTCAATCAATCTACCATTTTCATATTCGTGTGGCCTTAGGAATATCTTCTTAAGTCATACTTACTTGCTTACACTCACAATGACTATAGAGAGAATTCTAGAGAAAGAAGCTCTGGATTATGTTTTACCTGTGAAATGAGAGAAGAAACCCTATATATATAATACTATAAGGTTTTTCGTAGCCATAGATCTCTTCATGTATTACATAACTACTGGGATTCGCCCCAGTAGCCACTCTTCCAACATGGAAGGGGGAGGTTGGGGGTTCAAATCCCCACCTTTTCAGGGGGATGGGGTGGGGACGCGTAAATTTTAGGAGTGGGTATCGACTCCCACGCCCTGCAAGAGGCAGGGCAAAAGTCTGAGAGTGATTGTAGAATAGGAATAGAGTAGGACTGAAAAAAAAAAAAAACAATAGATATTACATCTCCCAATCTATCCAACTATCCTCATTTAATACAAAAGTGTACAATTAAAGTATCGCTCACTCCTAGGAGCATTCTATAAAACTTGAGAAAATACTTGGACTCAAGAGATAGTCAAGAGTTACTCGCTCATGGATCAGTCATGGTTCTTCATACATAAACTCTTTGGATTGTGTTGCTTCCTTGGACTGTGACATATGCCTAAAACTACTTGTATAAATGTGAGAAATGCGCTTCATGCTTATAATAATAATAATAATAATAATAATAATAATAATAATAATTATTATTATTATTATTATTATTATTATTATTATTATTATTATTTACAAATTGTTGGAGTACGGAAACATTAAATGCAACCTTAGAAAGTGAAAGCAGTGGAATTTTGAAGAATAATATAACCGGTTGTGGTGGGAGAAGTTGCGGAGGAAATGATTACATTCACTATGTGTGTTTGCCGGTAAACTACGATGGTAATAACATGCCAACTTCTAGATTAATTGCATGATTATTATAGTAATATATATATCGTGTTTATGAAGACTCATATATAATATTTAATCATGATCTTTGGCTGAAAAAATCAGTGACCATGATCCATAATCATCTGTGTTATCTTTGCATTATTGACTTATAACAATAGCAAAGTCAATTTTTTTTAATAAAAATATAGGGTTTTGTTCTCTATATCCACTCTTTACAAATGCTTTATATATAGCGCTACTCATTCTAAAAAGTGTTCTAGCGATCATAGATTGATTGTTATTCAATTAATGGAAGAAGGACACTAGAAATGCTTTAACTTGTGTATGATGCTCAGGTTAATGTCACGATTTTTCGCTGACTGCATGGTAACGTTTCTATTTCTCCAAATTTCTATTTTTTTTATTCCCTAGAACAAAAAAAAAAAAAAAACAGAAATCTGAATCTGTTTGGTAAAACTTTTGTTTCCGGAAACAAAAAATCTATTTTTCTGTTTCTGGGAACAGATTTAGAATAGAAAAAAAAAAAAAAATAGTTTCTTATTTCGGGAACAATTTCTAGTAGTAAGCCAATTTTTTTTTTCTTGCTTGCTGCGGCCTTAGGTGGCTGCTTGCCAACCGCCGGCCACCTCCGGCCAACCGCAACCACCAATGGCTGACCACTGCCACCATTTGATTGTCGTCCTACCACCCACACCTATTGGCCACCCCTGATCGCTGATGATCACCATCGATTGCCGTTGTCACCACCGCAGGACTACCAGCCGCCGTCGTTGCTGCCGCCCGCCGCTTGTCGCCGTCACCCGCCGCCCATTGCCACCGGCCGCCGATTGTCGCCGCACGATCGCCACCCATAGCCCACCGGCCATCGCCTCCCGCAGCAACTCATCCACCTCCGGTAGTCGATGGCGACGGGTAGTGGGTGGCAGTGACAGCCAACAGTCGGCGGTCCTTGAGCAAGAATAAAAAACAAAATTAGTACAAAAAATAAAAAAATTGTACCAAACGCATTTCTATTTTTATTCTATTTCAAGAATAGAAATTTTGTGTAGTTACCAAACACCTTATTTTACTCATAAATTATTCCCCGGAATAAAAATAGAATATAACTATTTATGAAAAGAAACTGTTCCCCAACCAAGAAGCGTTACCATGCGCATCCTTAAGTACCACTTAAAAAAAAAAAAACTATTACTTAAGTGCCAACTTTGACTTGGATCGTCAGAAATATGACTAACGATATTTTATTAATTTTTTAATCCTATATGACTTGCAAGCGTGCCCAATCAATACATAATCTCTAAACGACGTCATATAGCAAGTTAAAGTGTGATTACTTCAATGCTAGTCATTGTAAAAAAAAAAAAAGATCACTTTAGTGTCAATTGTTCTTGAAAAGTGATTATTTTAGTACCAATTTTAATGAAAAAGTGATCACTTTAGTGCAAATAAATAAATAAATAAATAAACCTAAACGACATCGTATAGCAAGTTAAGAAGTGATTACTTCAATGTTAGTCATTCTTAAAAAATGATAATTTAGTGCCAATCGTTGTTAAAAAGTGATCATTTCAGTATAAAAAAAAAGCCACCTCATATAAAAATTTTAATTATAAAAGTCGTGTAATTTCTATAGTCGGAATTTTTCGTTAGAGGCATTTAAGTGATATTTTTTATTCGATTTTGGCACTTAAGTGAGCCAGCGAAAAGTTATGGAACTAAAGTGAGTGTCGTACACAAGTTAAGGTACTTCTGATGTCCTTCTCCCTACAATTAGCTATATGCATATGTCTCTTCATTGAGTCTATCTAATAACAACTTTACTATAACATCACAGGGCGTCTAGTCTTGTGGCTTGCAATCCTTTAAAAAGAGGACTTGACCAATGGTTCAACCAAGTACTGACCAGCCCACCGGTCCGGTTCACACCGCTATACCATTAGATGGCCAAAATCAGCCTTGCCGGTCAAATTGTCACGGTTTGAGCTGGATGACTCTAACCAACTCAACTATGGGCAAATACTTGTTAAGTTCCACACTGCACTTTATATTAAGTTATATTTCATGCCCGTCCGGTTTTTCAATTGAACCACTTATGATTCACCTTGTCGGGATGGCCTCCAGCACGGTTTCTAAAACATTGGTGGCTTGGAGATTGGGGAGATTGCAAACATGCTAGGCTCTAACAGAAAGCAGCCGACAAAGAAAAAAGAAGAAATTTTTTTATATGAGAGTTAAACGTGTTGTGTGCATCTTCTTGTATGATCTCATGATGATGATACCATAATTGTAGCATTTAGATCTCATGGAATTATTTCGTGGACTATATCTAATTGCAAATTCTATTTTCCTGTTTTTCTCGCAAATTCAACCGATCACTATTCAAAAGAATTGACGGGATTTGTAACAGAGTCAACTCAATTCCCACAACGTTTCTCATTATAGTGATATATCTCCATAATTTTTATGGAAAAAGAAGAAGAAGCTAGCATAGTGTCAAAATAGGGAAACATAGAAAAGTGAGGCCTATTCACGAAGGACAAATGATGCTATTTGGATATGCACATGTCTAGCAAAATTATTACCAAAGAAATATCTAACAATCTCATGAGACAGATGGTACTATTCGGGACCTCTTATTCACCATCTAGACAAGCTTATAACTCAAGGCAAAAATAAAAAGATAAAAATCGGGTCCCGCTAGTTGATGAAGCTTCCTAGAGGGGGCTATATTCTGGTGTTCTTGCCAGCTTATGCATAGGGTTGTAAATTTTATTAGGTGAAGTCTAACCTTAGCCGCCAAGCTCTACTCATAAGTTATAACATGGTTGCTACATAAATGATCATAATGTACCAACCATACCAAAATAACTAGAATGATCAATCACTATTTTGGCGGATCGAGTCAATTATACATTGCGAATTTGAGATATTGTGCTGGAACGAGGGAAGATATTTGTCACTTGGCATTCTACGTTGTAGGCTTGCTGTGCTCGATTCCTCCTATTTTACAGTGATTTTGTGTTCGTCAAGAGATTCTGATTGAAAAGTAGTTTAAAAAAAAGGCCCGAAAAAGAAAGTCTAGTGATGAAATATCATCTTTCAAATTTTTGCCCTTTCAAACTCTTTGCAACTGGACAAATATCGAGAGACTTGTGATTCCTTCTATTTTCTTGTAATTCCATGTTTGCTAAGAGATTCGCATAAAAAAGTTATAGGAAATCAAAGAAAAGGATCAATCGAAAAAACTCCTAAAGTGAAGAGATATTCTCTCCCGAAAATTTTCCCTTGGATAGTCCTTGCAGCGGGATATATAATGGAAGACATGTTCTAGTAGTGTATAATATTTGTTTAAAGAGATAAACATCAATTGAAAAAAAAAAAAATCGTCTTCACCCGTTAGATCTGAATTCCACGTCTTGATAATTTTTTTATTGGTGATTTCTATTGGCTGTCCATGATATTTGGTATGGTCATTTGGTGCATATTGGGTCAAACTTCGAATGGAGCAACGTACAAGATATAAATGCGTTGAAACATCGATGCTCATGTTTTATGGAAGCGTCGTTATTTTATTTTTCTTCGGTAGCTTTGGACTGTCTCGACAGTGGCATCTAACATATGCCAAAACTAGAGAGAGATGTCATATTGAGTTGGTCGGAGTAGGTTAAGCTCAAGAAATTAGCGGCGTAGTAGCTTTAGAAAAGAGATTTTGGTTCAATTTTATAGTGAGGTCATTACTAATTAAATTGTTTCCTCATTTAAATATTAATAAGCACACGCTCATCTTACAGTTTATATATAATTTAGATATATGAATGTAGAGATTGAATTAACTGACAGCCCGTGGAATGACCAAGTATTATCTGCACTTGGACCAAGAGATCCAATAGTTCATGTGATGTGACCTCATATGGTCTGGTGCACCTAACATTTTTCCTCATTGAAGAACTCCACAAATCATCTTAATCGATTAAGATCATGTCTTTGACTTGCATAGTTAGCCATTACCCCTAACTGCTTAGCACACAATTAGTTAGATCTTGAACTAAAAACCCCTAAAACCAAATGGCAATCAATAGTGCCGACCTTGGGAGGTTAACAAGACGATTTAAACTTTAAAAACAAAGTAATTACACACTCAAATTTTAACTTCGCATCAAAGTCAAATGCTTTGAATCACATTATTTGCATCTCCCTTTAACCGATTTGTGCACCCCTCTTCTTTAAACATCTTATGATCATATTATCCAAATTTGTGCGAGGGAGTGGCCTACGATTTAAAACATAATTCACGTTGTAGCTACGGTTGAATGCTAGTGTTCTACTCGAGTGGAGAAAGTTAGAAACACCCCCTTCCCCACCGACACTGCTAGGTTGCGCAGATTTTTTTTATAACCCAGGCACACGGGCATAAAGACCAAGTCGCCTATAAGCCCATTTAATACCTTATAAGCTCCATAAGTCTGTTAAGTCTAGTCATTTGCCTCGTGCAGTTGGCACTCACTCAGAGCAATTTGCATGTAATTATGAGATTTGAAGAGACAAAATTCTAATTTATATGTCGGAAATCTGCCGGCGTTGCAACCAATTGTGCGATCCTTAACCCGAAGACCGAAAGGGAAAGGACCACGGATCGTGGGCACCCCTTGCGCCCTCTATTGTAACCCACAGCCACTTGATTTTCACTATAGACTCCTTGAAACCTTCAGGACATCTGACAGGTCGCGGGTGTTTTCGCTATCAGACACTAATGTTAAAAACTACTCTCCAACCTTAATCAACGACGCTTTTAAGGGGGTCGACACCACCTTCAAAAGTTGCTACGAAGTGCTGGCATAACGTTGGAATTGGGAACCGATAGCTCTTCATAAATGCTCTCTACAATTTTCCTTTCTCGCTATATTAGTAATGCAGAAATGTTACAGTTAGTTGATATTTGTGTTGTAGTGACTAGAATAGAAGGCCGCGAAGATAAAAATGGAAACTGCAAAAATCGATTTCCTTGAACATTGTAAACCAGTCATTTAGCAACTATGCACCAATCTTTTGAAATCGACTGCGTTCAGGCCGGAGTTTTATTGCCAATAAGGATTTGAACCACATGGAATTGGCTTAATGAGTAGGGAATAAGCGTATGTATGGAGTAGTTGCATGTGATACGTTTCTTTTTTCTTGTCGCTAGATGGGAATGGCTTGATGTACGGAGCATAGACAGACCACCCACTTGGACTCTCTCGTCTTACTTTACGGACAAAATTAGCGGCGTCTTACTTTCGGTTAGTCAAAATGAAGTTAGAATTCAGACAATACTGATGCAACATTGTGAAAACCACGGGGGGAGGCACAACTCATGCCGGGAGTTGTTGAACTTTTACTTATTGTTGAATGTCATCCCTAAATTTTTCTCTCAATGTTACCTCTGAACTTTTTAAATATTGGTTTAAATTGGTCTTTTCTATTAATGGTTAACAAAATTTGTGAATGTACCCGTTGAAGTAAGTGACTTGCCATGTTTTTTTTTTTTTCTGCTGAATTTCGTCCTTGAATATTATTTGTTTATTCAATTTCGTCCCTAAACTTTTATGCTATGATTCTCCTCTAATAACCTTCAATTGAGCATGGTGAGCGTCATCAAAAATCTTCATGATTGACCCTTGTTTAGGACTGGTAATTATCTATGCTATATTTTGACAAGACATATACATTGGCGCGTTGATGTGTTTACATAAGCATGATAGTGAGATACAAATAAACATGTTAAGTATGGATCAACTCTATTACCGGTGACAATGCGCTTAAACTCATTTTAGTTGAAAATATTAAAAATGTTCGTTGCGTTCGCACGTTATGCTAAGGTACAAATAGAAATACCCATAACCTATAAAGATAAGTTGAGTATTTCCATGTAGAGAATGAAAGTAATTCAAGAATAAAATTGGATGAATAAACAAAGCAGAATGATAAATTGAATGGGAATATTGACAAGTTATGAACTAAGCAGAATATATCGTCTATGATGGCATATTCTCGTCGATGAGTTGAACGGAAGTATTGTGTTGAATCATTTTTCAAAAGTTTGGCAACGACATCAAATAAAAAGGAAAAAGAAAAGTTCATGAACCAAATCGAATATGAAGAAAAAGAAAAAGTGTTTTTATGGAAAAAAGGAAAAATAAAAAAGAGAGAAAGAAAAAAGAAAAGAAGAGAAAAGGAAGGGGAGGGACAAGATGAGCGCACCATGAACGCCACAATGCCCACTCTCTGCATATTAACTAAGTACGGATCGACCCTTTTATTTATTCACACTTCAATTTAGTCCAAACAAATAAAAACGTTGGTATGAAGACCAGTGAATATTTTCCATTTAGAGAATAAAAGCAGTTTAGGGATAAAATTAAATGAACAAACAAAGCATATAAGGATAAATTGATCGAAAATAGTAACAAGTCAAATGAACTAAGTGGAACATTTCGTTCACGGCGGCAAATTCCCAATGATGAATTGAACAACAGCATTGAATAAAAAAAAAAAGAGAGGAAAATTCATGAACGGGCATTGAACATGGAGGAAAAAAAAGTATTTAAATGGCAACACGAAAAAGAAGGCGAAATCAAAAGAAAAGAAAAGAGTAAAAAAAAGGGAAAAGACGAGGGAGGAGGGACAAGACGAGCGCACCATGAACGCCACGATGCGCGCTCACCGTATTCCGCTACTGCCCCCACACGCTCACCGCTTTACTTCGTTCCTTATTCCACAATCCTCCACGCTCGCAACTAATCTATCTTAAATTAATCAATCGAATTAATTACAGTTAAAAAATAAATGAAATATTTTTTTTTATCTCGTTCCTAATTATCGCGAGCGCTTTACAAAAATAAATAAATAAATAATCGACGTCGCCCCCTCGTCTCTTCCTCTTCACGAACAAACCCAAAAAGCAGCTGCGAACTCTCTCTTCTGACCACCGGACGACGCCTCACTGTGCATATTCATTATTCATTCATTTCGTCCTTTTCGGCTCCCCCGAAACGGCCCGTCCCAAATCTCAGCCAGCCAGCGGGCGAGCCAGCGAGCGAGCTCGAGCCATGGAAATGTAGCGAGAGGGAGAGAGAGAGAGAGAGAGAGAGAGGCGAAGCAACATCGCGGAGAGTTGGCGATCGGAGGCGGCGGCGGCGGCGGCGGGAGAGTCGGGAGCGGCGTCGCGGCGTCGCGAGAGGAGGAAGAGAAGAAGAAGAGGAGGAGGGAGGAAGGAAGAGGGAGGAGGGAAGGGAGTGGAAATGCCGCTGACGAGGTACCAGATAAGGAACGAGTATGGGCTGGCCGATCCGGAGCTGTACCGGGCCGCCGATAAGGATGATCCCGAGGCCCTCCTGGAGGGCGTCGCCATGGCCGGCCTCGTCGGCGTCCTCCGCCAGCTCGGCGACCTAGCTGAGTTAGTCTCTCTCTCTCTCTCTCTCTCTCTCTCTCTCTCTCTCTCTCTCTCTCTCTCTCTCTCTTGCTCACTAGAATTGAGTTGGTTGAGGGAATGCGGAGTCGTCGTCGCTGTTGCGCCGTTGTCGTCGGGCGCGATTGTCGGATTTGATCTGAACTCTTTCCCGATTCGGGAGCTCGTTTGGTAGAGAATTCGGTTTTTCTTTAGCGTCGGGCTGCAGATTTAGTCGTCTGGCTGGTCGTGGGTTGGGGAATGGGCGCTAGATTCGTGTCTCGTTCGTCTTACTCGCTTTCTTTGTTTGTTGAAGAAGCTTGATTATGGTTTGGCCTGAAGAAGAAGAAGCGGTTTTTGATCGAGATGGTGTCTGAAGTAGAATTTGAGCGAGCTAGTGTGGTCGCGGGGGTTAGGAACTTTCGGAACCGTGTTTGGAAGTACCAGATTTAGGAGAGAGTTTCCAGCGATGATGCTTAAGGGAGCTGGATTTTAGGGAAAACCGTGTATCTTGAGGCTTGAGCTAGGAAACGACTAGTTGAGATTGGTAATGCCTCTCTGATTAACAGACTTTGGGAACTTGTAGATGGTAATTGGAAGCTAGTTGTTACACTGTTGTCACAGCATATAGTAACACCAACATGCAAGTACTGATGTGGCTTCTTTTCCATCGTTTGAATTTCTTTATAAACATCTCTTAGCGTTGATGTGATATCAGCCAAATTGGGCTTTTCTCTTCACCAATTCAGAACTCCTTCACAAGCATGGTTTTCTGATGGCTGTGTCGCAGTTGGATATCTCGACCATTTTCCATCATGTTTACATTATTATCGCGCGTCTGGTTATTTTTCCATTGCTGCTGTATGTTCTGATAGAGAACTGCACAATTTTTTGTTCATTGTGGCTGACAAGATTTGCTGCTGAGATATTCCACGACTTGCATGAAGAAGTTTTAGCCACAGCTTCGAGAGGCCATAGTCTCATGGCACGTGTTCAACAGCTGGAGTTAGAATTCCCTCTAATTGAGAAGGCATTGCTGTCCCAAACAAATCATCTGTCCTTTTTTTCAAATCCAGGTTAGATGATCCTCTTGAATAATCTTAGCATGGGCTCTTGTTATTTGTGTTGTCATCTTTAAGGGATTGACTGCACAGTCACTTCATATATATATATATGTTTCCTTGACACAAAATTTATTCTTGTAACATGGTTGTTGGTGATCTTGTTTCTGGAGAAATGATGAAGGCTCAGTTATTAGTATTTAGTGACATACGCGAAGGGGGATTAGCTGGCTAATAATTAAACCACCAGATCCTATAAAATTTTCTGAAGTACCTTCGCAATAGAAATTGAGTACGCCCTCTATATGACTATCTTAAGTTGTGTATCCCATTGCAATTGGACCATTGGTTTAGACTATAGTGACTTCCTTTATCTGAACTCCTACTTATTGCACTGTTGCTGCCAGACAGTTTTCCTTGCATTATAGCATGGAGTGTTAGGGCTAGAAGGGTAGGATATTTGCTTTGAAGCAGAAATGGATATCTTATTTAGCTTCTTCAATGTTGGAATGAGACTACAAACATATTAATTTTTTGTGCTTAGTTTTTATAGGACTCATCTTTATCCTAAAAGTCTCCTTTTTGGTCGGTCAAAAAAAGCTTTTTCTTTTATAAATTGAAGACTACCTTGGAATTTAAGAATTTGCAAACTCACACATGGATATGTTTACATGTGTCCATGTGGATTGTCAGGTCAAAGGTTCAGATACCTCGCGTTATAAAACATTTGCAAACTTAAGTAGCCTGGTTGTGCATAATTTAATCATCAATAGTAGCTATCCCCATATAACATCCTTTTAACTGTTCCTCTGGTTTTTTAATCTCGGTGAAGATGTTGCCCAGAGCAACATGTTGAAGACAAAGATGTTAGGCAAATCTGAGGCAGGTGGATCTGTACTGTTTTTCAGTAACCCTTTATCATGTATATACTTCTTATGAGTCTGTTCACATCCTTCACACATGTGAATTTATCATGGCATAAGAGCCATCTATTTCAACTGCCGCAGCTTGCAACCTTAGATGTTTAAGGGACCCACTTCACTTACTGAATTCCGATTAATGCATATGGTGACACATGTTATGTTTCAAGGACTAGTCATACTATCCTTCTTTCTCCTTCCCCAGATGATCGTACCTTTAAAGATTCAGATGATATTAAGTTTGTCACTAAGCATATGTAGAAATTAAATAACTGATAAAAGTAGCAGTTGCGACTCCCGATACTTTGTGAAATTTACTGAACCCTCGTTGTTTGGAACATCTGTATTCTATTGTAGTGACAGAGCCTTCTCACCCCATTTTGAGGTGTTTTATTTTTCACGTCTCCAACTGAATGAGTGAGAATATTTGTTATTAGCTGACTGGGTTGATCTGTCATTCAGAAGATAAAAGAACTGGGGTAACATTTTGGCTGGGGGCCAAGTGTAGTTTCAAAACCGAGGATTGTCTCTGATAAGTTTACCACAAGATAGGGCCACTGTAGCGACCTTACCTCTCCCTGAAAAAAATTCTTGGAAGTTATCCTCATGGTTTTTGCTTGTTGCTTTATAGGTGCTGATTGGCATCCTAATATGCGTTCACAGCAGAATATGATTGCCCGAGGAGACTTGCCTCGCTTTATCATGGACTCTTATGAAGAATGTAGAGGGCCACCACGGCTATTTCTTCTGGACAAGTATGACAATATGATCAGAAACAAATGTTGAGATGGCATTCTTTTAGCAGAAGTGAAGAATCTTATAATGTATTCTTGGATTTCCTTAGGTTTGATGTTGCTGGTGCTGGGGCTTGCTTAACGCGTTACACCGATCCGTCATTCTTTAGAGTGGAAGCTTCAGTAGACGAAGTTCAGAGGGAAAGAAAAGTGCGCAGGTTTAAGGTATGTGACTAATTGAATTCCTTTCAACAATTTCAATACCTACTACCAACTTGTGTAAGAAAATTATTAATTGTTTCATTTGCGGATCAACACAAAAGGCTCACTACTATAATTTGGAAATAGGATTCTCAAAGTGCATGGCTGCATGCTCTGATTATGCGAAGAATTTTCACGTCTTGCATTTTGGGATGATTAACATTAAGGCGGATGTGCCGCTGGAGTCCTTCAGGAAGGCTTAGCTGTGAAAATATTATCAAATTTGTGGCAATGACTATTAAGACGTAAATTCCTGGTTAATAAAGTTAACTAAATATCACTTACTATAGAATCAGAATTTTCAATATCCCAGTTCATTATTCAATTCGACAGTTGTCTATGATCTCTTCTTTGGGCGTGGATGGCCATATATCTAGCATTTTCTTGGTTCCTTGAATGGCATTAAGTTTGACACCTACTGTGTGAGGTCCTTATGGGAGTACAGGCACATGTCAGGAGCAACCAATCTCCTTCAATGTGTTAAGATTCTACCTCATGTTTATTTTTCTCTGGAGCAAACCTTAACAAGAAATGCAAAAGCCAAAACTACAATACTATAATTCAGTCATCGGTTCATTAAATCAGCACTAGCCAAGTTTACTTGGTCAGACCTGGTTGTGGTTGGTGGTTTGCATTCTAGGCTTGGTCTGACATTAGTAATTATGGCTATAGGATTTACTTCTGGAGCTGGTCATTGTAACAGTACTAAAATCTTGAGACTGAGCTTGAAACTGATTATTAAGGAAATGGTGCATGTAAGGGGACTAATACATGGGGAGGGAGGGGAGGTGTGGGTGGTGTTCGTACCCCAAATAGGTGATTAGATGAGCCAGGCTGGAGATCTGATGATGGTTGACAATTATTTTATTATTAGATTAAAGCATCTTTTCTATGTGAAAATCACGATGACTAAACTTCTATAGCGTTGGCAATAGTTGACTTGGAAGCCCAAGCTCGTCGTTTTGTGATCAACCCACCGAACAAGTTATATCATTAACCTAGTTTTTATTGGGGGATTGGCCTGTGAATGTGCGCTCAGGGTGAATTCTTTTGCTTTTCCATCCATGTACAAACACAAAGTTAGAAGGTCAGAAGGAAGAGGATCGCCAAATAAATATTGCAAGCCTAAAAGATAAGAAGATGTCCATTCTAATGTGCAAGTACTTGCTGACTTTCATTTGCCATTATGCTGTACCTTTCTCAGAATCATTCTCATCTAAATCCTCCCTAGGGGAGGGAGGGCAGGAAGGTTTGCTTGGTGGAATTCCCTCCAAGATGCTTGATAAACTCAGGCTTAGGAGGCCTGCCTTCACCTCTTGAAGAGCATGGAAATAAGTTCTTGCAGTTGTAAAATGAAAGTTAGAAAAATCTGCTGGCTCGATTTAACTGAGTTTCTATATTTAGAGCCGTAACAAGTTACACTTATTCAATAAGTATACCTTTATTATCAGTTGATTATTTTGTCAAAGAAGATTTTTATACAGCTCAAGTGAAGAAAGCCAGTTGGCTTGTGGCCACCTGTGCCATTAGCTTGATTAATTGTTTAGACACAGAGAATGATAGATTCGTTCATGTTGGCAATTGGTAGCCTTGTTCGTTAGAGTGGCTATTGTTGTGTAGCACTACTCTACTTCGTATCCATAAATAGGGACAGCATTCAACTTTTTTTAATTATTTTAGGGCAAATCATGCATGACTTCTCCAAATGTTGGCAGTATTATACATTTGTGCCCAAACTTTCAACTGTTACACATGACCCCCAACTTTCATTTTGTTACAGCCATTAATTGTCCGTTATGTTTTTTCTTTTTTTGGGGTATGTGTATTAACCCTAAAGTTCAGAATGCTTTTGTGTAATTTTCCCTTATTTCCAAAATCTCCTTGTGATGGAGGCTCCTCCATTTAGGGAAATTCAGTTCCTCTTTATGTGGATTTCCTTCTGAACTGCGAAGATGATTCTAATAGTACTTTTTCTCTGAACCTTGTAGAAGAAAGGAATGCGTGGTAGAAATGGAGAAACGCCAGAGATGTTACCAGTGTCACATGCCAAGTGAGTCTGAAACTACAAAATTCTGGAGAACTGCTCTTCCCTATTTTGCAGAGATCCCTTTTCCCTGATGCATGTCATGGTAACCTCATTTTCTTTGCATATAACAGACTGCAGCAGTTGTTTATGGAGGAGAGCATTGCAAATAGTTATAGTAACCCTTCACGTCTCGTGAAATTAAAGAAAAGGCAGTTTAACGAACCTCCATTTTGTTCAAGAAATGGGAAAAGTTATATGGGGAAGTTTGTGGAGACTCCTTCACCTGAGAGTAAAACAGTGCATGAAGTTTCCATTGCTCCACCATCCTTAAGATGGACAACGGATTATGAATCAGACAATGAAGTAGTTGATGTCAATATGGTAAGTCCAAACAAAAATCTATCAATAGAGAAGGGGAGCACTTTAACATCCATTACAGAAGCACTCTTGCCAGAACCGTCTCTTGAACATTTGGATGGGATGGTTGTTAATGGGAAGGAAATGGAGGAGCCTGAGCCACCTCATGATAATGAGACATATGGAAGTCCTAATCTTTATGAGGCTGAGAAAAAGGAGTTGGTTGATGCAGAAGCCAAGATGGATTGTGGCATGGATGTTTGCCATTCTGATGAGATGACCAGTGAGGTAGAGAATTACGTGGATGCCCTTGCTACCATGGAATCTGAAGCTGAAACGGACAATGAATACAGAGCTAAAAATGACAAGGGTTTCTTGAATGATGAAAAAGATGAGACAGATTCTGACATGAATGAAGAGCACCTGGAACTTCAAGCTCAATATTCAGACTCTCAATCTCTAGGCTATTCTGCCTCGGAAGATGGAAACACTTCTCTCATTAAAGGAAGTTCGAGCTTTACTTATTCTGATAGTCAAAGCAACTTGGTTGATAATATAGCATCTGATGGTGAGGGAATTGCTATGGCATTCCCATCTACCGAAACTTCTGCCTCTCATCATGAGAACATAACCTGTGACCAGCTTCCTGCACATGGGGGAACTAGAGAAATAGAAGACTCCCGTGAGCCTGTTGTGCCCAAACATATGGACACAGAGGATGATGAAATTAGTTATCTCGGGGAAGCAGCTACAGATTTACGTTCTATTGATATGAATGCTAAGCTTTCATCTTCAGCTCATGGACAAAGTCTACAAGTTGAATCAGAAGCAGAAGGGTCTGACCAAAATGAATTGGAGGTAGACAGGATCAGAGCTGTTTTTTCTGATTCTGCTTCTCAGAACCAGGATGGTGCTTTCTCCCCCATTACTTCTGAAAGCAATCCAATCTTTCAGTCAGTAGATGCAGATCCAAAAGTCTCATCTGATGATTTAATGCATTCTTCGACTGTCCTCGAGTTGCCCCATGAACATGAAAGTAACATTACCTATAAGCATGAAGAATTGCGTGATGAATATGAAGGTGTGGATCACACTGGAACTGTGACAAGTGGAAAGATCACTTCCTGGCATTCAAATATGATGTTCCCAGAAGATCAGTTCAAGTTTTTAGTAATGGCAGAATCGTCTGGATATTCAGGTCTTCGATCACTGCCTGATAGCTCAGTTGCTTCTCCTGCACGTAATCTGGATATGGCAAACCTGCATGCTACGAATTCTGAAGTTCATCCTTTGGCAGCTGGTTTGGTGAACTTGGAAAATGCAGTTGTCACAGAAGATGAGCAACAGACTCATATCACTAAACAACAATCTTTTGATTACACGTATGATGCTCCATTACATGAACAAAATGCACTAGAAGTAGATGTTCGGCCTTTACAGGAAAACGTCAATTTTGGAAAGAATGAACCCCCTCTGGATTTTGATGATGCTGTCCAAGTTTCCCGGACCACGGAAGCAGTGGAAGGAGATGCGGGTCCTCTTAACGTCCCAGGCAATAGTTCAATCCTTAATGAGAATATAAATATGCATGATGTGGGGACTGAACGAGCTTCAATAGATCAGTTGCTACTCGCTACTCCTGCTATCGCCACTACTGATGACAATGCCTGCCCTAATGTAGATCCAGCTGCAGATATAGTGGGGGGCTCATGTGCAGATTCACAGGAACCACCGCCTGACATTGATAATTTGCCTCAGAAAGAGTTCGAGTCAGATGAGGAAGTTTCTCCAGGATGTAATAAAGAGTCGAACTTGCTTGAGGAAGCAAGAGATGCAAAAGTTGCTTATGCAGAAGGTAACTCTCCGAATGATCTGGTCTCTCATCGGGATTCTGAAGTGGAAACTGAGATGCCTGGCCTGTCTTTTATGGAGAAATCGCTGAGCAGACATCCTTCAGATGATGCGACAATAGGTTCAGGATATGCAGAGCTAGGCAGCGAGGAGCTTGAACCAAAACCTTCCTCTCAAGGTCCTCTTCCATGGAGCAGTGAAGATATCTTGTCATCTTTGCATATTTATCACCAAGTAGACCAAGGAGAAACTTCAGAGCAGTTGTTGGATGTGCCACCGCATGAGCTTGATTTAAATCTATCACGCGAAGATGAAGTTAGTCCTCAGACAATTAATCCTGAATCTGAAAAACTGCGATCAGCAGATCTCGTGGTTCAGGAGAACATTCTTTCTAGCAGACCAGGATCTCCTTTAGAGTGTCCTTTGAAGTTTCAAAATGACAGATCTGATGCAGAGTGTCTGCAGGGCGATGAAACAAGAAGCCAATCATCAACTCTTCTGTCTGGACAACTACAATCTTCAGACAGTATAGGCAAAGAAAAATATTCAGCTTTTGAATCATGTCCAGAAGATCAACCAACCCAGCATTCTATCTCAGAATCCTTACAAGAGCCAGCTAGCCAGGAAGTTGACGGTAATAGTCCTGTAGGGGCTTCATTACATACTGATATTGCTACATCTCCACAGGTCTCTGTTGTGGCTGAAACTATTCAGGAGGATGTTCCCAATTTGGCGCCTTTACCTCCTCCTGAATGGACGATATTAAAGGATCATCACGTTTCTCATGCTTCACAGAGCGAAGTAATTCAAGATGGGCAGGTCTCCTTCCAATTGTTACAAAAGTCACCAGCTGAAGAAAATCCACAACTTCAGTTGTCATCATCAGAGGGAGGATTGATGTGGCCTCATCACACATTTCTGAACGTGGAAAATGAGAAGTTACACACTGAAGAGCGAGAGGATATATTGTCACTGCCCGGTCCATTATCTTCTCTTACTCAAGTGCCAGATGGTAATTCAGTTATTCGGGATGACAGTTCTGTAATGGAAGCTGCAGAAGTACCGAAGCACTTCTCAACGACTGTGTCTGAACATGCTTTCCTTGATTTGGGAACAGGAGTGGTGCAGTCTGATTCAAACAGTCTCCCACCTCATCCAGTTGTTGAAGACAAACCAAATAGAGATGACCTTGTTTCTTCAAAGGGAGAAGTTACTCAATATGTTGAGTCAACTTCGTCTGTTTCGAAGGATAAGGGTCAGCAGAGTGAGGAATCAGATGGCAATTCAGTTATTCGATATAACAGTTCTGTAATGGAAGCTGCAGAAGTACTGAAGCACTTCTCAACAACTGTGTCTGAACATGCTTTCCTTGATTTGGGAAGAGGAGTGGTGCAATCTGATTCAAACAGTCTCCCACCTCATCCAGTTGTTGAAGACAAACCAAATAGAGATGACCTTGTTTCTTCAAAGGGAGAAGTTACTCAATATATTGAGTCAACTTCGTTTGTTTCGAAGGATAAGAGTCAGCAGAATGAGAAATCAGAAGCACAGCATGATTTTTCTCATAATGCATCTGGGCCATCAGAAATGAAGCAAGATGAGCATCTCCAACATGATCTGCCTCACTTAGATGGAGAAATAGCATTGGAAGCAACTTCAGATCTACCAGAAAATGAAGTCGTACAATCAAATGGAAAAGCGATGAGTAATATTCCTCGCCCACCAAAACGTCTCATAGAGGCTGTTGCTGCTCATGATAGAAGCATGGTAATGTTGGTTCTGGCTAGACTTCTTATTTTTTCATCAGTGTCTACTATGTTTTCTTTGCAAGTTCAACTCTTATTGTCTGCATGCTTTACATTGTATGAACCTTGTTTGCAGTTGAGGAAGGTTCCTGAAAGAATGAAGCCTCCAATTGAACCAAGAGCAAATGAAAGAGATTCGTTGCTGGAGCAAATACGAACAAAGGTTCAGATTCATTATCCAAATTTTATGCACCTATTTTTTCTAGATATTGTCTTGCTAGCTTTCTAACATCATAACAAATTCCCATTATGTTCCTATATTGTAAGCTGTCTCTAATCAGAAGCACAGTATGTAGTGTCGCTGAATTTTGTTTTGCTTTTTTATTTTATTTATATTTTTTTCTCTTTTCCAGTCATTCAACTTGAAGCCTGCTGTTGCCACCCGGCCAAGTATTCAGGGTCCTAAAACTAACTTGAGGGTTAATGCTATTTTGGAGAAGGCTAATGCCATTCGCCAGGTCCCTCCTCTCTCTCTCTCTCTCTCTCTCTCTCTGCACGTGAGTATCATACTCCCTAACCCTCCCCTCTTTCTAGTAGTAATTAGAAGTCATGATTGTGACAGGCATTTGCTGGAAGTGATGAAGATGACGATGAAGATAGTTGGAGTGACTCCTGAGAATGTTCGCTTCCTCGTGCAAGATTTTACTGCTGCATCTTCGTTGCAGAGGAAAATTACCTATTTTGCCCTGATTTCTTGTTCCTTCGTGCATGTATAAATATTCCTCTCCCCACACACCCACCCAAAAGAAGAAAATGTTACAAGGGTTTCACGTCCTCTCCTTCGTCGCACCAGAAAGTGGAGCAAGAGCATATAGACTTCTCAAAAGCGGCAT
Source organism: Eucalyptus grandis (assembly GCF_016545825.1). Taxonomy (NCBI): domain Eukaryota; kingdom Viridiplantae; phylum Streptophyta; class Magnoliopsida; order Myrtales; family Myrtaceae; genus Eucalyptus; species Eucalyptus grandis. The sequence goes on along the minus strand of NC_052622.1, from coordinate 16,250,982 downwards.
GTAAGTGCTGTATCGGTGCATTTATGTACTTGTGTTAGTATATATATGTGTTGTTGATGTATAGCGTGCCATAAATTTTGATACGTAGTGTTTCTCATGTGACATTACAAAGTTCTATATAGTGGAATGATGATTTAGCCCTCTGTCCGTATAATATCCTAGTTTCCTCTTTGGATGCAACGATGAACTTACCAATGTCGCCCATGATATATCTTCCGATAGCTCCATTGCTTCCTCTTTAGGCTTTTTATTCATAGTTTTCATCTTTTTTCGGCCTCTGAAGAATGCGATGCTTGCACACTATTTCGGCGAGTGGAACCAACGGACTGCTGCTTTAGCACAGCACGTTGTATGCCTCAGACCGACGACGTTGTCTTTTGCACTGCTGTTCCTTGTTATCTACTGTTATTTTAGCATATGGACCCTTTCGGAATTTTCTTCCCTCGTTATGTAACTGATGTGTGACTTTAGTCTTTTGAATTAATGCATTTCCCTTCTAGAACCGAAAAATAAAATAAAAAACAAAACAAAACAATTGGAGCAGTTGTCGAGAGTAGGTGCTTTTAGCCTAGGACTTTTATCTTCATCTAATTTATGATTTGTCTGTAGAAGAGGCGATTAGCCGAAAATGCAGAAGCGTCGTATACGGATAAATGGAACATGAAACGGGGAAGCCACCGTATCCCACCCCTTTAGCTATGTACAAATGTGTTCATGCTTGATGCATCAACTATATACAATTCAGTGGAAGAAGAAAGTACATAGTGATTATATAGCGCTGCTGATGTGACATGTATTTGTATGCTCATGTCCAATTATAAATTAAGGTTATAATCACAAATTTTTTTAAATTGATACATTTGTGACGGATTTAGTTCAAATTAATTTTTGACCAAAAAAACCTAAATTGATAGACAAATTTATTCAAAACTAATTTTTTGACTATTGGAAATTTTAATTAGTACATTTATGACATTTTTTTTTTAGTTTCCATTGAATTAGATTAATACCATAAAAAAAAAATTGATAGAGGATATAAAACCTCCAATTAGTACTCTCGTCAACTGCCTAGTGATAACTCAATAATTTGACAGTAAAATTTAATGAAAGTTAATGGAAGGTAAATTTGTTATAGGTATATCGGTTTAGGGTTTTGGTAGTATTAACCTTTTAAACTAGGATTAATACTTTGAAAAATCCAAAACTAATACATATGTGATAAATTTGCTCCATTTTTTTTTTTTTACCATAAAAAATCTCAAACTAGTATACCTTTGACAAATTTATCCTAAATCGGTACACTTGTAATAAATTTACCATCTGTTAGTTTTTATTAAAAAATTAAATAACACGTGGCAATTGATTGGTATATCAATTTGAGATTTTACGCTTCATTTGTCGAGTTTATAATTTTTGTAATTTTTTTGTGGTATTAATATAATTTAGCAGAGGGTATATTTGTCACAAATTTACTATTTTTTGGCTTTTTTGCAGTCGAATAAATTAGCTTGAGGTAAATTTGTCGTAAATTTACCAGTTTAGTGTTTTTTTATGGTCAGTCGGGGTAAATTTGTCAAATGTATATCGGTTTGAGTTTTTCATGGTCAAAAAAATAATTTTGGGTAAATTTATCATAAGTGTACAAGTTTTGGATTTTTTTTAGGTTATTAACCTTTTAAATTAAGACGTGGATATTGATTTGAAAAAAAAAAAACATAACAATCTAATTTTAAAAATCCCTAGGCTAGCAATCTCTCTTGTCCTCATCACTATCCATAGTCGCTAGGGGTGTGTGTGGTAACATTTTTGGTCTTAGGAATAATTTTTATGTAGAAACAATTTTTTCAAGGTAGGGACAGAGGGAGTACTAAAACTCGGCACTAGGGGCACTTTGGTGCCAAAAGTTCCAAAATATATATTTAAATGCCAAAATCAGAGAAAAATTGAATACTTAAGTGCTAACCGTAAGAAATTTCGACCAAAGTGCTGACTTGGCATTTTCGAACAAACTTTTTACTAACGTGATAATTCTTTTAAAATTAATTATTCATGTAGACACCGATAGTATGCTAAATGATGTTGTTTTTAGAATTTAAGTGATCACTTTTTGCAAAACCTGGCACTCGAGTGATCACTTTCTACAAAACCCGGTACTTAAGTATTCACTTTTAATCACGAGTAGTACCTAAGTGATCATTTATATCATAACTTAACATTTAAGTGATCCCTTTTTAATCACGGCGGACACTTCAGTGAACATGGAAGATAATGTTATTTTTGACAATGATTGCTGAGTTGATTTTCCGACGAGCCACATAAACCACTTATATTATTAAAAATATGCTATGTCAGATTTTTTATTACTCTTGTTAAAATTTGCACTTAAGTATCCCATTTTTTTTAAGTGGCACTTAATTGTACCTTTTGAAATTTTTGACATTAAAGTGTTCACCCGTGCCAAGCTTTGACACTCCCAATGTACTTTCCCCTAATTTTTTTTTGGTAAAGTACTTTCCCCTAATTTTTTCTATTTTCTGTTCCCTAAATGAGTTTCTGAGTATTTGAAAGCATTTGATAACTGTAAAAAATTTCTATTTTTGAAACATAAATATATTTGGTATGACTTCAAATATTTTTGTGACTTCGAATTTCTTTTAATTTATTAATATATATATATATATATATATATATATATATATTACGTTTGTCTCTTTTTGGTTTTTTGTTTTTCTTCTTCTTCCTCTAGCCAATCCCAGCCGACAACCAAATGAGAGTTGGCGAGGTTGCCAGCCTCGACCATGATCAACTGACAACCAGCTAAGAGAAAAAGGAAGGAAAGAAAAAGAAAAAAAGAAAAGAGAAAAGGCTCCTTTCTCAAGTTGTTCCCATGAACAAATAAATAATTTTTTTTTTTATTCCAAATCTATTATTAGGAACAAAAATTTAGACAAACGGAATTCTATTCCATTTTTATTTCAAGAAACAAAAAAAAAAAAAAACAGAGAAATGCAAAGAGGAGATCGAGGTGGAAGTTCTTTGATCTCAAGGCTCAGGTTGACAGCGATGAGGAAGAGGACAACGGCGAGGACGATGTGTGAAAAAAGTGTATCTTTCCTCCACTGGTGTCATTCTTGTTGTGGTATATTTTGTCGTTCGTGGTGACTATCAGGTTTCGGATGCGTTCTATGTCAATTTGTCTGTCGAGCTTGCTGAAATTTGGGCTGGGGAGACGAGCAGCAAAAGTACTAGAATCAGGCAAGTGCGAATAAGGACACTGTTCAATTGGTGGCAGTCGGTAAATTATTGTCATATAGATTGAGGAAGTTCCTTTTCTTTAAAATGATTTTGATAGGGGAGACTTATTTCTAGAACAAGTGGGCTTCATCGTTTCTAGAGTATATCTTCCGAAAAAAATTGGGTTAATGTGCAATATTTGCCTAATAGGGCGCAATACCTTGGCGGATAGAAGATAATGATGCAGAGTGTAGGTCAGATGAGGTTGGTTTGTCGGCTCACTGCTCCAGTGTATGTGGACTGGATTTTATTGTGCGACGGAGGGTACCTTCCGTGGTCATATTATGCCCGAGTTTGCAGTTGAAGCCCTGAAGTAGTGATCTTTTAACAAATGTGTAACCGCTCTTTTGAATAGACCTTTTGTGAATTATTCACTTGCGTAGTGGAAACTCCAAAAGAATTGAGAGTGTCAGGGACACTTGAAACATCGTGTCTATCTTTTTTTTTTTTTGGGAGAAGACATAGTGTTATGCCTATCTATCGTCATTTCTATTTAGTTTCTTAATTAAAGAAAGATTGTTAGAAGTGTCGAGAACCTTAAGTACACTAAAGCTATGCGCCCTCTCTTCCATCTTCTTGATGTCAGCCGTAGTCATGTTGTTGGGATAATTCCCGTTCAAGGCTTTAACTAAATCTTCCCAACGTAATAATGCCTTCACCTTGATCCTCCATAGCCTAAAATTATTTTGGCCATCAAACGGTGCCACTTTGAACTTGATAGATGCCATCTCGAACAAAAAAGATTGCAATTCCTTGGCTCTGATGCCAATTTGTTGCAGAAAAACGTCAAAAGATGCAATAATCAAAGCAAAAGTAGCAAAGGATGAAAGGAAAATCGAAATCACACGAGATGCAAGATTTTCATGGAAAACCTAAAATAAAAAAAAAAAACCATGGAGAGAGAGAGAGGTTTCACTCTCTTTAACAAGTATAAGAATACATTCCAAAAGCTAATTTAATCGTAAACATTTTGTATTTGTGTCAATTGAGTTCATTTGACCAATTTTAGACATTGCTAACTTGGGCGTTGGTTGTCCTATGAGATACAGTTATGAGATACAGCTAGTGTTGATGTGGATATTTATAATAATATTTTAATTTATTATTTTTTCAAAATATTTAATTTTTTTATTAATTTTTCTTTTCTTTTTCCTTGTTTTCTTTTCTTCTTTGCTTTGGCTGGCGAGGGCCAATGACCTTAGTCGACCATCACCAATTGCCTTTGAGGGTCAATGGCTCTTGCCCCCCAGATCCGAGCAAGAGCCACTGACCCTCACTGGTGCTTGGCAAGGGCTTCACTACGCTCGCCTGGTAGCTGGTGAGCTCTAGCGACCCTCAAGAAAAAATAAAATAAAAATTAATTAAAAAATAAAAAATTTCAAAAATTTTGATTAAAAATGTCCATACCAATGTCAATCATGTTACAATAGGATGACCAAAGTTGATTAATATCCTAAATTGGCCGGATAGACTGAATTAGCACAAATACAAAAGGTTTATGATTAAATTAGTACTAATGCAATATATTTATGACTTTTATGATACTTTTCTCGTAATTTCAAGACCGTGCCCTTCAGAGTCCTCTCGTTCAGTAGATTAATAGGATGAGTGTCGAAGACAGCATCTTCATGGGGCACTCACACAAGAACAGCAACACCCCAATCCCATCAAGAGTTTCTCATTTCATCAAAATCCGTAATATTTAGTTAGGCTGGGGTCTGTAAATTCCTCGCGCACAAATTGAATGCACGACCATAAGAAAAATGCATACCATTGTGTACACATTCGAATGCAGAAAATCATGGCGTCGACATTTCCAAGTTTAGGTCTGGAGCCTATCCTATTATAACCGGCTCCTAGTTTTTGAAACCTATAACCTACCGTATTTGCCTAGAACTAGTTCTAGAACCTATCCTATTTTTCCAAGCCAATTCTAGGTGTCTACCCGAGAACTTTTTTTTCCCTTTTTAGGTTCATTTTTTAAAAACAAAATAATATAAGTAACAAAATATTTGAAAGTTAAAGATAAACAACAAAAATCTCTATCCGCCAAAAAAAAAAAAAAAAATCCATAAGATGAACACATACCCATGTGCAATTACAAATGATAACAAGTTAAAGCATGTAGTCATGTGTTTATAAACAATATGAAGATACCACATTGAGCATGATGTCAATGTTTTTTTGTGTTTTTTAGAAACTCTAATAACTTCTTTATATGCTCAGTTTAAAAGTATCTCACCAATAGTTACCAAAGAAGACAAATTCTTTGATATAGTAAATATAGGGACTTGATATATATTTTAGACTAATAAAATTAAAAAAGGAAAATTCACTAAGAAAGTAAGCTTTTGAGGTAGGAGGAACAAAAAATAGATAATTTGTTATAAGAGCAATGATGCGAAAGAGATTAGTTTTTATTTTAATAATAGCAATAAGTTCAAATTTTACCTAAACCATAAACAAAAATAATCACACGGCCATCCTACTTATGACAATTTGAAATGCAAAAATAGAAAACCCTAAAAAAGAAGGAAATAAAACAAATTTGGAGCCACCACTTTTGATCGCAATTGAAACACTGAGAACAATATTGTCTCTTTATGAAAATGGGAGTAGATTTAGTTATCTAAGGAGTGAAAATAATACCGCTAAAAAAGAAACTAGGGTTTAGGCTTTTTAACTTATAAAACCGATTCCTAAACAAGTCCGATTAGTCCGATTCTTGTGTGGATATTCACTTGGAATTGGACCAACTTCAACCGATTCCAAAATTTTGGAACCGGTTTCGATGGAAACCAATTCTCGAACCTGTTTGTCAGGCAGTCCATTTCAATTCTCAAGTAGAACCAATCTGGTTGCACACCTCTACTTGCGGAGATGCTACTTCCGGTTGTTCATTCACCGGGGCTTCCCTGCTTTCCATGCGATAGCAGCTAAAAGCCCAAAGAGAACCCAATTGAATTAGGCCATCAAAATATTACTAACTCAAACTCTAGCAGATTAATTTCTATTTCCATTTTAAATGAAGGGAAAGTTTCGTGTTAAAAAGTAAAGAGTGATACCTTTGCAATGCATCACCAGACCAACGGTGCCTGACATATTTTGACATTTTTTTTTTCTGAAAGACAGAAAAAAATGCTGACTTGTGTTTTATCCGATGCCTAAAGCACAATTAAACTGAAGTCTTCAGCTTTTGCTTTGATGGGCAATGCCATTTTAGTGGGTATTTATACACCAAACTCAAAGTAGAGAAGCAACTTTCCTCAAAGCAAACAAAAATAGGAAGATTGTGCAAGATCTATTTACTAAAAAAGGTTATTTAGACTTTTCAATGGGTTTTATTATGAGAAGGAAAGATACAATGAGCCATGTGAAAACCAGTTCCTTATTTTAAATTCCCTGGTTTTACTGCAGCATTTCTTCAAAATGACAGATCAAAATGTTAAAGTCTGCCCATCATCATTTATCATATCGGTGCGTCAATTAAAATGGGTGATTTATAGGCATTATTAGATAACTATATAAGATAACATTTTAATTAAGATATATACACAACCTTGAGAGAAACATAAAATCAACAAAATTATCAAATATCTCTAATATAAGAAATCATCTCGGAGAAATGCCTAATTGTCTCTAACATTTTGTGGATAGAAATGTCCATTTTATTAGAATTGGGCCTCATTTTGGAGAAACTCTAATTTGGTTAAACGTGTAGAGGAAATCACATAGTTGATTTTCAAGATTGCATAATCACATGGTTCATAAACCTTACCTTTGATCGTAAAACCTGGTATCCTAGATGAAAGGTGCAAAAATTTGACTAAGCGACCCTCTTAATAATTTGATGAAAAGTGAAAAAAAGAAATTGAAGGTTCATGCACTCGCTCGCCCATTCTATGTACTAGCAAGGACCACTTTTGTGATTATTAGCGGGCACTCTTCAATCGTCTGGTTGCCATAATTATAAACGTCCTGAAAAGTCGGCGTGAAATAAGATGAAGAATTTGTCAATGGAATGAAATGTTTGATAATTTAGGGATCTAATATAAAAACCCTGAAAAAACTATAAGATTTTGAAAAGTATTGCGACCTTTAAAATGTATTCAAGGACACTTAACTTATACTTTTAACCAGATACAATCTTCTTGAGAACATGTTTGTTTGTGACTTTTAGAAGCAAAAAGAATTCGGTCATATTTTATAACATTAAAAAAAAATTACATATAGATTTACGTGTTGAAAAGATTTTCAATATTTCAAGTGAAAAGCCAAAATGTAAATTTAAAAAGAAAAATAAAATAAAAAGTCATTCTAAATATACTCACGAACAACTGACATGACAATTTTTATCATTTAAAATTTAGAGATGAAATTAATTGTGTGGAAAAATGCGCCCCGTGACTCACCAACATCGAATCCAGGGCGCCACGGCAGTGTCGTCGATGTCGCGCCTAGGCCATCAATAGATCTGTGGAAGGTAGCTCTTCCACATATTTGGAGATGCCGGTGTGGTGGTCGTGGTGGCTCATCCACAGAACCAGCAATGGTAGCTAGTGTTCGGCCATGGATGGCGGCTCGTCTTTAAATCTGTGAACAAACCAATGATCCCTTCCTCAATTTCTTCGTCCAAGAAGAAATTAGCAGAAAAAATCTTCTTGGAACCTTTCCCAGCAAACATCTAAATCCAGATTTGATCTGCGGAGAGTAGTGTAGCCGCTTCATGTACGTCGCTCGTGGCTAAGGCTCCAAATTTTCCGGATCGAGATCTAGAGTCTTAGCCGCGAGCCACGATTGAGGGTGTTTAGATGACGCCGAGGACGAAGCCTTGGCTGCGAGTGCCTAGATTTCCAAAAATGGACCTAGGCGTTGCTTCGAACCTGGCCAAGGGTTTAGATGATGCCGACGATGGAGTCTTGACCACGAATGCCCAAACTTCAAGATTAGGCCCGAAGCACCAAAGATGGCTGACGACACTGCAGTTGATGGCTGGCTAGTGACAGCATTGTCCTCAACGGGGGAACGGTCAACCCGTGGTTGAGGACAGTGCCGTAAGGCGTGTCAACCCAGCTATGAGCTTTTAACCCATTCTCACTCACTCCAAACGCATGAGGTTACTATACTTGCATACTCGATAGTAGTTAGAACCGAAGTCCTGACGTGGTGTCTACCTTCACCACCGTAAGACTCTCTAATTATTTGTTTTTTTTTTTTTTTTTGATGACCCGGGAACCTCGTGCGCCGCTTCGCGGCGAAGTAAACCCAGGGGTGGACCCGCCCACCACCGCCCAGGCCCCTGAGTTAAATCGCGCGTAATGCGACCGGCGAGTCTCGAACCCTTCCCCCTGGCGGACGGGGTACCAAGCCTTAACCATTTCGGCCACCGCGGACGGTGGTTGAGAAAATGATGATAAAGATGAAGATGAAAATGAATCTAGTTACAGAAGAATCCACGAATGAAAAACTCGAATCACTTTTATTCCAATAAGACTGTACTTTCAATCCTCTGTTCTTCCTCCCTGTTTCTATCTTTCTATCTCAACTAGACTCGGCAATTCGGTGCGAGCATCCATGGCCGATTGCTCTCACTCCCTCTTTCTCTTTCTATCTTCTCTTTCTTCATAGTCTTTCCATCAATGAATCAAAAGACTACTTAAAGGAAAAACGGAGAAAACGAATACAGCTCATAAAGGAAAAACAGAATCTAACTAAGCGTATTTCCCTGTTTTCTTTCTTTCGGCTGAATAACGATTACACGAGTTAGTTTAGATCTATTATGACTTGGCGATCCGATGACTTGGCGATCCGTGTCACTCTTTATCTCAGGCTTCTTCTTCATTGATGTTGATCCATTTGTCTTTATCACGAATTCTTCATTGTTGATCATCTCACCGTTGATCATCCGCTCATTGTTGCTTTTCTGTCTTTGTGTTCTTTCTTTTCCTTTAGCAACATTAACTGCTGAGCTTATAGTCCTTTTATATTTAACATCCCCCCTCAAATTGAGAAGGGGTAAGTATCCCATTCCCAATTTGGTGCGAAGAGTAATATGAGCTACTCGTGAGAGGGACTTGGTGAAGATATCAGCTAATCGAAGGTATTTGGGAACATGTTGAACATGGATAGACCTGAAGAAACCTTTTCACGAACAAAGTGGAAATCAACTTCAATATGCTTAGTTCGAGCATGCAATATTGGATTAGCTGTTAGAGAAATAGCTGATCGGTTGTCACAAAATAAGAGAGTTGGTGATGTGAGAGAAATTCCAATGTCACGCAAGACAAAGCTGATCCAAGTGAGTTCAGCAGTGGTTGATGCAAGTGCTCGGTACTCGGCTTCTGTGGAGGATCGTGAAACAGTTGGTTGTTTCTTAGCTGACCAAGAGAGCAGATTAGAGCCAAGAAAAGTACAAAAGCCTGTAGTGGATCGTCTAGTAGCAGTACACCCTGCCCAGTCAGCATCTGAGTAGCCATAGAGCTTAGTGGAACTATTAGAGTGAAGATAAATGCCAAGGTGTATAGTCCCTTTAACATATCGAAGGACTCTCTTTAACTGATGAAAATCTGCCACTGTTGGATGTTGCATCTTTTGACAGAGCAGATTTGTGGCAAATGCAAGATCTGGTCGAGTAATTGTCAGGTACTGAAGACCACCTACTAAGCTTCTATATTCAAAAGGATCAGCTAGCTGATTTTCATCATTGATCATGGTTACTGATCTAAGAGACAAAGGTGTTGAGATTGGTTTGCATACGCCATATGAGCTCGTTTAAGCAAATCGGTAGCATACTTTGTTTGACATAGAAATAGATTCAAAGGAGTACGTGTAGCTTCAATTCCTAAAAAATAATGAAGATACCCAAGATCCTTCATATGAAATTGAGGCGAGGTTGAATCAAGGAGGTTAAGAGCCGAGGTGAGCTACCGGTTAGAATGATGTCATCGACATAGAGTAATAATAAAGCGTATGAGAATCGGTATGAAGCACAAACAGAGAAGGATCAGCTGTGCTGCGAAGAAACCGGTTTCAAGGAGAAACTTACTTGAATTTATCAAACCGGGCTCTTGGTGCTTGTCGAAGGCCATACAAGGACTTTTGAGAAGACAAACATATTTAGATTTACGATGATGTATGAATCCGGTGGTTGATCCATGAAAACAGTTTCATTCAAGTCACCATGGAGGAATGCATTTTTAACATCAAGTTGATGTATTGGCCATCTTTTCATCAAGGCTACGTACGGTACTATACGGATAGTTGTATGTTTTATAACAGATTGAATGTTTCGGTGAAATCAAGTCCGCCTCTTGATGAAACCCTTTGGCTACTAGACGAGCCTTTAGTCTATCAAGGCTGCCATCGGTGCTAGTTTGGTCTTAAAAACCCACTTACAACCTATCACATTCATCGATCAGTTCTAGGGACTAATATCCAGGTTTTGATTTTCATATAGAGCATCCATTTCTTCTTGCATTGCTCTATACCATCCTTTATCAGCTAATGCTGATTTAATAGATCTTGGTTCCATGGGAACTTGATATTCAGCTAAACAGGCATACTTTGGATTTGGTTTAGTAATACGACTTCAAAGCGAGTGCATATGATGAACAACGGCGGTGTCTTGTGAAGAAGAAGAGCTTGAACTATGTTGTTCTTGATCGGAAATCTTGTTAGTAGGCAAGACCTCTATTGAGGTAAATACTTGGTTGCTCTTCTGGTGTGTAACCATTCTGTCTTTGTGTGAAAGAAGTATTTTGTGGCATATGTTCATTATATGAGTAATGACTGTACTGATCTTCCAAAGTAGGATGGTACTGAAATTTAGCTGTTTGGTGAAGAAGTCTACTATCTGTTGAGTCAGTACTTGGAGACTCGAGTAGACTAACTCCTTCAACCCATTGCTTGTATAAAGGTGTATACTTTTTTGTCTATACTCACCGACCAACTTCTTTGAGAAAGGGAAAAAGTCTCATCAAAGACAACATGTCTACCGATATACACCCGATTATCGGTAGGGTACAAGACAACGATACCCTTGTCTTTGTTCACTATATCCCGAAATATACAGGTAAGAGATCGGGATCAAATTTATGTTTTGCATATGGTCTTAAGCACGGATAACAAGCACATCCAAACACCCTTAGATGTTCATATCTTGGCTGAGTATGATGAATTTTGTTATAAGGTGTGTCCATCTTTAGTTTCGATGTAGGTAGTCTGTTCACAATGTAGTTAGCTGTTGCAAAAGCATCTACCCAAAACCTCAGTGGAACTTTAGAGTGATATAACATAGCTAGACCAAGCTCAACTATGTGTCGATGTTTTCTTTCGAGATTCCATTACTTGGTGTGTGAGGACGAGGATATGAGCTGTTTTATGCCATAGTTCTTTAAATGATGTTGAAATCTGGTACTTATAAACTCTCCTCCTCCATCACTCTGGAAAGCTTTGATTTGATGATTATGTTGTCTTTCAACTAGTTTCTGAATTTGACAAATATCTCATAGAACTCAGATTTCAACTTCATTGGATAGAGCCAGCTATGTCGTGAAAAATTATCAACAAAGACCACATAGTATTTGAACTTTTGAAAAGAGCTTCTTGGTGAAGGTCCCCAAATGTCACTGGTGTATCTTTTCTAGAGGAACACTTGAAGTAGAGTCGACAAAGGGAAAGATAAAGCTGTACTTTTAGCTATTTGACAATTCTTTGCATATATTCTTGGTTGTTGTATTGTAGTGAATACGCTTACGATCTTGCAGATGTTTCACTATTTGAAAATTTGTGTGAGCTAACCTTTGATGCCATATGTCTTCATCTACGAGTTCTTTGTCTCACGAGTGAAAAAGGCTTCGTGGTTTGTGTATCCACTTGATAAAGTCCCCTAATTTTCCTTCCGAGCTTCACTTTGTCACTTTGGTATAGTTGTCCTTAACATAAACACCATTTTTGTCAAAAACAAATGAGCAAGGATAGTCATCTGTAAGTTTAGAAACTGAAAGGAGATTCTTCTTTATTTCTGGAACAATCAGTACATCATTGAGTGGTAAAGTAGTAACTTTTGTTCTCAGCGAGGTATCACCAATGTAAGTAACAGGTAAACATGATCCATCTCCAATCATGACAGTATCAGTTCCTTTGTATTTAGAAAGAGTATGAAGTATACCAGATTAGCGCGATGTGGCCGTAGCACCGGTATCCGGATACCATTCACTTCCTTTTGGGTCTTCAATGTGTAATGCTGTTAATGCTTTGTTGGAATGTCTTCTCGTTTGATAAGAGTTGTCAAAACGATACTAAAGCGTCAAGAGCATCATGTCCGGTCGTTTGCATATTTGACATTCTAATCTAACATTACTGTTTCTTTCTCATCCTGTAGAGTTCTATTTGAGGTTGATGTCAAAGAAGGATAAGTGTTGGTGTTTTGATACCTCTGAGAATAACTGGCATAGGGTCGAAACCCTTGATTAGATCCAGAAAAGACATTTCTTTGTCTATATTGTTGATCTTTTTGTCCTTGAAGTAACGCATCTGTCTTGTAATTCTGATTCCTTTCAGAATATCCAAAAGCTCGACCTCTGTTATTTGCAACTCTACCTCGGCCATAGCTGCGGCCTCCTCTGTAATTTCCTCTTTGAGCTACAAATCCAGAGGTTTGAGCGATATATCCTCCATCAGTGTTTTCTTTAAGTTGTATATGAGATTGTCTTTGCCCGAAGTAGGCTAAATTTGGATTGAACTGATTTCTGGAATAATTCAGCAATCTTGATTCAAGCCTTTCTAACTGTGCAATTACCTCATCATAATCTGGTTGAGGCTTAAGACAGTATATGGTAGTTCGAAAATTCTCATACTCAGGACCTAAGCCTTCCAATACACCAAACATTTTGGTTATTTCATCCACAGGTTTTCCTATAGCATTCAACTGATCACATATGGACTTATATTCTCTGAGATAGACTGAGAGGGTTCGATCATGCTTCTGACAAGCTTGCAGTTTCCCTCTTAATTCGAACTCTCTAGCAATTGACTTCTGTGTAAAACGGTTTAGAAGAGTTTGCCATACCTCATAGGATGTTTCCACACCATTATCGGGCTCAAGATATGCTCGAGACAGATCCGCTTAACCAAGATGACACCGGGTGATCGGTTTGTCCAGTCAATATAATAACTGGATTTACAACTTCGATGCACATCCTTCAACCTCGTGCAACATTTGAGGAGGTGTTGAAGTATCGCCATTAATAAAACCAAAGAGTTCTTGACTCTTCAGGAATCTGTGGACCTGAGCTTGCCACAACAGAAAATTGTCTTCGGCGAGTTTGATTGTGACAAAATTCGAAATATTCACATGTATTGGGAAAGGATACTTTGGTGTTCTTATCGCCATTGTTATTATTTCCAACTTTGAGGAAGAAGATGACAAAGAACCCTATGAATACAAATACGATTACCGCACTACCGGTATCTGCCGCATCTTCGATTTCTCTATTCGATTCAATGAAAACCACTGAATGATCTCCTCGAATCGGAAAAACTCCGCTCCGATACCATGAGAAAATGATGATAAAGATGAAGATGAAAATGAATCTAGTTACTGAGAAGAATCCACGAATGAAAACTCGAATCACTTTTATTCCAATAAGATCAGTACTTTCAATCCTCTGTTCTTCCTCCCTGTTTCTATCTTTCTATCTCAACTAGACTCGGCAATTCGGTGCGAGAGCATCCATGGCCGATTGCTCTCACTCCCTCTTTCTCTTTCTATCTTCTCTTTCTTCATAGTCTTTCCATCAATGAATCAAAAGACTACTTAAAGGAAAAACGGAGAAAAAGAATACAGCTCATAAAGGAAAAACAGAATCTAACTAAGCGTATTTCCTCGTTTTCTTTCTTTCAGCTGAATAACAGTACACGAGTTAGTTTAGATCTATTATGACTTGGCGATCCGATGACTTGGCGATCCGTGTCACTCTTTATCTCAGGCTTCTTCTTCATTGATGTTGATCCATTTGTCTTTATCACGAATTCTTCATTGTTGATCATCTCACCGTTGATCATCCGCTCATTGTTGCTTTTCTGTCTTTGTGTTCTTTCTTTTCCTTTAGCAACATTAACTGCTGAGCTTATAGTCCTTTTATATTTAACAGTGGTCTCTCTAATTATTTGTTTATCTTTGTCTTCCCGATAAAAAGGGAATAGGAGGACAGTGCGGGATCTCTCGTCCTAGGGCGGTTCTCCCGTCTATTTTCTCCGTGAGTCTTTTAAGGACTCGCTTAGGTCCAAATGTTGCTATTATGGCCGATGTAAAAAGTTTTAATTATTATTATTATATTTAATTCGACATGACGTGATCAATCCATGAATGAATGAGTTAAAAATGCGTGCCGCATTAACTGTAGATGTAGTGTGATGGAATCACTCAATATTTCCTTCAGTTGAAAACTCTTTGCAATATGGAGACTTGTTGGACACATTTGACATCTAAACTCACTGGGACAAAAATAATTCTCAACGTGACATCGCAAGAGAGCTCAAATTTTACTCAAAACTGTTGGTTGAATTCAACCTGACTAAAAGATTAGTGTCAATATATTATGGTAGACTTCTGGCCCCAAAAAAAGGGGGAAACTCAGTGAATTAATTGCTGCACTTAACTCCATTCATTGTCTGTGATGCAAGCCCATCTCGCCTCGGCCCTCGGATGTAAGACTTTTAACCGTCAAAGCAAACCAAGAAACACTGTGCCCCAGAAAGACAGAAGAAAAGTAAGGCAGCACCTTAGCTTTTGGAGAATGGATTGGTACGATCAATGTGTGCATCAGTTCCTTGGGCTTTCCTTTGGCTTTTGGCGTTGCTAAATAAGAATTTTCTTCTCCATTCGAACATAGGTCGTGCTCCTTCCTCCTCAGCCTCACCGCTCAGCCTACGTCCAGTGGCCCGACTAGAAGAGTTGTGCTGCCACGGAATTGACCAAGTCTTCCTCTCGAACCTGAAGAGAATCAGTTGCTAGATCTTACACGAGTAACTTGGTCAGACGATGTAACCATTTGATTTGATAGTGTTTCTGTAGCCAATTCATACGCCACTTCACCAGTAATGTCTACGCAGACAATGGCCATCAAAGAAACAATGGAACCAGTTAGTATCCCTAACAATAATCTCTCTATGCGTGATGTTAGTAATAAGCTTGAGTGCCTGATGACGATCAAACTCGGAGGTTCTTCACCACTCAATGACTGCCTTTGGGCCCGTGCTTAACTTTGGACTTGGAAGATGTTCATGACGATTGAAGAGCCATGCAGGGGTGTATAGCAATGAAGTTCGAATTTTCCCCGGTGAAGCAATTGTGAGTTGGCTTAAACGTGAAGTGAAGGTGGAGATTTTTGAAAATATCTCGAGTTTAAATCTAAAAGGAAAACTTGCTTAATAAAAGTAGGTTTCCCAGTTTGAGATCCTAAAAGGGTTAAAAGGAGAACTCATTTTTCATTTCCAGCAAGAAAGGACCGATTATTCAGCCAAAAACATTTCCAAGTTATATTAATAGGGAGAATAACATATCCAGGAAAAAAAATAAATGGTTAGAGGAAAAATGAGAGGAAAAAAAAAGAACTTCTATTTCTTGACAAGAAAGGAAAGCCATCTTCAAATAAGGGTGCACATAGTAAATTTTATATTTCTATTTATCTATTTCCGTTATTCGGAATAGATTTGGAGCAATAACTGTCGTAACGCATTTGATTTTTTATTTATAAAAGATTTTTATTAGAAATAGATTTGAAGAAAAAATCGGAAACTAAAATCTTTTAACTTCAATTTCTGTAAATTAATTTATGTTCTAGAAATTTTGTCAAGTGCATCTTAAATAACTTGTCCGACCGGTCTTGACTGCTATCCCTTGGCCTTTTTGTTTTTACCATTTGGGAAAGAAGAAGCAGCAGCAGCAGAACTTGCTATACATGAAAACAACAGACGAATTTGGTCGAAAGGGTCCCATTTCGCCTGTGGTGCATCGTGAGTTCTGCACAGATTTCCATTTCCAATTGATGGGGCTTTACTCATAGTCACACCATCATTGCGACTTGCAAGGATTTAAGGACCTGAGTGAAGTGCAAGGATGATGAAACAATTGAAACATGGGTGTGTGTCGAAGAGTGAGCGGCAGGCAATGTGGTAAAGTTAAATAAAGAGGAAAGTCTTTTGAAAATGGGAAAGTTACAGAGAAGAGGGGCAAAACGAGGGGCATTGATTCTGACCCGTGAGCTTTCGTACGTGAAAAGGACAAAAAAGATGATAGTTACGAGGTCAAGGTCTCTGTCTCGAGCTCAGGCTTTTTCTAAAAGCAAGCTTTTGCTTTTTGCCCTGCTTTTTGGAAGGCGTCTGTCTCCCCGATTCAAGGTCCAACATGAAATGATATATGATACGAACCAGGTAAATACTAAGACTTAACGGAGCCACTTTTCCGTAAGGACAAGTTCAGTAATCATCAGCTTCCCTCAAGCAAAATGTCATTCCCGTTCTTGATATTATATGCTCTCTGAAATCCTGAGATTCTGGACAATTTATACGTCTTTTGTAATTATGCTGAGCCGAAACCGGCTTATGTAAAGATGGCGTCTCGTTATGTGGTGGATCCCAGGTTGGATGTTTAGAATTTGTAGTGTAAATGTGAAATGATACGAGGATCTTCTAGCGACATTGTTGCATGAAACTAGCCAGCATAACCCATCAAACCGTCTTTCTTTGCGTCTTTCTTCACGTAATACTCCCTGAAGCAATGTGCTATTCCTGGTTTAGATATTATACGGTCTCTGAGACCCTGAAATGGATTCTGGACGCCTGATACGTCTTTCGTAATTATGCTGAGCCGAAACCGGCCTATGAAAAGATGGTGTCTCGTCGCGTGGTGGATCCCAGGTTGGATCTTTAGAATTTGTAAAGCAGATGTGAAATGATGCGAAGATCTTTCACAGCATTATTATACGAAACTGGCCGTACTAACTCATCAAACCTGTCTTTCTTCACGTAACAATTCCATTCGTCTTCCTCACTCTGTCACTGCACTCTCAATGTCCAACCAAGTGTCTAATCGCTTGGTGGTCGACAAGGCCATCAGGGATGACAATTCGGTGATTTTTCTTCATCCGGAGACCATGAAGAAGCTCCAGCTCTTCCGCTGTGACACCATCCTGGTCAAGGTTGTGAATTTATGCCTTTCGGAGATCAGTTTGATTATTTAGTTCTCGTTTCAGTTATTTGTGGGTGTTTCATGTTCCAAAATTGTTTTGGATTGGCCTATTGTGATCCGCTTTGAGTGTATTATTTTTTGAGCTTGGAGTAGCTTTTTGTTGTCGCGTGAGGTCTGGATTTTAGAACTTTTGTTTTGTTTGTATTTTTTCTCCTTTTTTTTTTTTTTTTTTTTTTTTTGAGCTTTGAGATTGATATGTGGTTGGATTGCAAGCCTAGAAGCTCTGCTTACCGACTTTGTGATATTATGTGAACTTCTGCAGACTGTGGTTCCATTCTGTTGTTTGCTTTACGCCATGTCTTTGCTGCATTCGTGCATGTGTGAGACGATTGATGCAAAAGATCCCTTTTAGCTTCGACATCCATAGTTTCTACGCTATCATGCTCAACGTTAACTCTCATAACTTGATTTTACTAAGCCAGAAGATGTCTCTCTGAGTACTTGTGTAACAATCGGTCTCACGAGGGAAGGGAGTGGTTGCTGGACGAGGAGCGCCTCCTAATAGGCCTTTAGGATGCTGAAGGGAGTTGGAAAGAACCAGACTGTGCACCAAACAAGAAGAGAGCAATTTTGATATACATTATATGTCTATGTGAAATCTGGAATTAACTCATGAAATCCCTTTTGACATAACGACAATGCTTAAAATTGTCAACAGACAAAACTGTGAGGCTCGGAATGGGATGGACCAAAGCAGACAATACCTCAGTGAGTCAATCCAGGGATGTCACAACTTATGCACACGCATACATGATAGCGTTGTCTCCATCTCTTTGCTGTAAAGAACGGCTTTTCCAGTAGCATGACAATATAGATTTCAGATTGGAGGCGATGCATTGTGGTGGTCTTAAAACGCTATCTTCTTGTGTACAGGGGAAGAAAAGGAAAAATACCGTTTGCATTGTAGATGCTGATGACACATGCGAGGAGCCAAAGATAGGAATGAACGAAGTGGTGAGATCAAACCTGAGGGTTAGAGTGGGAGATGTTGTTTCTGTGCATCAATGTGCTGATGTCAAGTACGGAAAGCGTGTTCACATACTTCCCGTGGATGACACCATTGAAGGGATTACTGAAGATCTCTTTGACGCATACTTGAAGCGTGAGTTTCCCTTTTCTAAGGACTTGTAATGAATAACTGCACGTTTCCCTCTCATTTATGCAGATGTAGGAAATACTGTTTTGCTCCCTTCTTTAGCTATTGGTCCTATGTGATGTCAGTGCCTTCTGCAGTTGTTCTTCTAAATCAAGCCTGCCATTTGATTGTATTGTAATGCTGCGATTTATATTTTGAAGATGTGTTACGAACCCTTTTTCTTTTTCATGGAATTTATGTCAATGCTGTGTGTAACGATAAGTGCATATTAAATTGAACACTTGATGAAGTAAAAGAATCCATGAATGGGGATGACAAAAACAAAAAGATAACATAAATCTGCCTGTGGATTTATTTCTACTCTTCATGCTTTTGCCTGTTCCTAAGTAATGATGATTAGCATCTTCAAATTTTTGTTTTATATCCGGCTTGTGGCCCGTGTTAGGTGGACTCATTGATCATTATTATCTTTTTTAAATGTTATCCCGTTGCAAAGTGTTCGTGCTTTGAAGTGCAATCACTTTCCTATAGGATTGGCTACATTTTGTTGGTACTTATTGGATGGCTCTGCTTGGTCCTAATTTTTTTGGTAACAAATTCCAGTGAATACTAAAGTTGCTCATGAACCAGACCATACCAAAACACTGGTTTTTTTTTTGTTTTTGAACTAACCAAAACACTGGTTTGCTTGGGTTGATTATGGACTATTCCAGTGTTTATGTTTCGTATAGCACTTCTCTGACAATACTTTTCTCCATACTATCTATGAGAGGATGTAACTTCCTAAAAGTGATCGACTCGCATATGCCTTCTGATACCGGGTAAAGCACACTAAAAGATCCGTGAACTACTGCTAGCGTTTGCAAGGGATGCCAGCGCTAATTTTCTTGTCCAACCATTACACCATTGACTGCATAATCATCTTTGCTTGAGCACAAACACTAACATAGCTCACTTCTTTTTGCAAAGATGATCCTTGGATTGGATGGACAACTTACTAATGTGATGGATTTATTCTCTGTAGCTTACTTCCTAGAGACATATCGCCCTGTGAGGAAAGGTGATCTCTTCCTTGTTAGACGAGAAATGAGAAGCGTCGAGTTCAAGGTTATTGAGACCGATAATGCCGAATATTGTATTGTTGCCCCAGATACAGAGATCTACCTTGAGGGAGAACCTGTGAAGAGGAAGGGTGAGAATGGATTAGACGAGGTTGGTTATGATGATGTTGGTGGTGTTGGGAAGCAAATGGCTCAAATTAGGGAGCTCGTAGAGCTGCCATTGAAACATCCACAGTTATTTGAATCAATTGGTGTGAAACCGCCTAAAGGAACCCTGCTGTATGGACCTCCTGGATCTGGGAAAACCCTACTTACGAGGGCAGTTGCAAATGAAACTGTTGCCTTCTTTTTCTGTATCAATGGACCAGAGATAATGTCAAAGGTGGCTGGTGAAAGGGAAAGCAATCTCAGGAAAGTTTTTGAGGAAGCAGAGAAATATGCACCTTCCATCATCTTTATTGATGATATCGATTCAATTGCTCCGAAGCGAGAGAAGACTCAAGGAGAAATTGAGACGAGGATCGTTTCTCAGCTGCTAAAACTCATGGATGGTTTGAATTCTCATGCCCATGTCAAGGTTATCGGAGCTACTAACCAACCAAACAGCATTGACCCAGCTTTGAGAAGATTTGGGAGATTTGACACGGAAATAGAGGTAGGAATTCCAGACGAAGTTGGGCGCCTTGAAGTCCTCCGCATCCATACAAAGAAGATGAAGCTTGCTGAAGATGTACAGGACTGCTCTTTTTGTTTCCCAAGCAGTTTGTTGTCTTTTTCCCCTTGATTCTAATACTTTAATTGAATGTTATGCAGGTTGATCTGGAAAGAATTGCTAAGAACGCTCATGGCTATGTTGGTGCTGATCTGGCTGCTCTCTGCACTAAAGCTGCACTTCAGTGCATCAGAGAGAATTCGGATGTCATTTACTTGAAAGACGAACCGATAGACGCGGAGATACTCAACTCTATGGTAGTAACAAATAAGCACTTCCAAACTGCTCTCGGAGCAAGCAACCCTTCTGCTCTCCCAGAGACAGTAAGTATATATAATACGGTGCTGCTCAATAGTACTATTCTCCTGCCTCTGAGTTTGAATCTAAACCCTAACACTTTTTTATCACTCAGGTGTCTGAACTACCAGAAGAGAGCTGGGAAGGTAATGAAGGTATTGAGAGTGTTAAAAGGGAGCTTCGAAAGTTACGGTTATTTGTGTTCTTTTGTTCTCTGTGTATGCTTCTATCATTTGTGAGGTCTTGAGAATGTTAAAATATGTTACGTGTCACTTTTTCCGTTGGTCGAGTGTGGTAATGCATAGGTAGATTTGGGACCACGTGCACCATGTCCGTGTTTACCATGTGACAACGAGGGGCTTGCATGAATTTCAATTCTTCGCATTATGTTCCGGTGCATAGTACCTTTTGTTTCTGAGCCTGTGCCGAATTTGTCATTTACCCTTTAACTAGCCATATCCAGAGATTAATATTCGTCGAAGTTATTACTACGGTTATGCGTGCCAAAGACATCGATTGAGCAAGCGAACCCCTATTAAGTCAAATAAATTATTACCTTATATCTGAAAAACCGGTTCAACAGTCAACACTCGACCATTATGCAGTCATTCTCGAACACCTTCCTTTACATGATTGCGTTGTGGTAAACAGATAAGCCAACATCTATGAAGCCAAATGGTGAAATCCAAGTGTTTAGTCAGTATTCAAATTGCAAGATGCGAAGTCTTGATTTTTGAACATACTGCTTGCATCACAAGATGTAAAAGCGTGGTCTCTGTGGAAAGGAGAGGGGTTTCCAGTTTCTTTCTTTCGCTATATCAAGAATCCTCTGTAGTTACCTCAATAGGATTTTTAATCACCATAAGATGTACCCTCATACAATATGATAGTAGATTATCAATTTGAAGTTAAATAGTCTGATCCAATCATAAATGGAGTGACTTGAAAAATTAAGATGAAACAAGGATGAAATCAGTAATCAGTAACTAGCATGATGCATACTCTGCGATATTTGGAGGGTAGAAAGAACTAGGCAAAAATGAAAGTAATTTTAAACAAGTGATGATTTCTCATGAAGGATGAGACATTGTTCATGGTCCTACCAACAGCTCATGCAAAAACCTGAGCTACGATCACAGACAAGTAATTCATGCCGCATGCAAATCTCACCGTTGCTCTTCACATTCAATTCGCATGCATATCTTACACGTAAATTGATGAAACCATCTGCACAAATCTTGCCATTCGCCCTCTCCGTGTCAATCTGATTGTGAGGTGAACCCCGCACTTCAAGCCATGGTGCTCCTGTGCATCATCTAAGGGGAGATCCCGCTGCAAATCGAGGTCACGCACTTTGACACCATCCTCCACACGAAGGAGATGGTCCAAGACGTAATTGGCGGGGATATTGGGAAGCAGACCTTGGTGCACAACGAGCAGGCGCTGCTCGACGATGAGGAGATGCAGCTCTGCATCTTCGTCGGGAACTCTGCAATCGTGACGCTTTGCTTGGCACTGCTGCTCAAGGGGACAAAGATTGCCGTCCGGCTCGACACCTCCCTGAGGCCGGGCTTCATGGGGACCCAGGAGATGTACTAAAATCGAGAAGCGATGGGGTCTTGGGAACTGCTCCATCGCTCTCTACTGCCTCGACGCTCAAATGAATGAAGGCCCGCCACTCTCTGCATATTATGTCTCTGATGGAACTGAGATTGATGTTCAAGTCACCTTATTTGAGGAAGGTCGTTAATACGGTTGGAACATTGATGTTGGCCGAATCGGAAGGATAGGAAGTGGATAAGGGGTGCTTGAAAAAATCTAACGATCCTAACTATTCTAGTCTTCCAAATGGAGCAAAACCAAACCGATATGGAGATAATTGAACAAATGCATCTATAAAACCAGTCGAATAATGATTCAGCAGAAACTCGAGTTTTGAGCCTCTTGAAACGTTGCATTTCTTAGCCTTTCTTTGCATCTCTCTCTCTCTCTCTCTCTCTACTCTATCTATGCAGATACTCATTCTGTGCATCTACAAACATATGGCCATGCATTACACTAACCATCCAACAAGAGGAGAGACACAGACATACCCCGGATTCCTTGAATTTTGAACTAAATGGTCGATGGAGTCTGCAAGGAACTTGCTTTCTTCTTCTTCCTCTGCTCCTCCGTTCCCTCGAAGAGTCCTCTTCAGAAACTCTCTCCCCTCCGCCTCTTCAGGTACTGCGTAGTTTTAGTGAGCTAATGCGCGTCTGTTCGTCTGGGCTCTAAACTTGCGTGTGAAGCTTCCTCATTTTCCCTCAAAACCTTCCCTCAAGACTGTCCTGTCCTTGATGTTACTTTTCATGGAGTTAAAGATACGGTCGATACACACTACAGGAAAACAAAATTGCTATCTTTACTGCTCATGGACGCGGATCGGCTGTCCCCTTCCATCGGCTGAGCTGCTGTCTCCAAGGAAAGGGACGCTGACATGTGTCCGACTGAAAGCTTCAAGAGAGAGCATACTGTGGCTGGGAAAAGGCAGGCTCCACATGTGAGCTTCAGTGAATTTTTTAGGCCATATTTGGTTAACCATCTCCAGTGGCCCAATCTTGTAATAACAATGAAACAAGTTAATAAATGCTGCGTTTGATATCTCGACCTTCGGATGGTATAATGATGGGATTTATAACATCTTATACAATGTCTGATAAATGTCCGAATAGAGAGTAGATGTAACACAAATTGTTCTTTCTCCCTTCTCCACCTCTGCGCTATTGTCATTAATTTGATGTCACCGCTGATTTCTGCTGGCACCCGTCAAGCGGCCATTGGCATTGCTTCACCTTCCCTTCCACGACCACCTCCTCACTAGGTCCCCCCTCTCTCTCTTTCGTGCGCGCCTGCGTGCAAGTCTCTTCCCCCAACCCACCCCCTCTTTCTGGTACCTCGAATTTTGAAGAAATGGATTGCTAGGATCTACCTGTGCATTGGCCTTTCCAGCCTAAGAGAACATAAAAATAGTTTTAGTTCCTTTGCCTTTTGGTGTTACTAAATGAGAGTTTTTGTCTACTTTTGAACATAGGTTTTGCCCTTTCTTCTCAGCCTTGCCACTAAACCAACGTCCAGTGGACCGACTAGAAGAGTTGTTGCCGCAATATTAATCAAGTTTTCTCTCGAGGCTGAAGAGAATTACTTGCTAAGAGATCTTACACAAATAATGTATCAAACACCGTAACCATTTGATTTAATAGTGTTTCTGTAGCTGATTCATATGCCATTTCACCAGTAATCTCTACACAAACAAGAGCCATCGATGAAACAGTGCATAACAGACAACAGTAGGTTTCTGCTATAAGCAAGCTTTTGTTATGGCGTGTAAGTGTCGTTCTATTGACGAATAGATGTAGTGTGGTCAAGTCATTCATTAAAAATCATTTACTCGGTCTTTTGATATCATTTTTCGATTAATTGTTAGGAATTCAAATGCGTCGGCTCGAGTAATCAGCATAGATTGGTTTTCGGGTGAGTAATATCATTTCTTCTTTGTGTTTTAAACTCCTATTTTGAAAAACATTATGGATTAAGTATGTTATGAGTTGATAAATAATATCTTTTGTTTCGTAAAATAATCGAGCCTTGACTGCTATTTGTTGTTTAAATGGGAAGTCATTGTTCGACTTTAACTTAAATGATTGCTTATAAGTAGTTTGTGAAACCTTTTATGAAAGAATCTTGAAAATTTTATGATTTATGAATGTGGTTTTGAAAGGCGCTTTGATATCTATATAGTGAATTGGTTTATAAAATGGATACTGAATTGTTTTGGGAAACTCATTGTGAATATGAAATTATTTTTGGATTTAGTTGTGGATTATTGGAGATTGAGATTATGGTTTATGCTCATTGTATTTGTGACCAATTGAGGGGTGTGTGAGTATGCGCATAATAGTCTAAGATATCATTGTGGGCCAAGTCACAAGCTAATAATAGGTAGAGACCTAATCAATGGGGGGAATCTTAGTCGTCTTATTACTAAGCGTTGTGTCGTGATTATGATTTGAAATTGAGTAAAAGATTGGTCAATAGATGAACCATTAATGTGTGGTTTTATATGAGATAGATTAATTGAATAGATCATTGATGTGTGGCAAGAAATTAATTAATGGAATGAACCATTTGTGTTTGTTTATTATTATCTTGAATGTTTCTGCTTCGAACATATTATATTAAAGTAAGAAATATTTCATTTTGGTCTAAAATGTTTGTTAAATTTATAGATTTGACGAAAGTGAGTTATGTTTGTGTTCTAAAAGTGCATAGCGATTGCTTGATCCGCTTAGAAAAAATATATTACTTGCTAAGTCATGATAACTCATTCATTTCTTCTTATCATGTTTTTCAAGTGCCTTAGTTAGTGATCGATAGAATGATAGCATTATCGCGAGAATTATTGAGAGCTGGATATTTAGAGTATAGTTTGAGGTTGCATCCTTTGGTAAAAGGACAATCGTGTTACTCCCTCATCTATATAGGATTTCATGTGTGACACCTTCAAATAAATAACCCATGTAACCGGTCTTCGGTCCCATTTCGCCTGAGGTGCACCGTGAGTTCTGTACAGGTTTCCATTTCCTATTCTTGGGGCTCTACTCATGGTTACACCATCATTACAACTTGCAAGGATTTCAAGATGAGGGTGAAGTGCAAGGATGATGAAACATGGGGCTGTCAAAGAGCGAGTGGCACGCAGTGTGGTAAAAGTTAAAGAAAGGGAAATTCTTTGAAAATGGAAAAGTTGCAGGGAGAAGGACCAAAACGAGGGACATTGAATCTGACCCGAGGAGCTTTCCTGCGTAAAAAAACGACAAAAAAAAATGATAGTTACGAGGTCATTGTCTCTGTCTCGAGCTCTGCTATTTCTAAAAGCAAGCTTTTGCCTTTTCTTTTGCTTTTACGAAAGCTTATCCTCGATTTAAGGTTAGAATGGAATTTGGTACGAACCTAGTAAATACCTAGACTTAACGGAGCTCCTTTTCGTAGGGATGAGATCCGTAATCATCAGCTCCCCTGAAGCAAAATGTGATTCCTGTTCCAGATATTATACGGTCTCTAAGATCTCGAAATAGATTCCGGATGCCTCCAGCTTACGTAAAGATGGCGTCTCATCATGTGGTGGATCCTAGGTTGGATTTTTTGAATTTGTAAAGTAGACGTCAAATGATGCGAAGATCTTTAACTACGTTATTGTATGAAAACTAGTCGGGATAACCCATCAAACTTGTCTTTCTTCACGTAACACTCCTAAAGCAACATGAGATTCCTGTTTTCGGTATTATACGATCTCTCAGATCCCGAAATAGATTCTGGATGTCTCATACGTAGTTATGCTGAGCTGAAACTGGCTTATGTAGAGATGGCGTCTCATCATGTGGTGGATCCCATATTGGATCTTTAGAATCTGTAAAGCAGAGGTGAAATCATACTGAGCATCTTTCACAGCACTATTGCACGGAAATAGCCGGGATAACTCATCAAACCCGTGTTTCTTCACGTAACAATTCCAGTCGTCTTCCTCACTCTCTATCGCTATACTCTCAAATTGAACGCCATGTCCAACCGAGCTTGTAATTGCCTGGTCGTCGACGAGGCCGTCAACGATGACAATTCCGTGGTGTCCCTCCACCCGGAGACCATGAAGAAGCTCCAGCTCTTCCGCGGTGACACCATCCTCGTCAAGGTTTGTGGGGTTCACGCCTTTCGCTGATCAGTTCGATTATGAGTTTGACGTTTGGGTGATTTGTGGGTGTGTTGTGTTCTAGGGTTGCGTTGGATTGGCGTATCGTGATCCATTTTTTGAGTGTGGAATTTATTAGAGCTTCGAGTAGAGTTTTGTGGTCATGTCATGTCTGGATTTTAGTAGCAATTTTTTTTTAGCTTTGAGGTCGATATGTGGGTAATTTGAAACCTGGAACCTCTTATTGTGGATTTCGTGATATTATCTGAGCTTTTGCAGATTTTAATGTGGTTCGATTCTACTGTTTTCTCTACACTATGTTGTTCCCTGCATTCAATGTATGTGCGAGGCGATTGAAGCAAAAGATCTCTTTTTTAGCTCCGGCAGTCAGTTTTAATGCTATCATGCTCAATGTCAACCTCATGACTTCATTTTATTAAGTCGCGATTGAGCCATGCAAGCTAGTTAGTTACATTACTCATGGTGATTGAACATCTTTCATGATAGAATCTCTCTCTCTCTCTCTCTCTCTCTCTCTCTCTCACACACACACACACACAGAGTACTTGTGCACTTGCACACGTGTGTTAAATTGCTAAAGAGAGGAGATATGAGGCTGAAACTTCATCTTACGTACAGAACAACCAAGTCTTTTACAAAAGACAAAATACATAACGTAAAACACACCATAACTACCCATGTTCTGCATAAAGCACTTATCCTACTAACACCTAAAAATTAGGATAACCAACACACATTATGACTCCACTAACTCTAATAACTGAAAAACCAAATTAGCAAAATGTGCAAAAGGAAATAACTATTATTTTAACAATCCCTCCCTTAAACTGATGTTTACTAACATTTAGTTTAAAGCCTTGACTGTTTTCAAAGTGCAAACACCTAGTAACCTTTTGAGCTTCACAAATGACTCCATCTTGAGGGCCTTGGTGAATATATCAACAACTTGATCTTCACTCATGCAGTAGATTAGATCAATTGTTCTATCATTGCTAAGATCTCTCAAGAAATAAAACTTCACATCAATGTGCTTGCTTCTTCCATGTAGCACAGGATTCTTGGAGATTTTGATTGCTGAGTTGTTGTCACAAAAAAATTTAGTAGCTCCTGGTTGCTTGAATTGCAGCTCCTCAAGAATTCTCCTTAGCCAAACAGCTTGACAAGCACTAGCTGTTGCAGCAACAAATTCAGCTTCTGTACTTGACAATGTGACAATTAGTTGCTTCTTGAATGACCACGAAATAGCACCTGTCTCAAACATAAAAGCATAACCTGAAGTGCTCCTCCTATCATCTTGATCTCCTGCATAGTCATTATCAGTAAATCCCAACAAATTAGACTTTTCACCCTTCTTGTAAAATAGCCCAAAGTCTCTAGTTCCTTGCAAGTGACGAAAGATTCTCTTGGCAGCTAACAAATGCATTTGTGTAGGATTTTCCATATATCTACTGATTAAACTCATAGAATACATTATGTCCGGTCTTGTTGCAGTTAAATACATCAAACTGCCCACAATTTGTTTATAAAGTGTGCTGTCAACCTTTCTCCATTCATGATCTTTGTATAACTTTAAGCCAAACTCAACTAGAGTGTTTACAGGATCACAATCCTTCATCTGAAACCTATCCAAAATTTCTCCCACATATTTCTTTTGAGAAATAAAGATCCCATCATCTGATTGTACCACTTCTATGCCAAGGAAGTAATGCATCATACCAAGATCAGACATTTCAAACTCATCCTTCATAGATTTCTTGAACTCTTCAAATATGCCATCACAACTTCCAGTAAATATAAGATCGTCAACATACAAGCAGACAATAAGCATTTTCCCTTTATCTCCAATCTTAACAAAAAGCGTATGCTCATAAGGACATTTTGAAAAACCAACTTTAAGAAAATAAGTTTCAATACGACTATATCAAGCCCGATGGGCTTGTTTTAGCCCATAAAGAGCTTTCTTCAATCTATAAACTTTATGCTCATTTCCAATCTTGACATAACCAGGGGGTTGCTCGATAAATACCTGTTCCTCCAAGTACCCATGCAAGAATGCCGATTTGACATCTAGCTGGAAAATATGCCAAGAATTCTGTGCCGCCAATGCAACCACCAATCTGATTGTGTGATGTCTTGCAATTGGAGAAAAAAACCTTTGTATAGTCGATTCCATATTGCTGCTTGTATCCCTTGGCTACCAAACGTGCTTTATATTTGTCAACTTCACTATTTTATTTCAGTTTTGTTTTAAAGACCCACTTTACACCAATGATTTTTTGTCCATCCAGAAGATCGGATAGCTCCCAAGTATCATTTCTTTCGACGGCATTAATTTCATCATCCATCGCTTTTCGCCATTTTTCTTCTCTAACAGCACTCTTAAAAGTTGTAGGATCATAGTCTGAAAACAATGCAAAGTAAGTAATTGAATCTCCAATTCCAATTACCTCATAATCTTCCATCCAAGCAAGCTTTCTTCTAACGCAGCGAACAGATTGGGCTTCTTCTTCATTGACTTCAACGCCTGTTGGTGAAATTCCAGCAGCTGTAGAAGTTGTATTTGATGAATTTTGGGGCATACAAGGTGCTGAAATTTGCTCATGTTCAGTATCATTGTCATAAAGAACTTGGGTAGGCTGCTGCCTATTCCATTCCCAAGTGTTCTCTTCATCAAAAACAACATCCCTGCTAGTCACAATCTTCTTTGTTAGTGGATTAAATAATTTATATGATTTGGATGCTTCACTTACACCAAGAAAGACACATTTTTCAGCTTTGTCATCAAGTTTCTTCATTTTCACATTCGGGACATGGGCATATGCGATGCATCCAAAGATTCTGAAGTGATCTACAACCGGTCTTCTCCCACTCCAAGCCTTTTTAGGTGTCATATTCTGAACAACAAAAGTTGGACTTCTGTTCAAAACATGAATATTCCAATTTACTGCTTCTGGCCAGAAAGTCTTTGGAACTCTTCCTCTTGCCAATAAGCTTTTCACCATGTTGAGAATGGTTCTATTTTTCCTCTCAGATACACCATTCTGTTGTGGTGTATATGCAGCAGTAAGCTCTCTTCGAATGCCATACTTTGCACAAAAAACTTCAAATTCTTTTTAGCAATATTCACCACCACGATCTGTTCGAAGAGTCTTAATGGTCTTTTCTGCTTCATTTTCAACACGAGCTTTGAAGCTTTTAAATGTGGAGAAAGTTTCTGATTTTTCCTGTAAAAAATAAACCCAAGTTTTTCTGGAAAAATCATTAATGAAGGTAATTAAGTATCTTTTACCTCCATTAGAAGATGGGTTTATAGGACCACAAATATCTGAATGCACCAGCTGCAAAACATCATTTGCTCTCCATGACTTTTCTTTTGAAAATTGAGAATGATGCTGTTTGCTAACAACACATTCTTCGTAGACTTGGGAAGGAACATTAATTTGAGGAAGACCCGTCACCATGTTTTTCTGTTGGAGAGTCTTCAATCCACCAAAACTCAAGTGACCATAGCGAAAATGCCATAGCCATGAGGGATCTTTCTTTTCAGCCATCAAACAAGATTAAATATTTTCAATCTTTAATGGAAACAATCTATTTGAACTCATAGGAACGACTGCAATAGCACCTCTAACAGAATCATAAATTTCACAAGCACCCTTCTGAATGGTGATTACATAACCCTTTTCTTGTAATTGGCCAGCACTTAATAGGTTACTTTTCAAGTCAGGAACATACAACACATTAGAGATTGTTTCCACAAAACCATTCTTGGTTCTTATCTTAATATCACATTTTCCCATCACTTTCACAATAGAATGATCCCCAAAACTCACAGTGGAATGAAAATCTTCATTTAGATGAGAAAAAGAAGACTTACTTCCACTCATATGGTTCTTGCCTTTGTATCCACATACCAAATATCTGACTCGCGCTTCTTTTCATCTTGAACAGCCATCAACAACGTTTCTGCTTCCTTTTCTTCAACAAAATTTGAACTCTCTGCCTTTTCTTTATTATTAGGTAGCCTAGTATAACATTCAGATGCATAATGACCAAATTTATGACATCTAAAACACTCTATCTTGGATTTGTTAGGATCCCGTCCTCTGCCTTTGCCTTGAAATTGGTCATTATTGGCTTTGAAATTCCTGCCAACATCTCTATTTCCTCGATCTCCCCTTCCTCTACCTCTACCTCTACCTCTACCTCTACCTCTACCCCTTCCTCTGAAATTGTTGGAATGAGTATTGGTAGAAGCCTTCAACGCTTGCTCATTTACTGTTGAACTTCTGTTCATCTTCTGTTCATGGACCAATAAGGAGCTTTGCAATTCATCAAGAGAGAACGCATCTATGTCTTTCGACTCTTCAATTGAACAAACAACATAATTAAACTTTGGTGTCAAGGAACGCAAAATCTTCTCCACAATGGTGACATCGTCCATCTTCTCGCCATGGAATCGCATCTTGTTGTTGATTTCCATTGTTCTGGCACAATAACTAGTGACAGATTCTTCATCCTTCATTGCTAGTGTCTCAAAATCTTTTCTCAAGGCTTGAAGCTGTGCACGCTTCACCCTAACAGAGCCTTGATATTTCTTCTTCATAGAATCCCAAATATCCTTGGAAGTTTCTTTGCAAAGAATAGTTTCCAAGATGGGACGATCGATAGCCTGAAAAAAAATAATTTTTTGTCTTCAGGTCCTTCAACTTTCTAGCTTCCATTCCGCTTTCGGGGATCTTGTCAAAGCCATGCCCGCTGGTGGCTCTTGAATTCAGATTCGACAACCGACCAATACTCCTTTGATCGTAAAAAATTCTCCATCAACATGCTCCAATGGTCATAATGACCATCAAAGGGTGGAATTGCTGGTTGAACAAAATTGTCGGTGGCCATTGGAAATATTGCTGCTGCAATTTTCTCACGAAAGTATCTCACACCTCTAAACCTTCTTTTTTTTTAAAACTCTCTCACGTTTCTCTCCGGCTCTGATACCACTGTTAAATTGCTAAAGAGAGGAGATATGAGGCTAAAACTTCATCTTACGTACAAAACAACCAAGTCTTTTACAAAAGACAAAATACATAACGTAAAACACACCATAACTACCCATGTTCTGCATAAAGCACTTACCCCACTAATGCCTAAAAATTAGTATAACCAACATACATGATGACTCCACTAACTCTAATAACTGAAAAACCAAATCAGCGAAACGTGCAAAAGGAAATAACTATTATTTTAACAATGTGATGGCGTTGTCCCGCAATGTCTGCACCTCTCTGATGTAAAGGACAGTTTTTTTTTTATAGCATGACAATATAGGTTTCAGATTGTATGCAATGATTTGTGGTGGTCTTAAAATGCTATCTTCTTTTATCCAGGGGAAGATAAGGAAAGATACTGTTTGCGTTGCACTTGCTGATGAAACATGCGAGGAGCCAAAGATTAGGATGAACAAAGTGGTGAGATCAAACCTGAGGGTTAGACTGGGGGATGTTGTTTCTGTGCATCAGTGTCCTGATGTCAAAGATGGAAAGAGGGTTCACATACTTCCTGTCGATGACACCATCGAAGGGATTACTGGAAATCTCTTTGATGCATTCTTGAAGCGTGAGTTTCCCTTTTCTAAGAACTTTTAATATATAACTGGATGGTTCCCTCTCATTTATGTTGACGTAGGAAATACTGTTTTGCTCGCTTAGGTATTTTTCCTATGTGATCAGTGCCTTCTGTAGTCGTGTTTTTTAAAATCAAACCTACCATCTGATTGTATTGTAGTGCTGCGATTTTTATGTTGAAGAGGTATTATGCACCCTTTTTTGTTCATCGAATTTACGTAAATGCTTTGTGTAATGATAAGCGCATATTAAATTAAACACTTGATGAAGCGAAAAATTCATTAATAGGGATAACAAAAACAAAAAGACAATATAAATCTGCCTGTGAATTTATTTTTACTCTTCATGCTTTCGCCAGTTCCTAAGTAATGATGATTAAGCATCTTCAATTTTTTTTTTTTTTTTTAAATATCCAGGATAGTGGCCCGTGTTAGGTGGGCTCACTGATCATTTTGATCCTTTCTAAGTGTGATCCCATTGCAAAGTGTTTGTGCTTTGAAGTGCAATCACTTCCCTATAAGCCTGGTTACATTTAGTTAGTACTTTATTGGATGGCTCTGCTTGGTCCTAATGTTTTTCGGTAACAAAATCCAGTGAAGACTAAAGTTGCTGATGAACCAGACCATACCAAAACACTGGTTTGCTTGGGTTGAATATGGATTATTTCAGTGTTTTTGTTTTGCAGAGCACTTCTCTTTCAGAACTTTCTCCATACCATCTATGAGAGGTTGTTACTTTCCAAAAGTGATTGACTCGTATGTGCTTTCTGATACCGGGTAAAGAATGCTAAAAGATCTGCGACCTACTGCTAGCCTTTGCAAGGGATGCCGGTGCTTATTTTCTTGTCGAAGCACTACACCATTGACTGCATAATCATGTTAGGTTGAGCACAAACACTAACATAGCTCACTTCTTTTTGCAAAGATGATCCTTGGATTGGATGGAGAACTTACTAACGTGGTCGATTCACTCTCTGTAGCTTACTTCCTGGAGGCATATCGTCCTGTAAGGAAAGGTGATCTCTTCCTTGTTAGAGGAGGAATGAGAAGTGTCGAGTTCAAGGTTATTGAGACCGATCCTGGCGAGTATTGTGTTGTTGCCCCATATACAGAGATCTTCTGCGGGGGAGAACCTGTGAGGAGGGAGGATGAGAATAGATTAGATGAGGTTGGTTATGATGATGTCGGTGGTGTTAGGAAGCAAATGGCGCAAATTAGGGAGCTGGTAGAGCTGCCATTGAGACATCCACAGTTATTCAAATCAATTGGTGTGAAACCACCGAAAGGAATCCTGCTCTATGGACCTCCTGGATCTGGGAAAACCCTCATTGCTAGGGCAGTTGCGAATGAAACGGGTGCCTTCTTTTTCTGTATTAATGGACCAGAGATCATGTCAAAGTTGGCTGGTGAAAGTGAAAGCAATCTCAGGAAAGCTTTCGAGGAAGCCGAGAAAAATGCACCTTCCATTATCTTTATAGATGAGATCGATTCAATTGCTCCGAAGAGAGAGAAGACTCATGGAGAAGTCGAGAGGAGGATTGTTTCTCAGCTGCTAACGCTCATGGATGGTTTGAAGTCTCGTGCCCATGTCATAGTTATCGGAGCTACTAACCGACCAAACAGTATTGACCCAGCTTTGAGAAGATTTGGAAGATTTGACAGGGAAATCGATCTTGGAGTTCCTGATGAAGTTGGGCGCCTTGAAGTCCTCCGCATCCATACAAAGAACATGAAGCTTGCTGAAGATGTATAGGATTTTTCTTTTTGTTTCCCAAGCACTTCGTTGTAAGGGAATCTTCTTTTTCCCCTTGATTCTCATAATTTAACTTGATGTTATGCAGGTTGATCTGGAAAGAATTGCTAAGAACACGCATGGCTATGTTGGTGCTGATCTTGCTGCTCTCTGCACTGAAGCTGCACTTCAGTGCATCAGAGAGAAGACGATGCATGCCATTGATTTGAAAGATGAGTCGATAGATGCAGAGATACTCAACTCTATGGCAGTAACAAATGAGCACTTCCAAACTGCTCTTGGAGCAAGCAAACCATCTGCTCTCCAGGAGACAGTAAGTATATTTAATACGGAGCTGCTCCATTGTATTATTCTCCTGCCCCTGAGTTTGAATCTAAACCCTACACTTTTTGATCACTCAGGTGGCTATAGTGCCGGAAGAGAGCCGGGAAGTTACTGAAGCTCTTGAGAGTGTTAAAAGGGAGCTTCAAAAGTTACGGTTATTTGTGTTCTTTTGCTTTTTGTGTATACTTCTATCATTTGTGAGGTCTTGAGAATGTTAAAATATGTTATGTGCAACTTTTTATGTCGGTCGAGTGTATTCTTGTATAGGTAGATTTGGGACCATGTGCACCATGTTCGTGTTCAGCATGTGATGACGAGGGGCTTGCATGAAATTCACTTCTTCACATTATGTTACGGTGCTTAGTAAATTTTGTTTCTGAGCCCGTGCTGAATGCATCATTTAGCCTCTAACTAGCCATATCTGGAGATTAATACTTTTCGAAGTCATTACTATGGTTGTGTGCGGCCAAAGACAATGATCGAGCGAGCGGCTCCCTGTTAAGTCAATAACAGTTATTACCTTACATCTGAAGAACTGGTTTAACAAGTCAACACTCGACCATTATGCAGTCATCCTCGAACACCTTACTTTATATTTTCGCGTTGTGGTAAACAGATAAACCAACATCTATGAAGGCAAATGGTGAAATCCAAGTTCCTGGTCGGTATTCAAATTGCAAGATGCAAAATCTTGATTTTTGAACACACTGCTTGCATCATAAGATGTAAAAGCGTGGTCTCTATGGAAAAGAGAGGGTTTCAAGTTTTTTCTTTCTTTCTTTCTTTCCCTATATCAAGAATCCTCAAATCAATGAAGACCTGCCACTCTCTGCATATTATGTCTTTGATGGAACTGCGATTGATGTTCAAGTCACCTTATTTAAGGAAGGTCGTTCATACGGTTGGAACATTGATGTTGGGTGAATAGAAGGATAGGAAGTGGATAAGGGGTGTTTAAAAGAATCGAACGATCCTAACTATTCTAGTCTTCCAAATGGAGCCAAACCAAACCGATGTGGGGATAATTGAACAAATGCATCTATCAAACCAGTTGAATAATTATTCAGCAGAAACTCGAGTCTTGAGCCTCTTGAATTGTTGCCTCTTTTCGCCTTTCTTTGCTTCTCTCTCTCTCTAGACTTTTTCCATGCAGACTTGTCATTCTGTCCATCTATAAACATGGCCGCTCATTACACTAAACATTCAACAAGAGGAGAGACACAGACATACCCCGGATTCCTTGAATTCCGAACTAAATGCTCGATGGAGTCTGCAAGGAACTTTCTTTCTTCTTCTTCCTCTGCTCCTCCGTTCCCTCAAAGAGTCCTCTCCAGAAACTCTCTCCCCTTTACCTTCTTTTCAGGTACTGCATGGTTTTAGTGAGCTAACGTGCTATATGGGCTCTAGGATGCATTTGATGATATTTCTATTTCGGAGAATTATTTCTTATAAAAAATAGTTTTTATTTTCTATTTTTATTACCTGGAACAATTTTTAAGTTAAACAACGTGTTTGATGACTATACAAAATTTCTATTCCAAAAACAGAGAAAGAACAAAAATGTGTTTGGTACGACTCACAAATTTTTATGTGCAATAGAATTTTTTTTTAATTTGTAATTTTTTTTATTTTTTATTTTTCCTCTCTCCTTTGTCCTCCCCTAGCTACCAGCAGTGGCGGCAACGATGGTGGCGGCGGTAGGCAATGGGCAACTGCCAGTGGCGAGCGACGAGTTTCCACACACCGATTAGAAGAGAAAGAAGAAAAAGAAGAAAAGAAAAAGAAAACACTCATTTTTAAAAATTGTTCCCGAAAATAAAAAGATGCTTTTTTTCTTATTATTGTTTATATTACAAA
Organism: Eucalyptus grandis; assembly: GCF_016545825.1. NCBI lineage: Eukaryota > Viridiplantae > Streptophyta > Magnoliopsida > Myrtales > Myrtaceae > Eucalyptus > Eucalyptus grandis. The sequence goes on along the minus strand of NC_052622.1, from coordinate 16,214,974 downwards.
TTTATTCCCTAGCCATTTTTCTATTATGGGGAATATAAAAATTAATTGATTTTATTTAACAAATTTCTGTTCCTTTTTTTTTTTTTTTTTGGGAGGAATAAAAGAATAAAAGAATAAAGAAACAGAGCGTTACTATAGATCCTAAACTTATGTGTGAAGCTTCTACTTTTTCTCTCGAAACCTTTCCTCAAGAGTGTCCTGTCCTTGATGTTACTTTAAACGGAGTTAAAGACACGGTCAACACGCACTACAGGAAAACAAAGTTGTTCTCTTTACTGCCAATGGAAGGGGACAGGACGCGGATCAGCTGTCCCCTTCCATCGGCCAATCTGCTGTGTCCAAGGAAAGGGACACTGACTGGTGTCCGACTGAAAGCTTCAAGAGAGAAAGCACGAAAACGCAAGCTCCACATGGAAGCTTCATTGAATTTTTTAGGCCTTAACCTATCTCCAGTGGACCAATGATGTAACAACAAGAAAATCAAGTTAATAAATGCTGCGTTTGATCATCTCGACCTTTGGATAGTATAATGATGGATTTGTAACATCTTATACAATATTTGATAAATGTCGGAACATAAAGTAGATATAACAAAAATTCTTCTTTCTTCCCCCTCCACCTTGCCGCAATTGTCATCAAATTTGATGTCACCGTTGCATTCTGCTGGCACCTGCCAAGTCGCCATTGGCAATTGCCTCACGTTGCCTTCCACCGCCACCTCCTTGCCAGGTCCCTCCTCTCCCTCCCTCCTTATGCGCGCGCGTGCCTGTGTGCGAGTATCTTCTCACACCCCCACCCACCCCAAAAAAAAAAAAAAAAAAAAAGTGAGTATTAGTTCCTCTGGCTTTTGATGTTACTAAATGAGAGTTTCCGTCTGCTTTCGAACATGGGTTGTGCCCTTTCTGCTCATCCTCGCCACTAAACCAACGTCCAATGGACCGACTAGAAGAGTAGCGTTGCCGCGAAATTGATCAAGTCTTTCTCTCAAGGCTGAAGAGAATCAGTTGCTAAGAGATCTTACACAAATGACATGTCAGACACCGGAACCAGAGATTCTGTAGTGTTTCTGTAGCCAATTCATATGCCACTTCACCAGTAATCTCTACACGAGCAAGAGCCATCAATGAAACAATGAAATCGGTTATTATCCCTAACAATTATCTCTCTCTGGGTAATCTTAGAAATAAGCTTAAGTGCCTGATGACAATCACCGCATACTCGGAGGTTCTTCACCACTCGAATAACCACATTTGGGCCTGTGCTTATCAGACCAAATGCAACGGCCAGCTTCTCACTATGCCAACTCAGGTTATGCTCCTTCTCCTCTTCTTCTATGTCGAACAACACAAACTCCGTCGTAGGAACATAACCACCTGCTTTCAATTCTTTAGCCAGTTCCTCAAGCTTTGCGTATATTTCCTTTGACATGGGATGAGACTCATCTCCAACAAGGAATTCATGGACAATACCACCTACTTCAATCCAACTATATCCAGGTACTTTTTGGATCCCTTGATTATTCATTCTCGACCTAATGTCAGCTGCATCATCCCATCTACGGCTTGAGGAGTAAATATTGGATAAGAGAACGTAATTACCTGAATTCCATGGTTCCAATTCAATCAGCTTCTTCAGTACATGTTCTGCCAGCTTGGTGTCTCGGTGGAGCCTACATCCACCAAGCAATGCGCCCCAAACAATGGTATTTGGTTCCATAGGCATATCTTTGATCAAATTATGGGCCTCTTCCAAATGACCCGCACGGCCGAGGAGATCCACCATACATCCATAATGCTCTATTGTAGGAGGCAAAGAAAATACGTTAACCATGCTGTTGAAGTATTGCCGGCCCTCATTTACCAGACCTGCGTGGGTGCATGCACAAAGCAAGCCCATGAATGTGTTGCCATCAGGCCGAACCCCAAGCTTCTCCACTTGGCCAAACAACCCGAATGCAGGTTTGACATGCCCATTCATGGCAAGGCCAGTTATGGCAGCATTCCAGACCACTCGATCCCTCTCTCTCATTTCTCTGAAAAATCCCCAGGCTCGAGCCACACTTCCGCATTTTGCGTACATGTCAATCAATGCCGTGCCCAAGATGGGATTATCCAGAAACTCATTTCTGTCTATCAAGTTGCTCGCCCAGCAGCCAAACTCCTGCGCTCCCAATTGAGCGCAAGCATTGAGTAACCCAACCATGACATAACAATCAGGCATTAAGTTCTCCCTCTGCATCTGGAAAAAGATGCTCAAAGCCTCTCTAGGGAGGCCGTGAGATGCATAACCTTGAACCATGATACTCCAGGGGACCACATCCTTTTCAGGCATCGTGTCAAACAAGTAGCGCGCCTTCTCCATGTTCCCGCACTTGACGTACATATCCAGTAATGAGGTAGCAACAAAAACATTCTTTTCCATGCCAATGTTTGTCACATATCTGTGTATCCACTCTCCACAGCGCGCATCCCCCAGACGCGAACATGCAGACACCGCCTTAACAAGGGTAAGACAATCCGGCCTGAGACCCATTTCCAACATCCTTGTAAATATAGCAACCGCCTCCCCAAACCTCTCGTACTCGATAAAACCAGTTATCATCGCAGTCCACGAAACCACGTTCTTGTCGGGAATATCGTCAAACACCTTGTACGCGTCTTCGACACATCCGCATCTCGTGTAAAAGCAGAGCAACCCGGTCTGGACATAGGCATCGAGGCCCACACCCATCTTTACCACGAGTGCGTGCATCCTCCGGCCGAGCTCGAACTCCGAAAGCCTCGCGCACGCCTTCAAGACGAAAGGCAGAGTGAAGTAATCGGGCAACAGACCGTCCCTCCGCATCGAGCGGTAGAAGTCCAGAGCCTCGCCGAAACGGTCGCTCGAGACCAAGCCGTGGATCATCGTGTTCCACAGATAGACGCCGGGTCGCCTGGCCTGGCGGAAAAGGAGGCCGGGGTAGCCCGCGGCGTCGGGGAAGTCGAAGGCGCGGCGCAGGACGGGGTTGAGGAGGGAGGGGTCCTGGTCGAGGCCATGGCGGAGGAGGGAGGCGTGGACCTGCTTGAGCTGGCCCGAGGAGGCGAGGCCGCGGAGGAGGAGGGTCTTGATCTCCGAGCTCTTGCCGCGGAGCGAGGCGGCGGCCGGACTGGCGGCGGCGGACATGTCATCATGGTACCGGAGACCGGGCTTGTCGGACGTTGACGAAGCACATCTCTCCCTTTAATTTTCTTCAACTAACCAACTACGTGTTTTGTCTGTTTGTGAGGTACAAGTTCCTTAATAAATAGGAAAGTCACTCGTTGGAATTGTGGTCACCTTGCAAAGGAATTTAGGCAAAAGGATCCGCTATCTCCTTACCATTTTTTTTTGTTTAGGAACAATCTTTAGAAGGAAGGCTAGTCTTGTGTTCTCGGCTCACCAAGCACCGCATGAGCTATTCCGCGCCAAAAATCTATCGCCTTGTGACACTAGCAAATGAGTTTTCATAAGTCAAGCATTTTCTTAAGTTCCAATGCGCTTAGTGAAGTGAGAGAAGAGTTCAGCAAAGTGGTTCATATTTAGGAAACTACCAAATCTTATCTAGGGTTGCTAATTGTGTGGTGTGAGGGTGAAGCGTTTTGTCGGGATTTCTTTGGTGACAAAACATTTTTTGTCGAAAGTAGTTCTATGGCTTCTAATTCAAAGAGATCGAGTCATGTGGTGTGTTGACACCTAAATTTTGACGATTTAATTTATTTATTTATTGCATAGGAAATTATGGGTTAATTTTTATTAATTGCATAGCATATAGATTTAGATTGCATTTATTTTGTTTTTTGCATTTTTTGCATTTTATTGGGACGGTGGCGGATGAGTTCGAATTAGATGGATCGGGCGTAGAAGCGACGAGTTGGCGGCCGTGTTTGTTTAATAATTAAAAATTATCTCATGGGAATATAATATTTTACAATTTTTTCGAGAAATGAATCTTTTGGATAGGGTAGATGGGTAAAAAAAATATATTGATTTGGTTTTGAAAGATTTGGATTTAGAGAAATTTTTTATCTTAATCTCGAATCCTTATCAATAAGGGATGAATTTTGTGAAAAATATTGCGGATGTTGATTCGAGGAATAATTTGAAAATCCAATTCCTTCCCTATAAAAGGCCATCCGCCATGAGCGCAAGGGGGGCTTCTCTGAAAAAATTTCAGAAAAAGAAAAGAAAGGGAGAAGCTGCAGAAAGTACAAAGGGGCAGAGAAAAAGAACATGAGAGAGAGAGAGAGACAGAGGAGAAGCGGAAAGGCAGAAAAAGGGGGGTTGATTTGACCCCTACTGTTCATCGTCTCCCCAAGTTTGCTGCCCCGCGTTGCTGCTCCATCTCCGACGCCCCTGCAGCTACCAAGCCTCCGCCTCACCGCGCCATCGGTGACCATCGCAGTACCATCGCAGTCCGTCACCAGCAAATCGGTGACCGTCCGTGAAGCCCGACGCCGACGGATTTGAGACCCTCGCAGCAACCGCGACGCGAACGCCTTTGCTTCGCCTTACCGTCGCCAATCTGCAGCACCAGAAGTCCCGGCGTCCCTGCTCGCCTCCGCCTGACGCCCAGCCGACGCCGTGCCGTTGCCCCGAGGCCTAGCGATCCGACGCTCTTGCTGCCTAAGTGCTGACACCTGAGTTGCTCTGCCGTGCCGCGACCCGGAGTCCTCTGCTCGTGGCCCACTGTCCAGATCTCGCGATCCCGGCGGCCTGCTGCCACCCAAGTCCTTGCGACGACCCACGACGCCTGTAGCAGCCCTCCGCCGAGTCGGTCTCCGCCCCTGCACGCCGTTCCGAGCTTGCTCCCCATCCGAGCGACGCCGCTGTAGCACCCGTGACCAGTTGCTGTAGCTGCGTCCACCAGCCACCGAGTCCCTTCGCCGGAGCTCCAACCACCGTGACCTCCGTTGACGGTGACCCACCACCACAGCCACTGCCCTTGCCGGACTAATCAACCAGCTTCCCGATCCACTGCTTCAGTGACCAGCCTTGCACGAGCAAGCTTTGTGGGAAAATAAAAGAAAAAAGGAAAATTAGGTAGTTTATTTATTTATTTATCTTTTTTTGAAGTCTTTATTATTTTTCCTTTATAGTTTTTAGTAGACTTGTTCCTTAAATGTATGATTGATATTCCGACATGAAAAAGTCCCTCAAGGGATTGATAGTCCGATTTTCGCGCCCGAAATCCGACTCGCAATCCCTTACAAAAATCGACAATCAAATCTCAAGCTCGAGATTCGATTTGATTTAATTTTAAAATTGGTCAACCTGATCTCATGCGCGAGATATGGTTCGCCAATTTTGGATATCAATCTTATCTTATTTGATTTGCTATCGTCAAGTTGGTTGAGTCAAATCTTATTTTCGTAAAATAAAAAAATAAAAATTCTTAATTAGGATTAGGTTTGTTGTTATCTTGCATATTTAAGATTGCAATCTTATTTCGAATTTTTAAATAAAAATCCAAAAAAGAAAGTGCAATCATTTAGGTTGTTAGTTTTGCATGTTAGTTTTAATTTCGAATTTCTTAAAGAAAAACACAAAAAAAAATCATTGTGCATATTAGATTAGAATTGCATGTTTCATTTTAAATTTAGATAATTTTTTATAGATAAATTGCATTTTAGATTTAGATAATGTCTTAGTTTAAATTAGGATTTAATATGACTTAATCCCTAGTTTAAATTAGATAAAATCTTAATCTAGCTAGATCATTTCAAATTTCATAAAATTTGTCTTAAGATAAATTAGTTGCAATTTCTAGGATAGATTGCATTTTCAAAATAAAAAATGCCATTTGCATGTCATATAGAATTAGGTTCATACAATGCATGTCATTTAGTGATTATTGTTAGGTTCATTTCTAATTAGAAATTGCCCGTCATTAGATTAGGTTATTAGATTAATTTAGATTGCATATTTAAATGTTGCATTTCTTTAATTTCGAATCTCATAGAAAATACAAAAAAAATTATTTAGAATAAATCATCTCATGCTTAGGATAGATTACATGCTTAGTTATGTCATATTGCTTAGGTCATATAGCTAAGTCATGTTGCCATATCATATCATTTCATGTTAAATTAGTGGCATGCATTGCATATTGCATGATTTTCATTAATTAAGTAAAAACAAAACAAAAAAATTGCGTGTTAATTAGAAACCATATCTAGGGTTGTTGATGTGGATTTCAATTTAACACCGCAGATGCTTTCGTTGCTTTGAGGTAAGTCCCGCATTATTTAATTACTTTCTTGGGTGTTAAATTGGTGGCTTGCGCACTGCATGAACACCTTACATGTTAGTGAGATAGCTTAAAATCAATTCAAGCCGTATCACAAACATTTTTCAAAATTAAAAGAATGGTACCGAAAGGGCATTAGAGAAATCTAGTGTAACCAAGTCCCCGTACTCATAATCTCTCGGGTTCGTAGAAGTAAAATAATTATCCCATTATTTTACTTAGGTGTCTAATCGACCTACCATAAATTGATTAGTGGCGACTCCTAATTGAAAATCAATTGCATGTTAAAAACTTGAATCTAAGTCGTGAATTGGTATGGGCTTGGGAGAGCCCGAGTTAAGTCTAGGCTTAACAATCCATTAGCCAAACCCTAGGTGGTTCACACTCCGAAATATTTGGGTCGCGACATGGTGATTCTAAACATGAAATATCCAAGCATGCATGCCCCTTTTTTTCCCAAACCAACTATTTTGTCTTGTAATTGTACCTCTCCGTCCCTTACAATTTCTCATACCTTCAAAAGATCTTTGAATGGCACTTTGCTATTTATATCGTTGCCAACATTCATATCAACAGTTTATTAATGTCCCATTCCCGCGTATCGATAATTGGGTGTATATCACTAAGGTGCATCACTAATGGCTGACCGTGTGTCATCTTTTACGATTGTTGACAAGATACCATGCATGTGGTGATGTTCAAGTGTTTTCCATGTGACTGTTCATGCTCACGTGTCCCACATGTACTTATTGATGACCCGACCATATTCAGGTGTAAACAGAAGGTTATGGAGAAACTGGCAAGTGGGAAGGGTCTTCTTGAACGCAGGAGGAAAGAGAGCTTTTCATCAATCAATTGCCACAGTTGGTGTTCAAATTCCTCTGAGAAGGGTTAAACGGGATGTGCACCTGTGGCCCATTGGAGATATGAAATGCGACAATTATACTGAGAAGTCTGCTTACCATCTGGCCCGCATGAAAAGAAAGATTCGCAGCAGTGCGAGGCATCTACATAGCAAGGCATTGAGAAAACCTATATGGAAAGACCGTGCAAAATCCGAACTGTCGATTAAAGATGAGATTCTTTTTATAAAGAATTTTGATGGGTGTACCAACTCCTATCATTTAACTCTGTTCAATAGGATGCTTAGTCGGTCTCCTTTTTTCACAATTGTGAAAAGAATTATAGGAGCATGTCGGTTTAAATGTATCTACTTTTCTGCTTCGGGCCTAAGTTGGATAGGGAGAAGATGAGTTTCTTTCGCTAACCAGGTTGAGGAGATTGTGCAGAACGGAGGAGCTGGATAAAATTGGGAGACATTATTAGCTTACTAGCAAGATTTGGATAACAAGGCCTCGGATGGCTGGCTTGATATGAAGAGAAGTGCTAATGCTGCAGCAGCAAATTGTTGTTCTTTTGTTCTGTTTCAAGCTGTTCCTCAGTCTCTCCCTTTTATGTCATTGCATTTGATCACAGAGTAATGACTAGTTAAGGAAATTGGGGCGGTTATGTCTCCCTTATACTTTTTATTTTTTTCCATTTATGGGATCTAGCTTGGCTCGGAGACTTACCTAGAAAATATGCAAGTGATGGCCTACATATTCGGTGGGTGTATTTCCTATTTCAACATAAATATGAATTTACATCAAATGTGAATTAACTCGACGCAGCTTTAATAATATTTTAATAGAAGTGAAAATCAATTCGAATCAATTAAATCTCAAATTAATTTATTTTTGAATTACCATAATAATTGTTGAAAATCCTAGTTAGTTCTAGTGATGAGATGGGACAAAATCCATTAATTCGGAGTAGATATATATCTAATCATATAATTAAATCAAATTCAAGTGAAATGCATGATTTTTAATCGGACAATATCTCTTTATATGACAACATAACATAGTAGGATTGAATTTAGAGGACTTATCTACTAGACATTATGTTTTCTTCCATTTCCTACAAACCTCAAATTAATACCATAAATCTTGTTAAAAACAAAAAGGTTTAAAAGGAGAAATTTGCCTTTTCTTTCCTAACAAGAAACGACCGATTGGTCAGCCAAGAGACTTCCCAAAGTGATACATAATAATAATAATAATAATAATAATAATAATAATAATAATAATAATAAATAAATAAATAGATAAATAAATAAATAAATAAAAAAGAAAAAAACTTTTTCTTTTCTGACAAGAAACAGTCCTCTCCGTAATAAATAAGCCCATCGAACCCCCGTTCTTTTCTGCTTCACATCACCCCGTCCCCCCCTCTCGTCTTCCTCACTTCCTCCATCGCTGCAGCTCCCTCTCGATCGGACCGCCATGGCCAGCCAAGCCGAATCCTCCGACCCGTAAGTCCAGATCTTTCTCCTCAAAATCCCGCCTTTCCTCTCACCCGTCTCCGATTTCCCGGTGTTTCTCTTCGAAATCTGACGCTCGCCCGATCGATTTGTTTTTCCTTCATTTTTTTTTTTGGTTTAATTTGTGGGTTTTGGATGCAGCAAGGGGACGAAGAGGGACTTCAGCACCGCGATCCTGGAGCGCAAGAAGGCCGCCAACCGCCTCGTCGTCGACGAGGCCGTCAACGACGACAATTCCGTGGTGTCCCTCCACCCGGAGACCATGGAGAAGCTCCAGCTCTTCCGCGGCGACACCATCCTCGTCAAGGTTCGTGGGGTTTCGCCCCCTTTCCGGGGGGATCAATTCGATTATGAGTTTCTCATTTGGGCGTGATTTGTGGGCGTGTCGTGTTCTAGGGTTGCGTCGGATTGGCGTGTCGTGATCCGTTTTTCGAGTGTGGAATTTGTTGGAGCTTCTCGAGTGGCGTTTTGGTCTGGATTTTAGTAGAATTTGTTTGAGCTTTGAGGTCGATATGTGGCTAATTTGAAACCTGGAACCTCTGATTGTGGATTTCGTGATATTATCTGAGCTTCTGCAGATTATAATGCGGTTCGATTCTGCTGTTGTGTTTGCACTATGTCGTTCCCTGCATTCAATGGACGTGTGAGGCGATTGATGCAAAAGATGCAAAAGATCTATTTTTTAGCTCCAACGGTCATAGTTTCTATGCTATCATGCTCAATCTTAACTCTTATGACTTGATTTTACTAAGTCGCAACTGAGCCATGTAAGCTACTTAGTTACATTACTCTTGGTGATCGAACATCTTCTCATAGTAGAATTCTCTCTCTCTCTCTCTCTCTATAGTACTTGTGCTCTTGCACATGTGATGGCATTGTCTCGCATTGTTTCCATCTTTCTGATGTAAAGGACAGTTGTTTTGGTAGCATGGCAATATAGGTTTCAGATTGTAGGCAATGATTTGTGGTGGTCTTAAAATGCTATCTTCTTTTACCCAGGGGAAGAAAAGAAAAGACACTGTCTGCATTGCACTTGCTGATGACACATGCGACGAGCCAAAGATTAGGATGAACAAAGTGGTGAGACAAAACCTGAGGGTTAGGCTGGGAGATGTTGTTTCAGTGCATCAGTGTCCTGATGTCAAGTATGGAAAGCGGGTTCACATACTTCCTGTTGATGACACCATCGAAGGGATTACTGGAAATCTCTTTGATGCATTCTTGAAGCGTGAGTTTCCCTTTTCTAAGAACTTTTAATACATAACTGGATGGTTCCCTCTCATTTATGTTGACGTAGGAAATACTGTTTTGCTTGCTTAGGTATTTTTCCTATGTGATCAGTGCCCTCTGTAGTCATGTTTTTTTAAATCAAACCTACCATCTGATAGTATTGTAGTGCTGAGATTTTTATCTTGAAGATGTATTATGTATCCATTTTTACATTCATGGAATTGTGGTTAATATTGTATGCAAAAATTAATGCATATCACATTAAACACTTGATGGAGTAAGAAATCATAATTGGAATAACCAAAATAAATAAATAAAGATAAACATAAATCTGCCTGTTTCCGTGAATTTTTTGGACTCTTTATGCTTTCCTAAGCAATGGCAATTAGCATCTTTAATTTTTTCATATCCAGGTTTGTGGCCTGTGTTTGGTGGGTTCAATTCGTCATTTTTATCTTTTATAATTGTAATCCCATTAAAGTGTTTGTTCTTTGATTTGCAATCACTATCCTGGCTCTGCTTGTTCCTCTGTTTTTTGGGTCAACAAATCCAGTGAATACTAAGGTTGCCAGTGAACGAGACCATCCCAAAACAATGGTTTGTTTGCGTTGAATATGGAGATTTTCAATATTTATGTTTTGCAGAGTTTTCTTACAGAACTTTCCTTGATATATATCTATGAGACGACGTTACTTCCTAAAAGTGATAAGTTGACTCTTATATGCCTTCTGATATCTAGGTGAAAAGATCTATGAGCTGCTGCTAGCCTTTGTGAGGGATGCCAGTGCTTATTTTCTAGTCAAACGATTAAACCATTGATTGCATAAGCATGTTAGTTTGAGTACAGAAACTTAAATAGCTCACATTCTTTTGCAAAGATGATCTGTGGACTGGATGGACAACTACTAATTTGTTGGATTCACTCTCTGTAGCTTACTTCCTGGAGGCATATCGCCCTGTGAGGAAAGGTGATCTCTTCCTTGTTAGAGGAGGAATGAGAAGTGTTGAATTCAAGGTTATTGAGACGGAACCTGCCGAGTATTGTGTTGTTGCCCCAGACACAGAGATCTTCTGCGAGGGAGAACCTGTGAGGAGGGAGGATGAGAATAGATTAGATGAGGTTGGTTATGACGATGTTGGTGGTGTTAGGAAGCAAATGGCGCAAATTAGGGAGCTGGTAGAGCTGCCATTGAGACATCCACAGTTATTCAAATCAATTGGTGTGAAACCACCAAAAGGAATCCTGCTGTTTGGACCTCCTGGATCTGGGAAAACCCTCATTGCTAGGGCAGTTGCGAATGAAACCGGTGCCTTCTTTTTCTGTATCAATGGACCAGAGATCATGTCAAAGTTGGCGGGTGAAAGTGAAAGCAATCTCAGGAAAGCTTTCGAGGAAGCCGAGAAAAATGCACCTTCCATCATCTTTATTGATGAGATCGATTCAATTGCTCCGAAGAGAGAGAAGACTCATGGAGAAGTCGAGAGGAGGATTGTTTCTCAGCTGCTAACGCTCATGGATGGTTTGAAATCTCGTGCCCATGTCATAGTTATCGGAGCTACTAACCGACCAAACAGTATTGACCCAGCTTTGAGAAGATTTGGAAGATTTGACAGGGAAATCGATATTGGAGTTCCTGATGAAGTTGGGCGCCTTGAAGTCCTCCGCATCCATACAAAGAACATGAAGCTTGCGGAAGATGTATAAGATTTTCCTTTTTGTTTCCTGAGCAGTTTGTTGTATGAGTATCTTCTTTTTCTGCTTAATTCTTATAATTCCATATAATGTTGTGCAGGTTGATTTGGAAAGAATTGCTAAGGACACGCATGGCTATGTTGGTGCTGATCTGGCTGCTCTCTGCACTGAAGCTGCACTTCAGTGCATCAGAGAGAAGATGGATGTCATTGACTTGGAAGATGAGACGATAGATGCAGAGATACTCAACTCCATGGCAGTTACAAATGAGCACTTCCAGACTGCTCTTGGAACAAGCAATCCATCTGCTCTGCGTGAGACGGTAAGTATTTTTAACATGTAGTTTATGTATTACTTTGAGCTGCTCCATGGTATTTTTCTCCTGTACCTTAGTTTGAATCTAATGCCTGCAACATTTATTCACCCAGGTGGTTGAAGTGCCGAACGTGAGCTGGCAAGATATTGGTGGTCTTGAGAATGTCAAAAGAGAGCTTCAAGAGGTATGTTACTTGTATTCTTTTGGTTTTTGTGTATGCTTTTGTGCAGTCTTAAATTTGGAATTTAATGCTTGCTTCATTTTTTACTGTGCAGACTGTTCAATATCCAGTGGAGCATCCTGAGAAGTTTGAGAAATTTGGAATGTCACCTTCTAAGGGAGTCCTTTTCTATGGACCTCCTGGATGTGGCAAAACTCTTCTGGCTAAAGCTATAGCCAATGAATGTCAGGCAAATTTTATCAGTGTGAAAGGCCCTGAGTTGCTTACTATGTGGTTTGGAGAGAGTGAGGCAAATGTACGTGAAATTTTTGACAAAGCCCGACAATCTGCCCCCTGTGTTCTATTTTTCGACGAGCTTGACTCAATTGCTACACAGGTTTGGTTTTCTTCAACCTCTGTATTGTTCTTGGGTTGGATTTTGATAACCATCTAGGGATGGGAGTATATCCTGATTGTAATATTGATGAGAATGGTTGAATGCAGGCAATATTCTCTCATCCTAGAGTTAAAATGTATCCTCAAAAAAAGCTATAAATGAGATACAATTCCATCTGCTTGATGTGATAAAACTAAATATTCATTAGTAGACTGGCAACCTAGAATTATATATAACATATGTATGATGTAAATGCTGCCCTTATGCTCAAGTTAATGAACAAATTGTCGTCAATGGTATTATTATTTTCTGTGTGCGCTTTGTGTCTTTCTATGAATACCCATCACAAAGTAATCTGAGGTTTCGAAGTTGATATCTTCTGTTGCCGAAACAAGAGTGGGATTGGAGATTGCTGAATTGATTTAATAAGCAGTGTGGTTGATTTTTGTTAATCCTTGAATGAACACCTAATAAGACAAAACTTGTTATGTACAAATGCCTTCATTCGTTTTCCCTTGGTTTTTTTCTGAGGTATGTGGGGTTTTTAATTGTCTCATTGACTGAATATTTTGTAGTCCTGATTTTGCTTAGCAAGTGACTTCCACCTTATTTTCTTGGCTGCATTACATGCAGAGAGGAAGCAGTGTTGGAGATGCTGGGGGTGCTGCTGATAGGGTTTTGAACCAACTGCTCACTGAGATGGATGGGATGTCTGCGAAGAAAACTGTGTTCATCATTGGAGCCACCAACAGACCAGACATTATAGACCCTGCACTTCTACGTCCAGGCCGTCTTGATCAGCTGATTTACATCCCTCTCCCTGATGAAGACTCTCGACATCAAATATTCAAGGCATGCTTGAGGAAATCTCCAGTCTCCAAAGATGTTGATCTGAGAGCTCTTGCTAAGTATACACAAGGTTTCAGTGGTGCTGATATCACAGAAATATGCCAGCGTTCGTGCAAATATGCCATCAGAGAAAACATCGAGAAAGTACGGTTCCTCTTACGTGATGTTTTACTGTCTCTGCTTTCAGTGACTTGAGGTATAATGCATGTGGGATGGGTGGGAGCCTTAGTAGAATCAAGGTTCCATCTTCATTCAATTCCATTATTTCTGTACCGCAGGGGGGAATGACCATCCAGCTAGTGGTCTTAACATCTCGAGAATGATGCTGCCTATATCTTTTCTAGGATTCCTTTCACATTGCTTTTCTATTGCTTACATATGAATGATCGTTCTTTACATTTTCGCATACTTTTCACATCTCCTAGACTGATTAGTTTCCTGTCTAGATGTTTTTGGTACCAAATATAGCCCTAGGAACTAAGCTTTTCCTCTTCTGTTGTGTGTTTTGCAGGATATTGAGAGGGAGAGAAGGAGAAGGGATAATCCTGAAGCCATGGAGGAGGACGTCGAGGATGAGGTGGCAGAGATCAAAGCCGCACATTTCGAGGAATCGATGAAGTATGCTCGCAGGAGTGTGAGTGATGCTGATATTAGGAAGTATCAAGCTTTTGCTCAGACACTCCAGCAGTCGAGAGGGTTCGGAAGCGAATTTCGCTTTGCAGATGCCAGTGCTGGTGCCGGTGCTGCGGGATCAGATCCTTTTGCAGCTTCTGCTGGCGGCGCTGATGACGACGACCTATATAGTTAATCAGATAATCTATTGTGTTTCCATTTCCATTTAAAACCTTTCTCCTTCCTGTTTTATTACTGTATCCTGTTGGAATTGTCTAATGGGAATGCCATGGCTTCATATTTGTTAGACTTTACTCCAATCATTTTCGTGATCTGAACTTCTCGTGTTTCTCACGTTATCAGCTAAGTGGCCATCCCTTCGAAATCTGTACTGTCGTGATTTTTCTTCGTCGATACGTGTTACTTTTTTTCGTCGGTCGAATGTGGAAATGTGTGAGTAGAAATGGGACCATCTGCACTCCTACGTCTGTGTTCAGCATGCGGTAACAAGTGGCTTGCAGGAACCTCAGCCCTGTTTGGTGGGCATTTGGAAGGCACTTTGGGACTCTAAAGTCTTTTAGCCAAATGTAAATGCGTTTGGTTTGTTTTTTTGGGCAACTTAGACTTTAGACAAATGCAAATGCGTTTCCATTTTGGCTCTTTTGACAAGATACAAGGCCTAAGGGTTTTTAGCCTAATGTAGCTCCGGAGTTACTTTGGGGAGTTGTATATTCGGAATGCAAGTCATGGTACTGATTATCTTCTCCAAACCGCTGCACACCACCGCATGAAGAAGCCGATCGGAGGTCAACGATCGCCGGCTAAGGGGTTGTATGCGCCGGCAACCGTTGTCGAATCTCAAGGGTCACGCAACCCGCTTGAGGTTGCGCGACCTCAGGCGATGGTCAGGGTCGGGAGACCCCGCATGACCCTAGGCAACCCTAGGTCGCCGAGGTCACGTGACCGGGCGAACCCTCAAGCGAACCTCGGTGACGCCTGGGTCGCGCAACTCGCGCGATCCCTGAGGGCGTGACCCTCTGGGGCCAAATCCGACCATTCGGCGATTCAATGGCGGACTTCAAAAAAAAAAAAATACAAATTTTTTTGTTTTTTTAATTTAATAAAAATCATTTGCAAATGCAAATTTTATCAAACAGTATTTTAGCCAAAGTTATTTTTCAATACAAATTTTACCAAACGTTATTTGTATTTTGAAAAACTCTATTCTCTCAAAGGTATTTGCATTTTTCAAATGTATTCCCTAGAAATCGAACCAAACGGGCCCTTCATCTCTTTAAATGTATTCAAATTGCAAGACGCAAAAACTACTTAAAGGAATCAATGTTGGACTAATTGGATCGTTAGCATCAAAAGAGGGGTTTTGAAGTTTGTTTCTTTCGCTAAATCAAGAATGCTCCATCTTCAATTGGATTTTACATTATTATAAGAGGTATACTCGTACCATTTGGTAGGAGATTATCAATTTACTCTAAAATATTCTTTTATCCAATAACAAATGGAGTGCCTGGACAAATTAAGCAAAAAGAAGCACGAAATCTGTATTCGGTAACTAGCATGATGCAAGCTCCGGGGAAATTTTGGGGGGAAGAAAGAACTAAGCAAAGATGAAACTTATTTGAAAACCAGTGATGATCCCTCATGAAGGATGACGTTATTCATGATCCTACTACCAGCTGATCATGTAAAAGTCTGAGCTAGGATTTAGAAACAAGTAATTCATGCAACGTGCAAATTTCACTGTCACTCTTCCCATTCAATTTGCATGCGTATCTTATACATAATCCACGAAACCCTCTGTACAAATCTTGCCAATCTCCCTCTGCGAGTTGATCCGATCGCGAGGCCACTTCAGACCATGGTGCTCCTCTGCGTCGCTGGAGGAGAAATCACGCCGCTAATCGAGGTCTTTTACTTCGACACCGTCCTCAACCTGAAGGAGATGATCCAAGACGCCCTCGGCGTGGAGATCGGGAGACAGACCTTGGTGTACGACGAGCGGGCACTGCTTGATGATGAGGAGATCCGGCACTGCATCTTCGGCCAGGACCCCGCAACCGTGACACTTCGCGTGGCTCCATTGCCTGAGGGAACAAAGATTACCGTCCAGCTCGAGTCCTCCCTGAAGCAGGGCTCTATGAGAACCCGAGAGACAGACTCCGTTGCCGACCTACGGAACAAGATCGAGAGGCGATGGGGTCTAAGGAACTGTTCAATCTCTCTCTTTCACCTCGACATTCAGATGAATGAAGACTTGCCTCTCTCTGCATATTATGTAGTTGATGGAGCTAAAATTGACGTTCAAGTCACCTTCCTTGAGGAAGGTCGTTAATACGGTTGGAACATTGATGTTAACTAGGGGACTGAACTTGGCACTACTTCCTTAAAGAATAGTAATTAAGAAATAAAGGGATATATGCATCCCTACATCCCACTTACATTGTTAAATTTCTCGTCTCGCCGAGTTCACATTAATCAAGTTCCCGCTTTATAAATCTTCCATGGTTAAATTGGAAAAGATATCACAGCAGCTGATTTTCCGATGCAATTAACTCGGTGAAGGAAGAAATGTAACGATCAACTAACTGTTCCTGCCTCTTACGTTAGCGATCATGCAAGTCCCGTTACAAGGAAAGAGCAAGTTTTCGTCGACTTGGGTTGAAGATAGTTTACCCTCCTAGGCATTCTCTCAGTGTATCTATCATCTTTGATATCTCAGAATACCATCAGCAAAAACTAGAGTTAATCAGTGCTCGAGCTTGCAGACGGTCGCAACCAATTTAAAGCAGCTTACCGACGATGAACTGTCCAACGCGGTAATCCAAATGCATCGAATAAGGATATTTTCCGAACCCATGTAGTTCGAGTTTGATGTTTTCTTAAACCTGTTTTAGTCGGGTTTTAAATTGTTTAAGTAACCCCCATACAATCCGTCCCCCGAAGTACTAGTTGTTAAATCTATTCATTCATGACTGTTAAAAAAGAAAGATAATTTCTATTTTTGCGGATAGTAACTTCCTCCTGTTATTGCCAATAAAGATCTACAGTCGAGAACCATATTTGCCGGAAGTTGATGTTTCCCATTAGCACTTAAAATCATCAAAGGAACTGCTTCTGAAAGAATCAACAGTCACTTCCAGAAGACGAGTTCCTTCATTCCAGGCCAAGATGGGTCCTTGCTGCAGACTTTCGAGTTCAGATAACAAAATGTTCCCGTGACCTAGCCCCGCAGAGAAGTCAGTAACCCGCCTTTCATCCTCATCTTAAACTAAACCCCCCGTGCTCAGTTCCCCAGGATTCGTTTTTGCACTACCATCGGTATTCGTTTTCAGTACACCTGAAGTTGGCTTCTGCAAACTTGAACCATATCAGAGTCCTCCGTTTGACTCTCAAGTTCAAGATGAGTCATCGGGTCATTACTTCTAGTCTCTGTAAAGGGATAATAGCGTTATCCAGAATCTCCATAGTCCTCGTCTTCCTGATAAGCCACAGAGAAGCGAGAAAAAATGTTTTTTGGGACGAAACAACATTCATTTGAAGCCAAGCAGAGATGTTACCATTGAAAAAAAAGGAAGGCCAAAATGAAATATTTATCAAGCTTTCCTACACCTTCCTCGCCTTACAGTGATCCGTCAAAGCACGATGTGCATCTTTAGGCTCTTTAGTAATTGGTACAGCTCTAAAAATTAGTTAATATCCTGGTAATCTGAATCTGAAAACATGGGGAATGTGATTTAGTAAACATGAATTTCCAACAAATTTTGGAATATAAAACCCATGCGGAACATGCGCTAAGCACACTAGTACATATAGTAAAACATACTTTTTGTTCATTGAATGCAATTAATTTGTCCTTCTCGTTTTCGTAATTACAACCTTGTTTTGTGAAGTTTGTTTACCAAAATCTTGTCTTACCGAAGAGGGTTCTTGGCCATTCATGAGGTACAATAAAATGATAATTATGTCCTTGTGTGTAACATCTAATGCACATAAAGTTGGAATTTACAAATTGATGAAACTCATTCTTATTCTAGTCTCTTTATCTATATTATCTAATATATCTAATCACTTGGATAATTATGTACTAGAAAATACAATTCTTGCACAATATAAAATGAGGTAGGGTGTCTAATTGCATTTGCACAATAATTGAGGTGATTAAGTCCGTTAATGCCTTTCACTTAAAGATGCCTTGGAAAGTTGGTGACCTAGCCAGGATATATATATCCACACATGCACATGCTTAGTTATAATTGAATCTTTTGCTTTTGGGTTTGAGTCTTTAATAAATGCCCGATAGCATTATTTCGAATCCTCAATAGATTCTGGTGATCAATATAGTAGTAAGAAATTAGAGTTTTTGTTTGAGGAAGAGATAATGTGTTCAATAGGGCTTAAGTCTTGGTAAACTCCAAACATATAGCAACACGTTATGGGTCACTTCCCTATCATGCTTTCCACTCGGCTGTCAAACTGATCTGATCTCTTTCGCCCAGTAGTTTTCATTAGATGTTCCAATCAGAGCAATCAGAAATGCATCTCGGCTTCTTTTGAGAGTGACCAACCAGGATCGATGGACATGGGATGAGACAGTGCGCAACGATGAACGGCCCTTTGGACAATGGTCGAACATACAGACAGATCGTGGAGAATAAACTAATGCTACAATGATTCAGGATTTTAAACTTTGTAATGCTCAAATGATCAAAGAGGAATGAGGTCACGACTGCTGCGTCACCTCGCGTGTATGCTGACTTTATGGAAAACGAGAACTGATGATCTCCCTCCTGAAGTGTCTGTAAGCAATCGCTGCTGATAAAAATGTCGTTTCGGCATGAATTAATTCGAGTTATTGACCAAGTCATGAATACAGATTTCTCTTATCCATGCAGCCAATTTCGAGCGATGCTGCTCTATAAATGTCGAACTATAGGACTAATCTCATTGAGGAAGCCATAGTTGGAAAAAGTACCGATGGAAATTGATCCTAGGAACTTTTTTGTTGTTCGCTAATGGAATAAAAACAATGGACCCACAACACAAAATCAAAATACTAACACGATATTTGAAATTTGATATTTAATAATTTTATCTGTTTCGCGGGTACATGAATCTTTCCAGTCTAATACCAACAAAATTAAAATGCTAACACATGTATAAAGCCAACATCAATAACTGTATTCGTTTCATCCAACGGATAAAATCTTTTCATTTGTAATGCTTTTCCATGTCAAAAGTGCTTTTGATAAAGTGATTGATTTTATATTCAAACGCCTTTTGGATATAAAAGTGAAAGTTCGCACCAGGGGAATTGGTGGAAGTAAGAAATGCATGCGTAAAATGTAATGGCAATACATACTTTTAATCACAGCATTTTCTACTTAATTTTTCACTGGAGAAGAAAAATTTACCTGCATATATTCCATCTAGCCGTTACCTTTTTTCGGGCCACTTCCTAGTTCCTACCAGTGTGGATGGAGTTCTTTTTAAGGTACGTGGACGGGACAATTCGGTACGTCTATGAAATCAATCCGATCGAGAAATTAGAATACAAATATCATAAAAAAAGATCATTTTAGTTTTTTGAATTATAATTTTGCCCAATTCATATTGTTCGATTTTGAATCTCACAAGAAGGTGGAAGGTAAATTTGTATAAAAAGTTCTAAATTTATCATAATTTTGTCATTTCAATTCTAAACATTTTAAAAATTTGTCAATTGAATCTATTTAGCTAATTTTAGCTGAAAATCACTAATATGAATGTTAGCCGTTTTACGTGGCACGGTTAGCGCTAACATAAATAATTTATATAATTTTAAAAACTGATTTTTTTTTTTATTTTCTTCCTCTTTTTCTTTTCTTTTTTTAATTTTGCCTTTTATTCACCTGTTATTGGCAAGGGTTAGTTGGCTCTCACCTATGACCAACGAAGGTACTTGGTTAAAAAAAAGTAAAAGAATGAGAGAAATTCTAAAAACAAAATCATTCTTTAAAAGAATAATAAAAAAAATATTCACATAAGCATCGATCATCTTGCATGGCCTTACTAGCGTATGTGTCAATAATTTTTTCTGGTCGATGAATTCAATTGACAAATTATCAAAAAATTTAAGACTCAATTGGTGAAATTAAAATTTTTTAATATAAATTAACAAAAGTGCAATAAGCTTATGATTTTTTGGACAATTTTCCTAAAGGTAAAAAGAGAAAAAAAATTGTTTCATGAATTTGCACTAACCGTAAACTTATAGTCTAATGTAGATTAGTACATGGAGATTGGTGGAATTTTGGTGGATCAAGTAAGGGTGATCGATTTCCGATTTGGTCGATTCTACCTAGGAACAAGGGAATGGAGTGATTGGTCTTGGGACTAGAACTAGTCACTTATTTAACATGAAGATGAAATTAAAAAAAAGAAAGACGGTAAGAGATTTTGGCTTTTCTACAACAAAAAGAAAGAGGTCTAACCAATCAATCAAGGAAATCTTCCATGCTTTTTCTCCAGCAAAGGAATTAATTCCTCCAAGCTACACGAAAAGGGGCAACAAATGTGGCGGTAATCAAAGAGGGAAGTAAAGGAGATTGCCTCCACTTTATTTTTGCAACAAATTGGCAAGGAATCCGGTCACGAGGAAAAAAAGTATACGCAAGGGATATTCTCTTTGAAAGATAATGTGAAGGTCAGTCGACATCGAATGTATAAAAGGAAAACATGAATTAAAAGAAAGGGCGAAAGATTTCAGCACTAATTGAAACAAAGCAAGCCAATGAGATTATTCATGACGCTTTGTTCTCTTTTTTGAAAAAATTAATATATATTATTTGGTTCGGAAATTGGATCGCTACTCTCGAAAACCGAACTCAATTGAGCTGGTCAAGTTCGTTTTGCTCACCCTTAGTAGAAATGTGGTAGTAATCGAAGAGGGAAGCAACGGGGATTACCAAGAGAATCTGGTCGTGAGGAAAAAAAAGTATACGGAAGGGATATTCTCTTTGAAAGATAACGCGAAGGTTAGCCAACACTGAAGGAATAGAAGGAAAATATGAATAAAAAAGAGAGTGAAACATTTCGGCACTAATCAAGCAAATCAAATCAGTGAGATCATTAATGCCACTTTCTTCCCTTCTTTTTCGAAGAAATGAACATATAATATACATATTTAGTCCGCGAATTAGATCGACACTTTCGAGAACATATAATATACATATTCGGAGAGTCGAACTCAATTGGTCCGATCAGTCCGTCTTGCTCACTCAATATAAATTTGTTGGATTAAGTGCTTTTTATAATATTCAACGACTCCTTTATAGGAAAGTAATCAGAGTCCGTACGTAACGAAAGTTGCCGAAGATTCGGCTAACTGTTTTTTTCGATTGTCGGAATCGCGACACGATCGACGCCAGTCGATTTGTCCGCGACGGCATGGTTTCTTTCTCCTAGCTTGGCTTCTTCCGCCGCCGCCGCCGCCCGCCGCCGTCGCCCCGCCTCTCCTCCCCCGCGAAGCCCATCGTTCTCTACTCCTTGTTTTCTTCTTCGTCTCGCTTGCTTACTGTGTTTTCTCTCTCTTCTTCGAGAAAGCTCCGTCTCCTCCTCGCACCAATGGTCCCAGTGGCTTCTCGTCGATGAGTCCATGCCCTTTCCATCTCCGCCTGGAGGCTCGCCTCCTCTCGCCGTTGCGGTGATTGGGTAGCGCCTTACTTTTTGTTCTGCGGGTGTCATGGTTTTCGGGTTTGAAGGGTGGTGCTGTCGAGAGGGATTAGTTTCCAAATTGGTGGTGGCCTTGGGCGACGTGATGACGTCCCGGTTCTCTCAGTCGGCGGCGTCCCTGGACCACCGCGGCCTGTCCTCCGGCAACGAGGACGGCGGTTGCGGCACGAGCGGCCCTCCGTACTCGCCGCAAAATGTCGTCTTGCGTGAGCTCCGGCGCGAGGCGTCCGAGGCCTGCGCGCCCTGCGGCCCCTCCGAGAGCGGCTTCGTCTCGAAATGGCGGCTTAAGAAACGGGTAAACTTTCTGGCGTTCGTTCTCTCTCCTTTTTTTTTTTTTTTTTTCACTCTGCTCGTTAGCTTGGTCGATGATGTTCGATGTTGTTAGTTTGTGATTAAGTGCTGGCGGACTGATGGACAAAACTTGTTTTTTCTTCTTCTTTGCACTGTGGCTGCTCGGGAGGTTTGTTGCCCGCTGAACTGGGTTTGTGTTGCAATAGTGACATGGTGCTATTCGAGTCGAGTGATTTGCATTCCTCATGATTATGTGTGTAAGTTGTGTTGCACTTTTTGATTGGTAAAAGAGATGGCTAGGGCAAAAGGGGGTGAATTATTTCTTAATGATTAAGGGTTATGACTATGCTCTATGCTACAAAACACTAGATGTAAATGCGTAACATAGTGAGGAATTTTTGTTGGCATTCTTCCTGTAACCTCCATTTCTAATGGGGACAACTGGGGAGTTGGGGAAGCTAAGAAATTTGGTTCTACTAGAACTGGCCCGCCTCTCTGTCTTACCCTGGCTAACTGGCCGGAATTGTTCTCAGTGTACTTCTCTGAACATTAAGTTATGGGTATGGCCTGATCTTCTGAACTGAGAAGCCCTTTGGCAATCAAACTTCTGATTCTAGACTGCTTTCTGTCATTATTTTCGTCAATCTATGCAGGTAATGCATTTGCCATATATGTACCTGCGAAATGGTTCTTTTGTTTGGATGTTCTGCTCGGTGTACAAAATTATTATGGTGCATTGACCTTAGGCTTTCCCGCTATCCATCCAAGTTTTTGGTGGGTAAGAATGTGCTTTAATATCTTATTCCCCACAAATCCGAAAAAACAGGTAAGTGGGAATCGATCAATGCAAGAAGCATCTACCTATAAGGCATGGAACTTGTGGGATATGTATTCGGATATACTGATGGCAGAGCTGCAATTTTCTCTGGCATAGATTGGCATAGGTTTCAGTTATCAGTTTTAAAGCGATAAGTCAGTAAAACTCTTTAGCTCAATAACATGCAGCAGAGTCGTAAATGACTATAACTAGAAAATTAGAGAGCCTTTTAAAATGCTTTTAAAAGCTTGAATTGTCTTGGAGGATCTTTTTGGCTTATCTAGTTGAACAAATTTCTCTAGTCATTTTGCTTTGAAGCAATTGTCTTAAAAGTAGGGCGAATTGTGTTTAGCTGGAACTTTTAAGAAGAGTTAGTAAATTGAAATTTTGGCTGCCTGAAGTGATATGGACAGGTGAAATTTTTATTTAGCAAATTATGTTCTAAAAAATTTATGGCTTTCATGGTAGTGGATATATTGATATAAGAACTATATATCTCGTCCGGTTAATGAAATAGCTTTAATATATTTCAAGTGATAAGTGTTGAATTACATTCAGAAGAAGCACTCTTATCTTCTGATGTGGTTTTTTATGTCTATATTATTTTCCTTTCTAATTTATTGGGCTGGGGGATCCGCAGTGCTGGTGCTTCCTGAGTGCCAACTTCTGGTATTTTATTTACTCTGAGTTCCTCACAAGGTGCATGTCACAATGTTGAGCGGGCCATTAAAAGTGAAACACTGAGAGTCATTCATTTGGTTTTGAGGGGAACAGCGATTTGTCTACTTTATTACTTCAAGTATGACGCAATCCACATCAATCAAAGCTAAAGTTATTGCAGAAACAGTGCTCATATAAAGTGTTGCTCTATTTAAGGTGTAGAAATGAAAACATGTCTTTGTGGGATGATGTTGTATATTAGCACTACATTATTCTTATCTTGGTAAGATATCCTTGCTTGAGCGGCTTTTTTCTCCGTGTGTTAGAGGAATGGCTTCTCTCTTTCTATCAAAGATAACATGAAATTCTGTGTGTCTCCTTCCGTTGAGAGATATACAGCAGCCTTTGTACATTTTTTTGCATGTGCAGTCATGCTATTTGCAGAGCGCTCTATTTTATTTTCATTTAATTCATTCATTAGAAGTTGGCTGTTGCAAAAGTAGTATAAGGAAATTCATTAGTAAGAATGTTAACTTTACAGAGGTAGAAATTAAAGAAAATGCCGATGCTAGTCTAGCGATGAGATGTTTCTAATGGTTTGTTGCTCTGCAGACTAAAACGAGATGTGTAGCTATTGTCTTATGTTTAAACATAAGTGTTGATCCACCTGATGTTATTAAGACATCTCCTTGTGCCAGAATGGAGTGCTGGATAGGTAGATCACTTCTTTCATGCTTTGGAATTCTTTTCTGCTTTTATGGTATCTCTTTGCTTTGCAAAATTGTTGCGTGATATATGTGCTTGCATGCGCGCATGTACTTTAATTGAGAACAGATGCTTCTTTTATCTATATATGGATATACTTCATGGCATAGCATCCTTGTCTCAATCTTCATTTTACTTGATTGAAATCAGCGTTTTTTAATTGGATGATTTTCAAAATATCTCTTGATTCAGCAATTGTAGATTGCTCCTTTTCCATCTTATTGATGGCAGCCACATGGAGATTATATTTGGAGTTGACTTTTAATAACATGTTTAATCTTTTTCCTTTTTGTTGGATTTAATTCCCTTTTTAGATCCACTTTCAATGCAACCTCGAAAAGCTATTGAATTAATTGGAGAAGCTTTGAAGAAACAGTATGAAAGTTGGCATTTGAAGGTGAGATTTCTTTAACCCTTTTTAAACAATTTCCTTTTACTTTGTTTTCTGGTCTTCATTTACTACATTCTTGCAGTCCGAGCAGGCTTTTATGAGGAAGCTTGATCCTACCATTGACGAAGTAAAGAAACTGTGTATAGTGTGTCGCAGACATGCCAAGTCTGAGAGAGTTCTGTTTCATTACAATGGTCACGGTGTTCTAAAGCCAACTACAAACGGCGAAATCTGGGTTTTCAACAAGGTAATATATCTTATTTCTTTGCTCTTTTCGGCATTTTGTTGAATCTAAATGTTGCATGGTTGGACTGCTACTTATGTGGTTTTAATTGTCACATTTGGTTAAGTTTCTTTTTAATGCTGTATTGTGCCATTTTTGCAGAGTTATACACAGTATATTCCCCTGCAGATCAGTGAACTTGATTCTTGGTTGAGGACGCCATCGATATATGTCTTAGATTGCTCTGCTGCTGGTTTGATAGTCAATGCATTTGTAAAGGTACTCAAAGATGGGCATGCTTTCAGCTGTTAATGTTATATCAAATCTAACCATCTGAGATTGTTTTAGTGTTTGTCATATATTTTTGGACTTCGCAATGACTAACATTTATGAATTCATGGTAGCTTAATGACTGGTGTGCTGCTCATACTAGTGAATCCACAAGGGATTGCATTATTCTGGCAGCCTGTGAAGCACATCAGACCCTCCCTCAGAGTGCTGAATTTCCTGCTGATGTCTTTACGTCTTGCCTCACCACCCCCATTAAGATGTTTTTAAGATGGTGAAACCTAGTTCCTTAAATATCACTGTCTTGAATTTTATCTTATTCATTTTGTGCCTTTTAATGGTTTAAGTTAACAACCTGTACCTGGGTTTTTTGCATGTGATGGTGCTTCACACTTTGGTCTAGTCTAATGTAGCAGTGAAAAGTTGTTTTCAACAATGACTTGAAAGAGGTATATATTGCATTTTCTAAATCGAGGGGACATGCTCCAGTTTATATGTACTGGGTTTTCCATAGGTTCTTCAATAACAAGGATAATTCTTCACAAAGTGACACATATGCATGCTGGTGTTCTTCTTTGCTGTGGGTGTGGAGGTTCTTATGCTTAAGTTTGTATAAGTTATATAGCTTTCTCCACAATCATTTGTAGGTAGAGATGTTCTGCTTAGCTTCCTCTACGTTGATAGGCCAAATAGATGATGAAGCTTGGCTACATGATCAAACTGAAATTGTTAGTTGACACAATTTAGTCTGAGAAAACTCTTGTTCTAAAAAATTTGGCTGTCAGGTTCCGTACCAGATCACTTCTATCGGAGTGCCTTGATTATTCTCTGATTGATAAAATTCCTGGTCGCCCAGATGATCGCAAGACGCCTCTGGGAGAACTGTACTGGATTTTAACTGCAGTGACTGACACTATTGCTTGGAATGTTCTCCCTCATGGTAGTAGTGTTATTCTTTGTACTCAAGTAGTGCAGTTTGTTTAATTTTCTTATTTTGATCAATTGCGTATTCCTCTGCCTCTGGTCAATATTCAATTGGTGTGCTACAGATTTGTTTCAAAGGTTGTTCAGACAAGACCTTTTGGTTGCCAGCTTGTTCCGAAATTTTTTACTTGCTGAAAGAATCATGCGGTCAGCTAACTGTTCGCCAATATCTCACCCAGCACTGCCACTGACGCATCAGCATCATATGTGGTACTGCAATTGCTTTCGGGATCAAGTGTTTTCATGTTGTTGACAATTTACTACTGATTTTATTCTTGGTGTATCTAGGGATGCATGGGACATGGCTGCTGAAATCTGCCTTTCGCAGCTTCCGTCTTTGGTTGAAGATTCTCGTGCAGAATACACGGTTCGTATTTTTACTCTGTACCTTCAAATTGCTTGATCTCACTCATGGTTTATCCTCAAGTAACATCGTTGGGTGTTCTTTCAGCCAAGCCCTTTTTTCACCGAACAGCTAACAGCATTTGAGGCATGGCTTGATCATGGGTCCGAGCATAAAAAACCACCAGAGCAGTTGCCTGTTGTTCTTCAGGTGTGATATTGCTCTAGTCATATTTTGGAGTCATCTTGTGACCATGTCACACCTTTAGTCTTGCGTGTTCAAGTTGTGCTGTTGGTCTATAAGCCTGAGTGATTGAGATATCTCGTTGTGCTCTTAGGTTCTGCATGGCCAGAATCATCGATTCCGGGCACTTGTTCTCCTCGCAAGGTTCCTCGACATGGGACCTTGGGCTGTGGATCTGGTAACAATGGTGGCTTTGATTTTGTGTTCTCCCTTTTGATATACTTCCTGCTACTTTTAACTGTAGTCTTTTGAAAAAACTTCCTCATAGGCCTTGTCAGTTGGGGTATTTCCATATGTCCTAAAGATGTTGTGCACCCCAACTCCAGAGCTGCAGCATATTCTTGTTTTTGTTTGGACAAAAATTCTTTCCCTAGACAAGGTAATGATGACAGCATGTGTTGTTTAACTGCAAAATGTAAAACATGGTTGGCTGGGATTGCTATATTTGGATCTTGTTCCATGTGTAGATAGTGTAGAGTGCACTTGGTCCATCACTTTTTCTCTTTTTTTTTTTGGGGGGGGGGGGGGGAGGAGGGGGTGAATTGGATAGTTTTGGGGGTATATGGGGCCATAACAGTGTCCATATTTTAGATGAATCTGGATCGAGTCACTGGTTGGACAGACTCAACAAGGGCACGACTTAGTGTCATTGTGGCTGTTTCTTCATCCCAAGAGGAAATATGGTGCTATGTATCTTATGTAATTGCCATAGTGGAAGTGGAAATGTCTGTTCTGTGCTTTGGACTCTGTTGCTCTATGATCCTAGAAGCAATTTTTGGGATTAGTTTTCATCAGGCACTACATAGCAACTGTTACAAAATGTGAACATATGGTCCTTTGGGAAGGGATTCATCTATTTTAGGATGGAGGAAACATATATTGAGCGAAAGAAAATAAGAATATGGTTCGAATTCAATCACTATTTGCGAGTATGTTGCTTTTATTAGGAATTCCTTAATGATTAGTGATGTATCATTCTGAATGGCCTTCATTTTTTCACTTGTGCAACAATAGTCATGTCAGGTGGATTTAGTAAAATCTGGAGGCCACACATACTTCATCAGGTTTCTCGACAGTAGGGAAGCATATCCCGAGCATCGCGCAATGGCGGCCTTTGTTTTGGCCGTCATTGTGGATGGCCACCGTAGGGGTCAGGAAGCATGTGTCCAAGCAGGCCTTATCCATGTCTGCTTGAGGCACATATGGAGTCCAAATCCAAAGGACACGCGGACTGATCCGTTGTTCCTTCAGTGGCTTGCTCTTTGTCTGGGAAAGGTTTGGGAGGATTTTACGGAGGCCCAAATGATTGGTTGGAAGGCAAATGCCCCTGCTATATTTGATCCTCTATTATTCGAGCCCCAACCAGAGGTCTATACTTAGCTTTATCATCTCAATCTTGATGAAGATAATTCCTGCCTATTGTATTATGTAAATGACATTGGCTTTCTAAATTCTGTATTTTTTAACTTCAGGTAAGGGCTTCTGCTGTTTTTGCCCTGGGTACCCTGCTTGATGTTGGGTCTGACTCTAGTACAGATAGCGTTACTAGAGATGAAGAATATGATGATGATGAAAAGACTAGGACTGAGATTAGCATTATCAAAAGCCTCTTGGGTGTTGTTTCAGATAACAGCCCCATGGTGAGGGCAGAAGTCGCTGTAGGTTTGTAATCTCCCCATATGTTGTATGCAGTTCTCCTTTCTTTTGTTTTCTGAGAATCTATTTAAGTCAGCAAAAGATGACACTGAATCCAACTAATTTCTTGATATTGTCTGGGATGAAGTGGTCATGGAACTTCTTGATCACTTAATGTTAAAATCAGTTTGATCATGTCCTGCTTCTGATCTTTGGACTATGTGTGTCTTAAGAAATTTCAATTTTACAAAACTTTATTTCTCTACCTCTCGCCATATATTGGACAATTCCAGGCAAAGATGTACAGTGTCTATTAAAAAACTGTATAAAAAAGATATTGTTCCATTATAGTTGGATGTAATTAATTGCTTCACATATATGCTATTATTTTGGAAAAGTATTTTACCTCGTGCTTGAATCACACTTGCTGCTTTCTGTTTCAACACCAATTTCCTTGTGATTTAAGAAAGTACACTAGCTTTAAAGTTTTCCTTGGCTTACTTGCCCGTTCATTTTGGCCTAGACATTGTTGATATCAGATGTTATGTTTCCTCATGGTTCTTAATGCCATCTTGTTCAATCAGTTCAGAGAAACTATGCTTTAATGAAAATATGTTTTTGTTTATTTCAATGAGTTGTATATCATGACCATTACTTTAGTATATGTATCCAGACTATGGTATTACTGTTGGTTGTAGTCATTATCTTGCGCATCTTAATGCTTTAATGCATGTACTAAGAACGATAATAAGGCTAAAATTATTGTTGTTACTTCATCATCTGCTATTCTCGTTTATTGGGTAACTTGACTGAAGATGATAGGTAGATGATTGTTCAAGGTGATCGACCACAATGCTTCTACCTAGGACAACCAACTCATGCACTTGTGCCATTGTTTTCTGGGGCCGTAGCTTACAAATGACCCTTGTTAAGGAATTTCAATTACCACAAGAAAAAAGGGATTCCAAGCATATTGTGTTTTATATGTTCCGTGAAGCATACTTTCCATCATAACCACTTCTTCTTATCTCTTCCAGCTATGCTACTAAACAGGAGTTCTAATAGTAGTTTATCTTGTCTCTTAGATGAAATTTGGTCCAGTAATGTGCATGCAAAACATGTGCAAAAATGCTTAATTGGGGAGTTTCCTGCATTTCTCTGGATTATATTTCTTTACTGGACTGAATGACATTTTAATTTGACAGCAATGGGACGGTTTGCTTTTGGTCACAACAAGCACCTTAAGTCAATTGCTGCTGCCTGCCGGAAACCTCAGTCTAATTCTTTGCTGACTTCTTTACCTTCACTGGCACAAATAAAAGGCATGGGCAGTGGATGTACCACAATCCAGCTTGGAAGTATTGTTTCATCTCAAATGGGTCCCTTACCTAGATTTGGCAATGATAGTCCATGGTTTCGTGAAAGTAGGGTCTCATCTAGCAGCCCTCTCGTTGCTTCTGGAGTTATGCATGGATCTATATCATCAGATGATTCATCTGAGCACGCCGATTCTGCAATAGTCAATGATAGTGTGAGCAATGGCGTCACCAACAATTTCATGCCAAAACCACTTGATAAGGCTATTTATTCCCAGTGCATATCAGCTATGTGCACTTTGGCAAAGGATTCATCACCACGCATAGCAAGTCTTGGCAGGCGTGCGCTTTCCATTATTGGTTTTGAGCAAGTAGTGACAAAACCCTTAAAAAACTTTGACATTAGTTTGCAGTCTGGTGGAACAGTAGTAGGATGCCCTAGTGTTGCTGGTCTAGCACGGTCCACTTCATGGTTCGACATGCGTGCAATGGGTAATTTCTACTTAGCTCAAAGTCTTTCCTTCTCTCCACCCCCCCCAAAAAAAAAAAAAAAAAAATAGAAAAAACAAAGTGCTTCTTCTCTGTGTTAATTACTTATAGCGGACCCCACTTTTTGTTGTCTGGTTGCATTTATTATCTTGAGTTGCAAGATTGGTAATTTGTCTTCCTTTGTTTAAATCCATTCCTTGATATTCGGCTATCATTTGCAGGTCGCTTTCCATTAACATTTAGAACTCCTCCTGTTAGCCCTTCTCAGCCAAGTTATTTAGCAGGAATGCGAAGAGTTTGCTCTTTGGAGTCCAGGCCATATTTGATGAGTTCTCCGGGATCTGGCTTAGCTGATGCTATTTTAGCTTCTGGAGGAACTGCAGGGGCTCCAGAGCACAGTTTCCTTCTGCAATCGACTATTTATAATTGGAGTTGTCGCCACTTCTCCAAGCCATTGCTTACTGCAGCTGAGGATTCTGAAGAAATATCAGCTACAAAGGAAGAGGGAGATTTGCACTTGAGCACATGAATAAATGCCAATAACACTCTTGTGAGTCCTCAACATTTTCCTTCTATTCACCATGTCATAAAATGTGCATCCCCTTACCCTTTTTTAGTGTCTTCTCTTTTTCTTTCTTGACTTTCAGCTGCTGTAAACGTAATAGCCAAATTGCTAGCTGGGATAACAGATTTGAGACGGGAACAAAAGCAGCCATGTTGCAACCATTTTCTCCCGTTGTGACATCTGCAGATGAGAATGAACGCATTATGTATAGCATGTTCTGTTAAATGATTTCATTCATCAGAGTTTGATAGTACTTTGGAGCTCGGCAGGGCAACTTCCATGTTTCTTTTTGAGTGTTTAACCACAGTTTGCATTTGAAGATTTTGGTGGATGTGGAATTTCCATCCACATTCTTCGAGAGCTCTTCAAGTGCAACTCTAGGCACGATCGTTGAAGTCAGCCGACTCTGCTGCATGTGGACATTTTATGCATTTATGCCTAAAATAAATGCCTAAAATATCCTGTTTTCAATAAAATAAATTTTGTTTGATGACCCTCTAATGAGCATTTTATTTTTTTATTTCCGTGTGCAGATTCCATCGTGGATGGCGATGGATTATACGCCGTCAAAGATGTACATAAGTGTCTGAAAATGCAACACTGTACATAAGTGTCTGCCTCGTCTGTCACATATTGATCTCATTAGTGCTGTATCTAATGTACGCATGATTCTAGTTATTCCTGCTTTTGTCATACATAGGCTGGCCAGTGGATCGTATGGTGAGTCAACAACTCGATGTCTTCTGAACCAAAGGAAATAACCTCCGATGCTTGTTTCTGTTCTGCCCCCCTCAATTACTTCCTGTTGGTTTTGGACTATGCAGTGTCTGAATCTCTAAGTAAAATGCTTTTAAAACAAGGGAATGAGATTCAGTGTCTGTCTCTGCTCTCTGCAGTCTCTAACATGAACCAAAGCCGCCTCCACTAGTTTTACTCCAACACTCTCTAACTTCTCTTTAAAAATACCGTAATGTAGACCGGTAAGGTTAATTAGTATCAAACTGATTTACAGTTGAGCGCGTTGTAGAATCAACTAATCAATGTGTTACCAGTATACATTTGAATTTAATTGGTGTCAAACATCGGTAGTAACTCGACGAATTTGATCAGTCCATCCATAATGGATTACTATATTTTTGTACTACACGGCTAGTATAACGTTTCTGGGTTACTTCTACTAGTTTATTGCACAAATCATAGAGAAATATAGGTATACTTGCACGATTTATACAAATGACGAAGCGAGAATCAATATTCAATACTGTTCACTATGCCTCTCTTCATTTAATTTGTAAAAGAGGGGAATAGGGCGGTTGGTGCCAATGGATCGGATAGCCTCTATGAAATGTTCAGTTTGTGCTACAGTTATTTAGATCCAAGGTTGGCATGCTTGTCACCGCAGCTCCAGTATATGCTAATAACATAGCAATTAAAAGTCATGGCTTGTACGGGCATTGGCTGGAAGTAATGAGGATGATGACAGAGATAGTAATGTGAAAGTCGGATCACCTGTTTGAAATCTTGTAGTAATTAAAAGTCATGACTCGAACGGGGCACTAGCCGGAGTTCATGAAGAAGATGATGAAGATAGTCGGAGTCAACGTGAGAACTTTCAGCTCCTATGGGGCCCGGATGTCTTTTCGTACCTTCGTGCTTGCAAAAGAAGAAAATGGAGTAGGGGGCGTCATGTACTCCTCTCCTTCGTCACACCAGAAACTGAAGCAGGAGTAATGGCCTTCTATAGGATTGGATGCCATTACCGTGTTAGACTTGTATCTGACAAACGCATGAGCCCTTCCGTAGGATCAAAGACCCGGTGACAATAGATAAATTTGACAAAGAAAAGGATTCCTTACTCGATTCTTTTTTTTTCCTTTTATTTTGTCGCATTAAATAACTCGGTTATACATGTTTCGTGATACCATCAAGATTGTCGTGGCCGAAATGAAAACTTTTTCGAGTCGTTGTATACATAAGCAACAGCACATGCTTTCAGTCTGTTGTATGGCTGGGCGAGGAACACGTCTTGCCTCAAGCAAGCTCGTTGACTATTTTCGTTCGGCTCGATGCTGCCTCAAGTTCTGTTTGCTACGTGCAATGGCGGTAGCGACCAGCAAATCAAGAATGGAGTTGGAGGTGTTCCTAAGTTTCAAGATGCCGGCTACTCGGTTTGGCATGACTTTACTAGTTGCCTGCATGGTGAATTGGCGCAGAAAGGAATCTGGTTCTTAAAAAAATGACGAAGAGATCCCAGTCAGTCAGAATGATTGGTGGGAAGCTTTTGCAAGCCCTCAACGACTCTCAAATCTATATACCAGCTTCCCTCCAGTCTGTGCTGTCACTGTGAGGCTGTGCATGTGGTAGATCGCACTTCAAAGTCAAAAAGGGAACAAGGAGATTCTCTCCATTTTCTTCAACGTAGAGCCAGATGCTATTGAGCTTACGACCTTCCCCTAAAAGGATTTGTGTATGTGGTTATTTTAATCGACAGTGTATTAGCTTGCCCCATGTAACCTCAAATACTTGGTTTACCATTGTGTACAAACTAACGGCAAAGAAAAGGAAAAAGCTCGACTTCCGTGCACGCCAACATTGTTGGTCGCATTGTTGACTCTATATATTCATCCCTAACCCCAACCCTTTTTAGAGGCCTTCTTACGTTTCGTTTAGGATAGCTTTTGGTCAAATGTGGGTTTGATTTCAAAGTACCACTAATTACAAGAGGCTAATCTTGAAATAGAAGCCCTGGCATTGAGTAATCAAACGTTTTACTTCAAACGATCAGACTGAAGTTGTGCATGGAATGCGTAGTGACCCGTGTGGCTCGGAACCTTGGAAATGGGAATCAGAACTGAACCGGCAGCTTCCACTGCAAGTCTAGTTCAATGGTAGTTGCTGCAGAATCAACTGATGAAACTCGGATTTATCTAAGAACCAATTCCTTTCTTATACTATAGCCGATACTAATGAAACTAAAATTGATTAAGGTTCGCTTTTGGCCAGATTTGCTTGATTTATGATCATAGGTGTAAAGCTGAAAAGATCATGTCTAGTGCTTTCTCACTTGTCCTCGCGAGTGATTCTTTAGTTTTTGTACAAGCAAAGGTGGATGTTGCAGGAGGCTTAAGGAAGTGGTAGATTCTTATTGCAAAGTCTCTGGCCAGCAAATCAATTTCCATCATTAAAGCATTTTCTTAAGTTCCCATTTACCTAGTGAAGTAAGAGATGAATTGAGCCCGCTGCCTGGTACTCTGGAAACTACAATACTTTGGACCATATCTGGGGTTGTCAACTGTGCCGGGTAAAATTACCCAAAAAAAGGAAAAAGAAAAAGAAAGAGCTTTTGGGTTTTGTAAAAGTGAAGGTTACGAAGAAACTGGCAGGTTAGATTAAGTCTTTTTCGTCAAAGCTGCGAGGGAGATTCTTGCTGAATCAACTGTAACAGTGCCTACATATCCCATGGGAGTTTTTACATTTCACTGGAAAGAGTTGGAACTCGTTGACTGAAGCTAATAAGGATGATGGGGATCTGGGTTTGGAAACTCGCTCAGAGGCTGCAGACTCAACCTGATGCTCTGGGGCCAAGGATGTCGAAAAGACTGCACTTTAAACCACTTCAACTTCGATTTGAAGCTAGGAAAGAAGCATTCTCATTGGAAGGGGATGTCCTGATGAATGAAAGGGTTGATGTGACAACTGACAAGTGGCGATGGAGAATCATCGAGCAAAGGTAGGATGACCAAGCGCTTCATCCTGCGCGAGGAGCACGAGTGGGAGACGACTTCTGTCATGGCCGACTCGACGGATGAAGACACCGGCGCCTGTAGTCTCGGCCCCGGTTCGGGGAGCGATGGCTGAGCTCGAAGTTTCCGCAGAGAAGGCTTGAGGGACAGGAGGTGCAGCAATGGCGTTCGGAGAAAATGTGGCAACTTTTACAGTTGAATAAGCCTGCGAGCCGTCTTGACCCGTTCAAGAAGTTGGGATTGACAGCGAAGCGAAGGCATCCGCTGCTTGGAATCTCGGCCCGATTCTCTCTTTTGTTCAAAGTTCTTTATCGGTCTTTCGCTTGTGTCATTTATATTTGACCACGTAGAGTAATTACAACGTAAGGAATCGGGAAAGGGGAAAGGATGTCATAACTTCTTTTTTGGTTCTTTCAATTTATCGTGTATGCTTCGGTGCTAGAAATTTAATGAGAAATTATACAAATGATCACCTAATTTTAGAAGCTACTACACTCTCGGCCACCATATTCCCTATTCTTACATAAATATGAAACTAAATTAATGCACATCGATTGATTCGAGATAGTTTGTAAATATATTGAGTACTAAACAATTTTTTAAATGGAAGCAAAAAGCTAGCCTAAGTACATTGAATTCCAATTTAATTACAGTCTAAATTAGGTTTAAAAGATTTGAGAATCCCAGTTAATTAGAATAATGGGAAAAGATAATTTAATTGTAGCCTATCATGAGCAAGTGTATATCTAACCATGTTTCTTGAAGAGCCTTTTTAAAATAAAATATTGTTGATAAAGTTGGATTTTTTTTTACACATCCAAGTAGATGTGGACTTATTCATGAAGAAACTTTTCTACACGGCCTCAAAGCGCCTCCTAATTGAATTAATGTTCAATTTGCGCAAGGTCATAAATCAACCAAAATTTATATTTATCCACGAAAATTTAAGTAAATAAATAAATAAATGGTTAATAAGAGAAAAGGGCAAAAAAAAGGAAAAAACATTTCTTTGCAAACAAGAAAGGGAGAGTCCTCTCCGACTTAAGAACCCATCCACCCCGGCGTTCTCCTCTTCACATCTCCCCTTCCCCCTCCTCTCGTCTCCCTTCACTCTCTCTCTCTTCTCCTCCATCGCTGCAGCTCGCTCCCGAATCGGACCGCCATGGCCAGCCAAGCCGAATCCTCCGACCCGTAAGTCCAGATCTTTCGCCTCAAAATCCCGCCTTTCCTTTCCTCTCGCCCGTCTCCGATTCCCCGGTGTTTCTCTTCGGAAATCTGACGCTCGCCCGATCGATTTGTTTTTCCTTTATTTTTTTTTTTTGGTTTAATTTGTGGGTCTTCGGATGCAGCAAGGGGACGAAGAGGGACTTCAGCACCGCGATCCTGGAGCGCAAGAAGGCCGCCAACCGCCTCGTCGTCGACGAGGCCGTCAACGACGACAATTCCGTGGTCGCCCTCCACCCGGAGACCATGGAGAAGCTCCAGCTCTTCCGCGGCGACACCATCCTCGTCAAGGTTCGTGGGGTTTTGCCCCCTTTCCGGGGGGGAACGATTCGGTTTTTGGGTGATTTGCGGGCGTGCCGGGGTTCTAGG
This sequence comes from Eucalyptus grandis, assembly GCF_016545825.1. Taxonomy (NCBI): domain Eukaryota; kingdom Viridiplantae; phylum Streptophyta; class Magnoliopsida; order Myrtales; family Myrtaceae; genus Eucalyptus; species Eucalyptus grandis. The sequence goes on along the minus strand of NC_052622.1, from coordinate 16,179,016 downwards.
GTTGCTTTGGATTGGCCTCCTTGTGATCCGTTTTGGAGTGTGGAATCTCTTGAGCTTTGAGAGGCCTCTGTTTTAGTAGCAGTTTTTTTTTAGTTTCGAGGTCGATATGTCGCTGGATTGAAACCTGGAGACTCTGCTTGTGGATTTTGTGATATTATCTGAGCTTCTGTAGATTGTAATGAGGTTCGATCCTCTTGTTGTCTTTGCAATATGTTGTTTCCTGTATTCATTCTCGTGTGAGACAATTGATGCGAAAGGTCTCTTTTTTAGCTCCGATGGCCGTAGTTTCCATGCTATCATGCTCAATTTTTGCTCTTATGACTTGATTTTACTAAGTCGCAAGTGAGCCATGTAGGCTAGTTAGTCACATTACTCATGGTGATCGAACATCTTTTCATGATAGAATTCTCTCTCTCTCTCTCTCTCTCTCTCTCTCTCTCTCTCTCTCTCTGTGTAAGTACTTTTGCACTTGCACATAATGGCATTGTCTTGCATTGTTTCCATCTCTCTGATGTAAAGGACAGTTGTTTTGGTAGCATGGCAATGTAGATTTCAGATTGTATGCAATGATTTGCGGTGGTCTTAAAATGCTATCTTCTTTTATCCAGGGGAAGAAAAGGAAAGACACTGTCTGCATTGCTCTTGCTGACGACACATGCGACGAGCCAAAGATTAGGATGAACAAAGTGGTGAGACAAAACCTGAGGGTTAGACTGGGAGATGTTGTTTCAGTGCATCAGTGTCCTGATGTCAAGTATGGAAAGCGAGTTCACATCCTTCCTGTGGATGACACCATCGAAGGGATTACTGGAAGTCTCTTTGATGCATTCTTGAAGCGTGAGTTTCACTATTCTTACTACCTGCATGGTTCCCTCACATATATCTTGATGTAGGAGATACTGTTTCGGTTCTTGCTTTGGCTATTGGTCCTATGTGCCTAATCCCTTCTGGACTTGTCTTTTTTAGATCAAAACTACAAACCTAACCAAACCATCTGATTCTATAGCGGTCCTGCACTTGTATATCTTAAAGATAAAATTTTGGTTTATAAATCCCTCCTTTTTTGTACTCATGGGATTTCGGTAATATGCCATGTAAAAATAACTGCATATTAAATTAAAACACTAGATTGAGTAAGAATTCGTGGATGGTAATCTGAAATTTGAAACTTATTGGTGGACAATAATCAAAAGACATAACACTATCTGTTTCCGTAAAATTTGTCCATTCTATATATATGCTTTGCCAGATCCCGTCAAACAACAATTTGCAGTTTCATTTTTTCTTCTATTTGGGCTTGTGGCCCATGTTAGTTGGGCTCGTTTCCTCTTTTTTTTTTTCTTTTTTTTTTTTATCTTTCCTAAATGTAGAACCATTGTGAAGTGCGTGCTTTGAACTGCAATCACTTTCCCATGAGCTTTGTTACATTTAGTTAGTACCTGATGAATATTGGGATATATCAAATATTGGATGGCTCTTCTTCGTCCTCTGTTTATTAATCAAAATGCACTGAATACTAAAGTTGCTGGGGAGCCAGACCATACAAAAAAACTAGTTTGCTTGGTTTGAATATGGACTATGGTTTAGTGTTAATATCATGTAAAGCAGTTCATGCAGAACTTCTCTTTTTACATATCTACAGGACAATACAACTTCCTAAAAGTGATATTTCGACTCATAATGCCTTCTGATATCGGGTAAAACATGTAAATGGATCTGTGAGCTAGTGCTAGCCTTTGTGAGGGAAGCTGATGCTTATTATCTTGTCAAACCATTCCATTGACTGCAGAGTCATGTTAGTTGGAGCACAAACATTAAATTCTCACTCTTTTTTGCAAAGAGCATCTTTTCTTGGATAGGATGAATGTTTTTTTAACTCGATGGATTCATTCTCTGTAGCTTACTTTCTGGAGGCATATCGCCCTGTGAGGAAAGGCGATCTTTTCCTTGTTAGAGGAGGAATGAGAAGTGTCGAGTTCAAGGTTATTGAGACTGATCCTGGCGAGTATTGTGTTGTTGCCCCAGATACAGAGATCTTCTGCGAGGGAGAACCTGTGAGGAGGGAGGATGAAAATAGATTAGATGAGGTTGGTTATGATGATGTTGGTGGTGTTAGGAAGCAAATGGCTCAAATTAGGGAGCTGGTAGAGCTGCCATTGAGACATCCACAGTTATTCAAATCAATTGGTGTGAAACCACCGAAAGGAATCCTGCTGTATGGACCTCCTGGATCTGGGAAAACCCTCATTGCTAGGGCAGTTGCAAATGAAACCGGTGCCTTCTTTTTCTGTATCAATGGACCAGAGATCATGTCAAAGTTGGCTGGTGAAAGTGAAAGCAATCTCAGGAAAGCTTTCGAGGAAGCCGAGAAAAATGCACCTTCCATCATCTTTATTGATGAGATCGATTCAATTGCTCCGAAGCGAGAGAAGACTCATGGAGAGGTGGAGAGGAGGATTGTGTCTCAGCTGCTAACGCTCATGGATGGCTTGAAGTCCCGTGCCCATGTCATAGTTATCGGGGCTACTAACCGACCAAACAGTATTGACCCAGCTTTGAGAAGATTTGGAAGATTTGACAGGGAAATCGATATTGGAGTTCCTGATGAAGTTGGGCGCCTTGAAGTCCTCCGCATTCACACAAAGAACATGAAGCTTGCTGAAGATGTATAGGATTTTCTTTTTTGTTTCCTAACCAATTCGTTGTATGAATATCTTCTTTTTCCCCTCAGTTCCAATAATTCTGCTGAATGCTGTGCAGGTTGATCTGGAAAGAATTGCTAAGGACACACATGGCTATGTTGGTGCTGATCTGGCTGCTCTCTGCACTGAAGCTGCACTTCAGTGCATCAGGGAGAAGATGGATGTAATTGACTTGGAAGATGAGACGATAGATGCGGAGATACTCAACTCCATGGCAGTTACAAATGAGCACTTCCACACTGCTCTTGGAACGAGCAACCCATCTGCTCTCCGTGAGACAGTAAGTATATGTGATGTGGACTTTATGCATAATATTGAGATGCTTACCAATTTTGAGCTGCGCCATGGTATTATTCTCCTGCCCGAGTTTGATTCTAACTCCTGCGTTTTTTTTTTTTTCCTCCAGGTGGTTGAAGTGCCAAATGTGAGCTGGCAAGATATTGGCGGTCTTGAGAATGTTAAGAGAGAGCTTCAAGAGGTATGGTTATTTGTGTTCCTTTTTTTTTTTTTTTTTTTTTTTTTTTTTTTTTTTTTTTTTTTTGGGGGGGGGGTTATGCTTCAATAATTTGAGGTCTTAAATTTGGAATTTAATGGCTGCTTCATTTTTGTTGTACAGACTGTTCAATATCCAGTGGAGCATCCCGAGAAGTTTGAGAAATTTGGAATGTCACCTTCTAAGGGAGTTCTTTTCTATGGTCCTCCTGGATGTGGCAAAACTCTTCTGGCTAAAGCTATAGCTAATGAATGTCAGGCAAATTTTATCAGTGTGAAAGGCCCTGAGTTGCTTACTATGTGGTTCGGAGAGAGTGAGGCAAATGTCCGTGAAATTTTTGATAAGGCCCGACAATCTGCCCCTTGTGTTCTGTTTTTCGACGAACTTGACTCGATTGCTACACAGGTTTGTTTTTCTTCACGTGACTTTGGTACTTGGTTTGGATTGTGAAAACCATCTAGTAATGGAAGTAGTATTCCTGATTGTGATATTGATTGGAATGCTTGATGCAAGCAAATTTCTTACCTCACTAAGTTAAAATGTATCCAAAATGTTATAAATGAGATACCATCTCATCTGCTTGATATGATAAATTTAAGTATTGGTGGTAGCAACCTAACATTCATTTCTAATACTCATAATATCAAGTGCTTCTTGGATGTGCAAGTAAATGACTACTTGCCGTTGATGGTAGTATTATTTTCCACTTGTTAATTTCTTCAAAATTTCATGTCTTTCTAGCAACCCCCATAACAAAGTAATTTAAGGTTTTGAAGCCGATATTATTTGGTGCCAAATCAAGAGTTGAATTGAAGATTGTGCTACACGGGCTTCATAAGCAGTAGGTAGTTTGGTGGTTGTTGGTTATTAATCCTGGGAGGGACACATAATAAGACGGGCTTGTTATGTTCAAATGCCTCTGTTCTTTTTTTCTTTGGTTTCTCTTGACACGTGTTGGTTCCAGATATGTTGCTTGACAAGTGACTAGCACCTCATTATCTGGGTTGCGTTTCATGCAGAGAGGAAGCAGTGTGGGAGATGCTGGGGGTGCTGCTGATCGGGTTTTGAACCAACTTCTTACAGAGATGGATGGGATGTCTGCAAAGAAAACCGTGTTCATCATTGGAGCCACCAACAGGCCTGACATTATAGACCCTGCACTTCTACGTCCAGGGCGTCTTGATCAACTGATTTACATCCCTCTCCCTGATGAGGACTCCCGACATCAAATATTTAAGGCATGCTTGAGGAAATCCCCAGTCTCCAAAGATGTTGATCTGAGAGCTCTTGCTAAGTATACGCAAGGATTTAGTGGTGCTGATATCACAGAAATATGCCAGCGTTCATGCAAATATGCCATCAGAGAAAACATTGAGAAAGTATGGTTCTGCTTGTCTTTGATACCTTACTGTATTTTCTCATTTCAGTACTTGAGTTATAATGCCTGTGGGATGGGCGGTAGCCGAATAGAATCGAGATTCCATCTTCATTCTATTTCATAATTTTGGTAGTGGAAATTTGAATGGGGGGATGACCATCCAGCTCGTGGTTTAAACATCTCGAGACCTTGAGCTCGTGGTTTAAACATCTCGAGACCTTGTCAGTGCCTTCCCTAGTTAAAATGTATAGTGTCAATTGTCACACTTTTTCCCAACTTCTTCACCATCGAGGTTCTTTTTTGTACTTATAATTATTCCTTTCAACATTGCTTTTCTATAGCTGATGTCAGTGCTCATTACGTTCCACGTATATTTCATGTCATCTCCTAGACTTGTTAGTTTCTTCTAAATGCTTGTGTGTTTTAGGTAGCAAATATATCATGGAAAGTAAGTTTCTTCTGTTGATGCTATGCAGGATATCGAGAGAGAAAGGAGGAGAAGTGAGAATCCAGAAGCAATGGAGGAGGACGTCGAGGATGAAGTGGCGGAAATCAAAGCTGCTCATTTCGAGGAATCGATGAAGTATGCTCGCAGGAGTGTGAGTGATGCTGATATTAGGAAGTATCAAGCTTTCGCTCAGACACTCCAGCAGTCGAGAGGGTTTGGAAGCGAATTTCGATTTGCAGACGCCGGTGCTGGTGCTGGCACTGCGGGATCAGATCCATTCGCAGCTTCTGCTGGCGGTGCTGATGACGATGACCTCTATAGTTAAAAAGATAGTCTGTTTACATTTCCCTTTGCATATCAAACCTTTCTCCCTTCCTGTTTCACTGTATACTGTTGGAATTGTCTCGTGGGAAGGCTTTGGCTTCATGGTGTCCGACGTACTCCCGATCATTTTGAGGTCCCCAAACTTCCCGTGTTTCTGACATTCTGAGGTAGTGGCCTTCCATTTAAAATTCTTACTTTGTCTCAATTTATTTGCGCTGCATTAAGCATGAGCAGTGGAATTCAGTCCCGGAAATGGATTGCTCTTGCTGTCTACTCCAGAAATATCTAGGTATATCTTGGACCATGTGCATTGTGTACATGCTCCCAATGCAATGACGAGGTGCTTTCGTGTGAATTTCATTCTATTGCATGAATTTCGTCTGTCAGGCATTCAGATGCATGGGTACACTTTTGATTCGGAGCCTGTGCAAGTTCCGGTTATCTACCCTTAAGTAATCACCTTGTGCTTAATCTTGTTGATCATTGCTATCGTTGTGTTATGTTGTCTTATTAAGTCGGAAAAGTTCTCTCTCCTAATGTGAAAGAGTGGTTCAACGCTGAGCAGTAACCAAGTCAATCTTCCATACTTTGCATTATAATTGATTGTCTTAGGAAGGCGAATGTTGTGAATGGGGAAATCCAATTTCTTAGTTAGTATTCGATAATTGCATGCTTCTCCGAACTTTCGGAGGAAAAAGAAGTCAAGGAGTCAAGGAGTCCGAAACAAGTGATTTGTCCCGAAGACATTTTGATGGCCATACAAACTGATTACGCAAAAGCCTGAGCTGCTAAAGAAACAAGCAAATTCATGCAGCTCGCGAATTTCACCGTCGTACTCCACGTTCAATTTGCATGCGTACCTTACTCATGTCATGAATGACGAAACCCTATGCGAATCTCACCAGTCACCCTCCTTGATTCAATCCGACCGCCACGGAATTTTGCGCAGCAACATCACCTGCCCCATCAAAGGAACAAAAATGTGGACAACCGACCCCAATGGATTTGCTGAGACACTAAAAGGCGCACGTGACAAAATTTTTGAAATAGAAATTAATTTTTAGCCATAAATTTCAATTTCAGTTTCATGGACAAGTTTTTGAGAAAAAAAAAACGCATTTCATAATGATTTAAAATTTATATTTCTGAAATAAAAATGTGTTTGATAATAAAATAAAATTTATATTTTTAGGAGCAGCAACGACTAGCGTGCGTGCCCGGAGTCTGACGTCTAGCGATTGGCATTCGGCATTTGGTGACCGGCTTTGTGCAGCCAAAGTTCGAAGTCCGGCGATTCGACACTAGAGTTTAGCGATTGGATCGGTGGGCAGCGAAGTACGAAGTCGAACGTTGGATTCCAACGACCGACAATCGATGTCCAACATTCGGAGCTGACATCCAACGTTTGATGTCGGAGTTTGACACCGGAGGCAAAGCGATCGACATTTGGTGGTTGGTACGATCAATAGCATAGATGTCTAGTGGTTGGTGGTGAGCCTCCGGCATTCAATGATTGGCAATGAGCGGCCAACGACCGGTGGACGTTTAGCATCCAACGATCGGGCGGTTAGCGATAAGCGGCCGGAGTCCAATGGCCAACGGTCGGCGACTGATGGTTGAGGTCGATGGTGGGTGGCGGTAAAGTGGCGGCGTTCGGCATCCCACAAGCGGCAAGTGGGTGATGGGCGGTGATGAAAGTAAACATGAAGGAAATTTTGATTTCTCATTTATATTCCAAAAATAGAAAAGTTAAAAATTTTAACTTTTGATTTATGTTCCAAATATATTTTAAAATAGAAATCATTTCAAAAGAAAAATAAAATTATATTACCGAATGGATTTATTTTCAAACCTATTTCAAAAAATTAAAAAAATAAATAAATAAAATGTTGTCATGCTCGCTCTAAACTGCTCCGTCTTCGACTTTCAAACTCTAGTCAACAAGTACAGCCTCACAAACGCGGAGCTGAATGCTCGAAACGTCATTCATCGATAAAATCCCGACACGACATTTCAATCACCGGATTCGATCATATAAAAAGGAGAAAGAAATCAGAGCCGCGCATCATGGACGAGACTTCGCCATATGGCCTTGGCAAAAATATCTCGTCTTTACTCTTGCTGGGCCGGGCAGAATCACTTGGAACCGAGAGAGACAGAGAGAGACAGCCCAACCTCATCCTCTAAGAAGAAAAACCGAGTCTTTCAGCCTCTGAAATCTTCGCTTCTCTCTCTCTCTCTGTGCTTCCCTTATCTCTCTTTCTCCCTCTGCGACTCGGCTCTGCCTACGCAGACTCTCATTCTATCCATCCGCAGACGTGGCCGCGCATTGCGCTGGAGCATCCGACGAGAGGAGCGGACACGGGCACGCGCACGCCCCAGTTTCCCTGAATTCCGAGCTCGATGCTAAATGGAGTCCGCAAGGAACTTGCTCTCGTCTTCCTCCTCTGCTCCCCGGTTCCCTCGCAGAGTCCTGTCCAGAAACTCTCTCCCCGCTCCCCCTTCAGGTAGCGCGCGGTTTTTTAGCGTGCCCATAGTGCGTCTGCTTGTCCGGGCTCTGAAAGTGCGCGTGAAGTTCCCACCTTTTCCGCAAAACACCGCCGTGCGCGGATGCTGTTTGATTATTTGCCTTTCAAGATATCTTGGGTCGGACCCTTTAACGGCATTCGCCATAATATGATGGGACTTTTTCGGCTGTTCGCATCGCTCTTTTACGAATGAGTTAGTGAACGAGGTTGGTGTCTTTACTGGGATTCCCAGGAGTTTGCGGAGAGAGTTTTGGGACCCGGTTCGGAAATTTTCAGGAACCGCGTAGTCTCTTTTTTGTGCTTCTTTTATACACGACAGCAGAACTCATCCATCACTAGTGATTGCTTCCGAACGACGAATGCATATATTTGACAATGCTAGCAAATGGCTTTCCTATTCATTTCTTCAGTTTTCTTGTTTCGTGATCAAGGGGCCGTTCCGTCTGCGCCTTCTCCATCAAGGGCTCGAGCTATCACTACGTCCGTGTCCTTACAGGAGCAGCAAAATGAGTACAGGCCTCTCTTACGTGTGATCCAAGACGACAAGTCGTTACAGGTTAGACTGTCCATAGAGATGCTTTGTGCAATCCACACAGGGGTGATGAATGAGTTCTTTTTCGGCTGGAATGAAACTGTGATCCCTATGTGATTGTTTATGAGGTCATTAGTTTGATTATGCTACTGTTTTCGTTTGTGCGATAGGTGTCGAGAAACAGGAAGCAGATGGAGACTGGGTTGGTGACTTTGAGAGATAAAAGTCTCGATGAGTCTGAAAGATTAATCCAAGATTTTGTGTATCACCGTCGCCACTGGCCTGGTTTATGGTACCCGTAAGACACTTGCATAAACCAGCCTCTTATGTTGACGATTATACAAAATCTCAATGCAAACTTAATAGAGCGAGTTGTCAAGTTCTTCTTTCTTTTATCACTTAGAAGCTGTGTGAGATGAAAGTCTCATGCACGGTTTTGAATGAGAGAAAGAAGTGAGGAATCCTCTTTTCAACTCTGACTCTCCCACTCCAGTCGTTGCTTTTCTTTCTGTTACTTCAAAAGTAGCTGCGTCAGAATATTGTACCCTTCTGGGCCACCTCTTGAGTGTAACATTTTATCTATGATATCGCAGATTGCCATCAATAAAAACTAGGGATGACCAATGCTCAAACATGCAGTCAGTCACAATCAATCCAGAGAAGCTTACTGACAATGAACTGTCTAATGTGGTTTCCCTTGCTAAGAAAGCACTGGAAGCTTCAAGGGAGGCAGCCTCATTGGCAGACCCTGCATTGCTTGGGACTGATCTTGATTTTGCACTTTCTCCCAGGTTTGTCTCATGTAAGCTTTATGCTTGGTTTGTGCTACTTGCTCTCTAGAATAAAGCTTTTTTCTTCTGTTGGTTTGTGCTACTTGCTCTCTAGAATAAAGCTTTTTTCTTCTGATGTTAGTTCTTTGATATCTCTTGGTACAAGCACTGCAACTTCAGTCAGTATTCGAAAGGAGGAAGTCAAAACAGTGAGATCAACACGGCTAATTGAAAGGCAATCTAAAATGAGGAGGGTGCCAAAGCCAAAAGATGTGATTACTGGGAACAAGAGTTCCAAAAGGCTGGATGCTAAAAGAAAAGCAAATGAAGGTTTTGATCCTAATGATCCTATTCGAATGTTCTTGTGGGGACCTGAAACTAAACAACTCTTGACATTTAAAGAAGAATCGGAGTTGATTCTTAAAATACAGGTGAATATAAATACCGACGCTACCATATTGTTAGCGCATAGTTTACAAGCTCTAATATCCTTTTTTCATGGATATGTGCAACAGGATCTACTTAAATTAGAGCAAGTGAAAGCAAGGCTTCAGTCTCAGTCAGGCCGTGAGCCTACCCTGCTTGAATGGGCTGAAGCCATTGGCATAACTTGTCGGGATTTGCAGTCACAGCTTCATTCTGGATACAGTTGTCGGGAAAAATTGATTAATGCTAACTTACGTCTGGTTGTTCACATTGCCAAACAATATCAGGGTCGAGGTCTCAGCCTACCAGACTTGCTGCAGGTTAATGGAAACACTATTCTGGCTTCTACGTTTCCTTGTCCAATTGGGATCTTTGACTTTTGAAATATGTCATCTTTTTTATATGATGTTTATATGTGAGAATTTAGCTTTACCTGCTCAATCAGTATCCCTATCTGCCTGCAGTGCACTTAAGAAGAATCTGAGATATTTGGTCCAAGTCTTTCCAAATCTGGGTCTTGGCTTACAGAGAACACCATCACACTGTGCTTATATTTGCAACTGTGTATGGTTGGGGTGGGGTTTGATTCATGGTTGTCCAGCATTTCAAACCTCCTTTTTGTTTTGCCATAGCATGTTCCTTACGAAAAATGAAAGGGTGTGAGTTCATTGAAAATAGGATGGATTTAATCAGCATTGGCAAGATATATCTTGTTTCCTAATCATGAGCTTGTGGTAGAGCACTTTTAAGTTTTTTTGGAGAGAAACTTTCGCATCTTGAATTAATAGCTCTCTATCCGTTTCACTATATTCAGGAAGGAAGTATGGGTCTTATGAAGAGCGTTGGGAAGTTCAAACCCCAGGCGGGCTGCCGGTTTGCCACTTATGCTTACTGGTGGATTAGGCAGACAGTAAGGAAGGCCATATTTCAAAATTCCAGGACAATACGTTTGCCGGTATTGAGTCTTATTTTCCCTGGGCTTTTTTTTTTTTATTAATTTATTTATCAGTGTCCATTGTCCAACAGCAATTACCATCTTAAAGAGCATTTTCTCTTGTTCCCAGAACATTTTCTGGGTCCTTATGATCTCATAAGGATGCTTTTAGTTGGCTGGGGAAGCAACTGGTGCTCTAGGGGTCAAATTATCTGGCTTTATCTGCCACTTAGAATGCAATTTAGTAAGTTGAGAAAATATAGACATTTTGTGTAATTCTGGATCAAAAATTTTCTTGCAGGAAAATGTGTATGCCCTCCTCGGCAAGGTGATGGAAGCAAAGAGATCTTGCATTCAAGAGGGACATCGTCTTCCAAGCAAAGAACAAGTAGCTAAACGTGCTGGAATTTCAGTCGACAAGTTGCAAAATCTAGTATCTACTACAAGAACACCCCTCTCACTGCAACAGCCTGTGTGGTCAGACCAGGATACCACCTTTCAGGTAATACTGCCTTTTTTCTCGGTCTGCTTTTGATCGGTCATTTTAACAAGAGAAAAGATAATGTGATGAATGTTCTCACCCAGATGAAGACCGTAAATGGATACCCTTCTCACAATCTCTTTAAATGGCTCATAAAGCATGTCCTTTTGAAGAATCTTAAATGTGTCATATATCCATGTTGTGATGAATGAAATTCTTGTGCAAATAAAAGAAATTTGAAAGCTAGGTGTCTGACTTATTGAGAACAAGGCTGGGGATTAATTTATTGTGCATCAGTCTGTGCTTTCTGCAGCTGTTATTTTAATCTTCTGACAATTCTGTGAATGCCGCTATGTTGTATAAGCTTGCCAGTGTGGATAATGGTTCAATTGTCGAAAGCAAGCTTTAGCCCTCTAAGCCTGCTGTTTTGGGGATAATCATGGCATAAACTTACTCCAGATTTAAGCATACCAGCTTATGTCGAAAGAGATGGTGATCATACACTCATGCACGTGCACAATGCTGAATTCTGACGCCAAAGTATATTTTAGTGAGCTCTAATTAACTTGGGATAGAGATGCTCATTTTGTGGATGGTGACATTAAAGACTCTACTTGTTTCATACTCATAAAGTGGAACTTAAGGCTGTACATCTAATATTTCTTCCTGCAGACTCTGAGTTTTGAGATTTGACTTGCTTTTCCAAGACATTTCTGAGCTTTTATTATTTGAATGCTGCATATGCAAATGCTTTAGTTGCACCTATTTGACTCACTTATATCATTCATATCCTCATCCTCAATGGCACGCTACGTTAGTGGCTTTATCAATAATCAATTCATCTATTATCCCCTGAAACATTGCATAGTCGTGCGGTAAAACTTAAGGCTGCACTTTCAGCTCTAACATCCATAGAGCCAATGATTTTCTTCATTCATCTAACCTTGGTGCAATTAGTTGCTGCTTGGCATTTGTACGCTCGTTTCAACTTCAGTTATCTTTGCAGGAGATAACTGCAGACACAGGGGTTGAGATCCCAGATCTAAGTGTCTCTAAGCAATTAATGAGACGACACGTGCGCAGCCTCCTAAGCACGCTCAGCCCTAAGGAGAGGCAGATCATCAAGCTAAGATATGGCATCGATGGCGGTGAACAGAGGTCACTCTCGGACATCGGAAACATCTTTGGTCTGTCTAAGGAGAGGGTGAGACAGCTGGAGAGTCGAGCTGTGTACAAGCTGAAGCAGTGCCTTGGCAGCCATGGCCTTCATGCGTATGGTCATTTGGTTATTTAATTATATGGATCCTGAGTGACATATTCAGCGGTTAACAGATCTTGATTCGGAAGAATGAATCTCGACGGGGGCAAATATCGCAAAAATCATTATCAGCAGGCAATGTATCAATTTTCTCAAAATACATTGGCTGAGCTATGTTTAAGATCTCAGCAATGTGACAAAATTGTAAGATTGAAAATTGTAATTCATTTGTACATTCTTGTAAGAGCTACGAATTATTTGATTTTGGCTGTCAATATCCTTAAAGGAAAGGTTGCCCATTTATTTTCTTGGATATTAATTCTGGAATTAGTCCTTTTTCTAGAATCTGGGAAGTGCTATCAATGATTGGAGATTACTAGCCAGTGTCACTATCACGTACAGAGAGATACTTCTGTATATAGTGAAACACTTCTGATGAAGGAATACACGTAAAGCAAGAATAATAAGCCCGGTGGATTTTTTCTTTTGGCGCACTCTTTTTTTTGCACCCTAATTATCTAATAATCTCCATTAATTTATTAATTGATTAAAATCACGAGTGAAAGGTGTGAGAGTTGTCATTGGTATCATGAAAAATACAAGACTCTTTGTTATAATCAAAATAATGTGGATTAATTCCATCCAATTTTGCTTCTTAGATTTCTAAGTGATTATTTTCGGTGAGTTATTAGCAATTGCATTTTAGAGAGAGGGATTGCAAATAAATGTTTCGAAGACATCGTGAACAAAATTTAATTAATACTCTTTTAAGTTAGATGGATTGGATGCTTTGTTAAATGTTTCAAAGACATCACCAACAAAATTTTAATTAGTATTTAGATGGATTGGATGCATTCTTGGGGTCAATCGATTGCTCATGCCAAGAATGATAGATTTGTAAAAAGGATTTTGGCATGAATTAATTAGAAGATAGCCCTCGGATAAAGGACAGAATTATGTCTGGTTGCAAAATTAATCATGACATTATCCAAATAGTCCACAAAATTAGAGTTTCTTCCCGGCCGAACTATATAATAAGGAAGTAACTACATTATTTTAATTAATTTTCGTTTTCTTCGATGTGTTTTGTTTCCTAATTTGAATTTATCCGTTTTTTAATTATCTTATTTCTTGAGAGAATTTGAACTAAACCTGAAAAAACTACCCAGGGAAGCCCTCGCACGTTCCTGTTCTTGATCCTTTACCGTCTTCATCATCGAGCTGCTGCGTCCCAAGTTTGTCTGTCTTTTCTTTCTCGTTTCGTGTCTTGACTATGGAAGACTTTGGGTCCAAGTAACGGAGAACTCCACCGCCTGTGGTGAGACTCGCGAAGAAGGAGCAGGGATGATGATGGTAGCTGGGAACGTGCCCATGCAGTGTCCCCGATTGCACGGGAAGGACGATCCAAACAGTCAAGGTAGGCACTGTTTTCGACGGTTGTGAGAAGGTAATGAAAGCTCAGACCGCCCATTTATCGATGTTTTACAATGCCCGGATGTGGAGAGGATGCTCCGCGCCGACAAGTTGAAGCACCGGTTCGCCGAAGTGATCCTGAAGGCGAAGTTGTTGCAACATGACAAGGCGGACATTCAGGAGACGCTGGCATGCAGACCAGCAATTAGATCTGGTATCTTGCAACAGAGATCGTTGGCGAAAACGGAACTAAGAAAGGAACTCGAACGGAAAAGAGAGGCGGCTCGAACCAAAGTCCGGAGCATGAAGCGGACAGCAGACCTTGCAGATAATTTGGATGCTTTAAAGGAGCTCAAGAGGTTGCTGGGGCGCTCTCCATGGGTGATGGATGTGTTTCACGGCGTTCGGAGAGAGAACCGCTGGAGAAACTCGGGTTGTTCTTGAAGGACACATCTGCAGATGAAGACATTGAAGCGGAGCTACTCGAAAGAGAAGGAGACTTGGGTTTTTCATAGTCATTGTCAAATTTCCAGAGATTCAATTCATGCCGAAACTAGTAACTTAGGCTCTGATCACTTTGGCTTTTCGTAATCATCCTCGAATATCAAGAAATTCAATCTTAGCTAATTGTCACAGGCCAATGGTCCGACTCTCTCGGTTGGATCTGAACTCTGTACTGAGCCGAGCCAGTAGAAGGCATAGATTGCTCATCGCCATTGTAACGGACTGATAACTCTCGACACGAGCCATTTACACGTGAAACGATATATAGTGCTGTCTCGACAATATTGTATTTCTGCAGACCCTCCGTCTCTCCTTTTAATCATCCTTGAAGGAAAACCTGCCAAATCTTGCTCGTATATGCAGCAAAACCCTCTTTGAATACTCATGAACTCCAGAGTTTTCGAGGGTGGAAAGTGTCCATTTCGTAGAGAGAGCATATATTGAACCAGAGAAACAGACTACATGAATATTAATTTCCAACAAAATACTGATCAATTCAAAAACTCGAGGGGAACACATTTGTGTGGATCAAATAGAACAACAATTTCAATACGAGTTCTACATTTTACAGGGAGCTCCTTAACTTTGCATTAACGTACCAGGTCATCCTTCTTTCGTGGCCAAAACCATGAGTTTTGACTCCTCTCATCATAGGCCTTCCATGTCCAGACTCCAGATCTAAGCCATACTCTTACTTCTACATCAAACGAGTTTTTCTATATGAGAACAATATATTACAGCACGGCCAATAATTATCGGTGTCTTGTGGCTACAATGTGTCCAACCCAAGTTCCACCCACGCCATGCCGCCTTTTTTCTACTCTTTCTTTTGCATAAACCATGCCTATTTACATTGAACCTTTGCTTCTCAGCACGCCCTGGCAAACTTCCGTGTCCAGATCCGACCCAACCACCAGCTTTCCCAAGCTTTAAAATCAAAAATCCTCCTCTTATTATTTGTTCCAGTATCCTCTTGCGTCTCTACTGACACAAAACTATTCAATGAGTCCATGCCAGTTGATTCCCTCACAATCTCGTCCACCAACCCTAACACCTCACTCATCTTAGGGCGCGTCTTCGGGTTTTTATGCAAGCATTTGTTGGCTATTGTTGCAAGCCTGTGCACGGACTTGATGTGGTATGTCCCTGCAAGCCTGGGGTCCACTATCAACCTAAACTTCCTTGAATCAGATAGGTACGGCTTCACCCATTCTAAAAGCTTCTGTTCACTCTTCGGGAGGTTACGATCTAAAGGACGCCTGCCAGTGATTAGTTCATAGAGGAAAACTCCATAGCTCCAAACATCATTCTTCGATGTGAGACGTCCAGTTTGCAGGTATTCAGGAGCAGCATATCCCATGGTTCCCACAACCTGGTACAAAACCATCATTAACAATACAAGAAATATAGTTTGAATCGTCCATCGCACAAAAAATGTCAAGGAAGATCTGCATGAGGGAGACACTATGTAGTACTTTAATTTATTCATAGTTGTACCTTAATCAAAAGTGTAACAAATTTGTGCAAGTGTCTATGTTTTTAACATGATTTACTTCTAACAAAGGAAATGGGCAGGTGTAAAATTTTAGCACCCCACCACATACAGCATGCAGAAATCACTTTCAGGATGTCATTCAGGTTTTACCAAACTTCTCGCTGATGCAGGCACTATTGTTGCTTTAATAAGTCTGGACAGTGAAGCATAGCAAAGAGATTAAAAGGATATCAGGGTTTCTGTGGAGCTGTACCAAACTCAGACCCTTCTCAAAATTGAGTTGGTTTCCAAATACATACAAAGTGTCACATGCATAAAAGGCTGATTAAAGTAAATGGAGCACACAAGCCCAATTTAGATGTTGCTTGATGAAGTACATCATCCCAATCCCCAAAAAGTCAAAGTAACAAGAACATGCCTGCCAGAGGATGTTAAAAAGAGAAAAAAATTAAGACATGTTGAATTGATCTAAGTACAGTATTATTAAGTCGTCTGCCATAGTAAATGGTCCATCAGTGTTAGTCGTACCTTTTAATATATATGTATATACGTACTGCATAAAGACCGTTGCAAAGCTTTAACAAACATTTAATCCTAGCCATTGATGCATCAGGATGTGTTATGGCTTTTTGTTAACCATTGATGCTGCCAAACTAACTTTCAGAAACATTAAAGCTTCTAATGACAAAAAGTACAATAGCCTAGATCACTAAATTGTCTGTAGAGAACAAAAATGTTCATCCAAAATTTATCATACAGACATGCCCAATTAGCTATGGACTTTTCTTTCTGTGACTAGACTGTCTTCATAATAATGAAAATGAATCTTAGACCAAGAACAAAGAGAAGGTAAAAATGATGGGAGATGCTACCAAATAGAGCATTAGTTATTTAGCACTGAATTATGTCTTTATGTTACATAGGCACATGTGGACAAATAGGTAAAAGAATGATCAATCTATATGAGCATACCGCCGTTGAGACATGAGTTAAACCCTCTTGAGGTCCGAGTCTTGCTAATCCAAAGTCCGACAACTTGGCATTCCATTGCTCATCCAGTAAAATGTTCGATGATTTGAAATCTCTAAAAATTATCTGTATCAGAAATCACCCAAATAGTAAGTAAGAAGGCAGCCCCTGATTTTCAGATGTGTAACCTGGCCAATGAGAAAGGCTTCTGCCATGTCACTATACTCAAGAAAATGTTTTTAGAAAAAAGTAGAAGCTGCTCATAATCATCCAGAATCATCCCAATTGACTCCCACTTCTAAATAGAAAGAAACTGAAAAGAATGGAGGCAGAAGATTATGGCAACAAAATGAAAAAGGAAAAGGAAATTTCAGTTCTAATGGACAAGTGATGCCTAAGAGCTATGGAAATGGGACTGCTGAACTTAAATGAAGGGAAAACAAATGATGCCATTTAGGAGTCAACGTAATATGGATCAAGGTGGTAACCTGGAAATCCATTTGCTCATGTAAGTATGTCAGGCCACGAGCAGTATCTTGAGCTATTCTTAGTCTCATATCCCAAGGAAGGGGTGTTGTTGAGCGAGATGATAAATGATCATCAACGCTTTGATTTGGCATATACTCATATACCAAAAGCCGTTGAATTCCTCTTTCATCGTCCTCGGCACAGTATCCAACTAATTTTACAAGATTTGGATGTTCAACCACACCGAGAACATTAACTTCTGTCACCCATTCTTTATGTCCCTGCAGATAAACAGCAAGCAGAAACTACATTACTACACATAATCTTAAAAAGGGATTATTACACATGATTAGGGAGGACAAAGTTTTACCTGGGTTCCTTTCCGGTTCAGCTGCTTCACAGCCACTTCAAGTTTTTTAGATGGATCTTCTGTAATCTTGATTGTACCCTTGTAAACAGACCCAAATCCACCCTCTCCAATCATGACAGAGCGGCTGAAGTTCTTGGTAACTGATTTGAGTTCTGAAACAGTGAAAGCTTTGAGATTGCTGGATTTCTGCAAAACATTAGGAAAAGCAGTCCTCCCCAAAGATTCTGTGCTTGCTTCAGAAAGGTTTCGAGAAGTCAATTCCGAACCAACTCTCCTAACGTCAGAATCAGTAAATATAGAAGCCGTGGACTGAGCTGAAACCCACTTTGGAGTTCTCTCATCATCCTTCTTGTCCCCGTTTAAAAACGAAAAGCAATTCATAGCTGTAAAACCAGGAGATAAATCAGAGATTGAAACACCTCATCAGGTAGAAGCTACACATCGAACAGCACCCGGCGTCAACGGGGTTAGATGATTCCATCATTCATCTTATCATCATTATTCACAAGTTACTATTTCTCCCAGGTTAAATGGCTAATCCAATAGGGGCTTTGAAGATCGAAGCACTCAAACATACTAGAAGTTAAAAGACAGAAGTTTCCAGCAACCAATCGATGCACTAATGATGAACAAAAAAGGCAAGTTTGATTACACGAATCACGTCAAACCCGTCAACCGCTCTCGCAACAGGGCATCCTTCATCAATCAAACGAAGCAGCTACCGAACATATTGACGCCAAACGACGAGACAAAAACTCACCTTGGAGCCTTCACTTAGCGGGCGCTTCACATATAATTCAGCCGCGAAATCAATCAAAGTCCCGATTTTGAGGGAAATCAGGAACAACCCACTTCAGAAAGACTTCGAAAAGTTCAAGAGCACAGAGCTTGCGCGACCAAGAAGAAAGTCATCAACACGGCAGCTTCAAGTCAGCTCGCCAACCAAAAGTAACGACCCCAGAAAAGATCAAACTGCACCCAGAAGAAATAAGAGAGAGATTTGCAGCTCCGTATCCGTCGTTATTAAGACAGACGCGGTCCGGATTCGTCCGTGTCAGAATGCGACTGAAACGTTGGAAATTTAGACCGTGTGGGTCAGCTCCAGACTCAACACAGAGAGAGAGAGAGAGAGAGGAGGTAGAATTTCCGGGATCTCATAAATAAAAGCTTATCCCGATTTGCTACTTAGAAAAGAAATTTGGAACATACTTTTCTCAACCTTCGTTAAACGATGGCGGCCGTATCATATTCTCGCCATTGCTGATTATATCTTTGCTTTTTGCCGGCGATGACAGCTGTGCTGAGCTCCAAACTTATCACCATCTTATCAAAATTCGTAAATTAATTTTCGACCCAAATTTATTCTCTACTAATATTTTATTTAACTTTCTATTTATAATATATACTTTCGGCAGTGATAAATAATCGCCGGTCAAAAATGAGCTTTCAATATTGCGAGGGTATAAATTTGACATTTTTTTTCTATATTAGCGTGATGTTTGGTCCACACATACCGGTATTCTAGCTGAAGTGTCTGTTCTTCAGGTCAAGTCCAATAAAATACTTGACCATATGCCCCGAAGAAGACGCCCAAAAGTAGAAGAAGCTTCGATGAACCAGAAGGGTAGAATCCTGGTATCTTCCCTTTTTTGCCCCATGGATGATTTTCACACTGCTTTGAAGCTTTACATGCGAAATTAGCATATGGGTCTTGTGCAGATTGCAGATGGAGATCTTTTTCAGTAAGCTGCATATTCTCGACGCTTCCTAAGAATCCGATAAATTCGCTCGATATATCAATGTTTGTAGAGGCATACATAGGCATGACGCAGTCAAACCTTTGGCCTGTCCCTATGGAAAGAGTGATGCAAGCGACATGCATCATGATGATCTGTCTAACGACCCCATCGTTGTGCACCTGGCCGTGATGCGCGTGAATACGGGAAGATGAGGACTTTGCTCCTCCACCGTACGATGTGATTCCCGCGAGAATCAAATGGAGGCCAGTCAAGATCGTAGACTCACGACCCGGTGCGGAAGCGTGTGGAGGGTCCGGATGGACAGTTCTCGGTTTTAGGTGCTCAGTCTAAAATCGAGAATATCACTTTCAAATTTTTTGAAATTAGAAACCGTCCGTTGGTTGCATGGACGGACCAATGATTGAGGTGAATCCATGGAACTGGCTTCTCCTTTTCGCTCTCCCCCAGCCTATTTTGGCTCTCACAACCATGGTAGCTCTTAGCCTCCTCAAGTATTAGCGCTGCAGCAGCGTCCTTGGCAACGATAGCCATGGCCCTCGTGCCACTTCTGTCCTGACCACCACCACCATCTTCGCCACCGCCTCCATTGTCTCTCGCTCCTTCCTCTAGACCAATGACAAGGACAATGGGAAATTCTTCGAGCTAAAGTTCACTCCTATCCCCGACGACAAGGACGATAGGGAGAAGCCTGAAGGGGAGCAGGAAGAGGGGAGGCAAAAATGGGACAAGCCTAGCAACGAGGACGATAGTGACAATAAATGCAGAGGTGGCAACGAGGATGGCAATGACATGGAGAGAGATAGTTCAAATTCGAGGGGGAAAAGAGAATCGGCTCACCATTTCACCGAGTCCGAACTAGGACTCGAAAGGAAATGAGCAATCCGGAGGTGAATTGAAGAGGAAGAGGGAGCTGAGAGAGAGTTTGAACTGCGAGAGAGGAGATGAAATAGGAGAGTAGTAAATTGAGACAAGATGTTCGAGCCCTAAATGTTACATTTACTAATTTCGATTTTTTTTTAATATTAAGTTAATATATTATTATAATATAATCGGTCCGATTTGAGTGGGCAAGTGAGCGAATCCATCCATAAAACTGGGAATCAAACCGATTCTCTTAAGAATCACCGATTTCGGGTGGTTTTGGTCCAGTTCCAAGCGGTGTGGGTGTATCTCCATTCTTTTGCACACTCCAAGATGGGACCACCATGGCTTTTTCCTGTTGCCCTTTTGCCTTTTTACGTTTATCCGTTCCTTCAAATCAGCCACCTCTCTCTCCTAACCATTGCTTCATCCTGAAATGGGGACTTGCCACGTTCCTGAAACTACGTCGTTTGCCTTCTCCACGAGCTCTTCACGTTCCCATGAGCAAAACAAGAATGGACCCATTACCCTGATCTCGATTCATGAGCCGAAACATCCCGAGAAAAAAGGCGCGGTTGATTGATGAATCTTTTGTGAAAATGTCGGAACTGGATTTCCTGACATTGCCATTGTTCATGATTGGCATCATAGCGCAAAGTCGACGTTGCATATGATTCTAGTGCCTTTGGGATACATGTATCCAAAGTTTGATGCTGGATGCCGGCCATTAAATACTATTCCAAGAGCTCCATTTGATCCTAATGAGAGGGGGAAAGAATTGCAGGTGCCGTCGTGCCTATGTTGTGTCTCTCTTTCTGGTTGTTTTCTTGAGTTTCTTGCGTCGCACGATATCTGTGGATGGGGATGATTTCAGTCAGACCAACAACCCAACCGTGTTGCCTCTGGTCACGGGGCTAATCTATGGCCGGCTTTCGAATCTTACCTCTTTATTTAGAGACGATATATCACGCAGCTTGGGCTTCTGCATTAAGGATGTGTGAGTAGTTCCTTCTGTGTTTGCTCTCTTATCGGTCGTGCTTGTATGATTTTCCCTCTGATCCAATGTTATTTTGGCCTTAGGGATGCCGAGTGGAATGGGGCGTTTAACTTTACAGGGAAACTGGATTTTTTGACTTCCTGTATCGAGAAAACTAAAGGTGTGAGCTTTAGCACAATCTGGGATTCCCTTCATCTTCTATTGAAACTGCTATGTCTTGGAGAGGGAAAGAGAGACTCCTCAGTCGCATGGTAAATTGAAAGACTTAATGAGTTATAGTTAAGGACATTGGAAAAGCAAGGAAAAAGACTAAAAAGCAAAAGCTTTTTAAGACAGATACGGTTGATTTCACAAATTATCCGGTAGAATTTGTAATCGAGCTTCTTTTATATCTTCCGATGGGGGTAACATTTTGGATTAACAGGAGATCTTACCAGAAGAATTTGCACGGTCGCAGAAATCAAGTTTTACTTCAGTAGTTTCTTCGAAAATGGGCCAACAGATGGAAATTATCTAAGGCCTAACAAGAACTGCAATTTGACTTCTTGGGCTTCTGGATGTGAACCTGGATGGGGTTGCTCAGTGGCAACCGATCAGAAGGTCGACCTCAAGACCTCGAAAGAGATGCCTTCGAGGACACATGACTGTCAACCTTGCTGTGAGGGCTTCTTCTGCCCTCAGGGTATTACTTGCATGATACGTAAGTATATAAACTGCTAGATGTAAATTCTGAAATAGAAAATTTGCGTATTATATGCTTCCTAAGAGTAGATATTGATCGAAAAGTGTATATGACAGGAAAATTTGACAATAATCATAAGCAGAGCAACTACCTTATTATTCCAGGAAAATGTTGAAATGCTAAAAGCATAACCGGGAGCTCGTACTGGCAGAATAAAGGTTTAAGTACACCATAACTACAGAACTAATTGAGCAAATGGAAAAGGGAAAAATTTGGGAGAGAAAATTGACGTTAAACAATGAGTGCAAATGCTTTCCAGGTCTCTGTGTGAATTGCCATCAAAGAGGCAACTGATGGTCGTGAGTATTATTTTCAAGCCATTTCAGGGCAAGCATAGTAATACTTGATAGGCAATGTGTCAGATACAAAAACGAAGCAGGAACTCTGCTTATCCTCTGGGTTGACTAGATTCTGTGAGAACAATAATAAATGAAGCAACTTTTCGTGCATGACTCTGGTTCCACAGCACCAAAAGTTGACTGCTCTTATGGATATGGCATGCTGGGCTTCGCGCGCTTATTTTGGTTTTCATGTGTTGTTAGATTGATTTTCAAAAGGAAAAGAAACAGGAATTCTGCTTACATCTGTTGTCTTCCTTTTTCTTGTTCATGAAGCATGTCCTTTAGGTTCCTACTGTCCCTTGGCAGAACTCAATAAGACAACTGGAATATGTGATCCGTAAGTTTCTGGAAGTTGTGAATTGCTTTTCCCTCCGCATTGCTATATTTTTAAACTTAAGAGCAAGGTACATTGCAGATACAATTACCAAATCCCACCGAGACAGCCAAATCACACGTGTGGGGGAGCAGATATTTGGGCTGATTTTGAGAGGAGTAGCGAGATGTTCTGCTCTGCAGGATCTTACTGCCCGACTACCATCAAAAAAATGCCTTGCAGTAGTGGGTATTAATTTCCATCCAAGCCTCGATAATTTTAATAATTACGATATAAAACCCGAACAGTGTTGCAGACCTGGGAAAATTAGTTCATAATCCACCATGCATAATGCACTATCACACCAATTTTCCATGCTTGGAAAAAAGTTGATGTCTCTGTGTTCATTTTCAGACACTACTGCAGGACAGGTTCGACCGCAGAGAGAGGTGAGCTTTAATTGGTCCTTCAGATTTTGATTTTATGACATGCTGAACAGAGATCTGTTTGTATATCTACATTTCTCTGCTTTGTCCATCTATGCACTGATGGGTTCCATTTAATTGGGGGGCGGAAGCAGAATTATGCG
Source organism: Eucalyptus grandis (assembly GCF_016545825.1). Classification (NCBI taxonomy): domain Eukaryota; kingdom Viridiplantae; phylum Streptophyta; class Magnoliopsida; order Myrtales; family Myrtaceae; genus Eucalyptus; species Eucalyptus grandis. The sequence goes on along the minus strand of NC_052622.1, from coordinate 16,155,920 downwards.
ATATCTAATTTTGGCTGTGCTAACCATTGTAGAATGCGCCAAGTTGACTACCTGCCCCAAAAGCACCACCGCCCAAAATATCCATGCATATGGTATCATCCTTATAGTAAGTACATCTTTGATTATGTATCTTTTATGCACTGGACTGGACTCCTTTCACTCTGTCAGACAGGAATGGTATCAGCTTGGAAGTTTTTCAGTGTACATCTTGCATAGAAGAACTGGTTCTAGGATTGTTTCCCAACGACCTTGAAAGATCTTTCTAAAAAAAAATTTCTCGGAACATCATTTACTTGCTCATGAGATTATTGTGCACATCAATAGATGCCAATGAAGTGAAAAACTTTAGAACAGCCGAATACAATTTGCAGATCTTCCCAGTGCCGATTGACCACAAAATGCAACTTTTCAATTCAGGCTGCTGTAAGCACTCTACTGATACTCATATACAACTGTTCTGATCAAGTTCTCACCACTCGGGAAAAAAGGAAAGCTAAATCTAGGGAAGCTGCAGCAAGACATGCAAGAGAAACCGCACAAGCTCGGGAAAGGTGGAAATCAGCAAAAAATGTTGCCAAAAAACGTGCGGTGGGCTTGCAACAACAATTATCACGTACATTTTCTCGCCAAAAATCCAGAATGCAACAGGACCAGTCAAAAGTTATGAATCAAGCTAAACCTGACACAGTGTCTGCATTACCTCCATTAGATACTTCCAGTTCTTCTCACCAATCATCTTCTCTTTCAAAGGAGAAAAAAGAGCCAAGCAGCCTTACCAAAATGATGCGTGCTATTGATGAAGATCCAAATAGTCAGGGAGGATTCAATATTGAAATTGGAAATAAGAATATTAAGAAGCAAGCACCTAGGGTTAAAGAAATGCATACACGAAGTCAAATTTTCAAATACGCATATGGTCAGCTTGAGAAGGAGAAAGCTATGCAGCAGCAAAATAAGAACTTGACCTTCTCGGGAGTGATCTCTATGGCTACTGATACTGAAACGAGAACCAGGCCAAGAATTGAGGTTGCATTTAAAGATCTAACTCTCACATTGAAAGGAACGAACAAACATCTGCTCAGGTGTGTCTCTGGAAAAATCATGCCTGGCCGAGTTTCTGCTGTGATGGGTCCATCAGGAGCTGGAAAAACGACATTTCTTTCTGCTCTCGTTGGAAAAGCTACTGGGTGTACTATGACAGGTTCAATCCTCATCAATGGGAAAGATGAATCCATCCACTCATACAAGAAAATCATTGGTTTTGTACCACAGGATGATATTGTTCATGGAAACTTGACAGTAGAAGAGAATCTACGGTTTAGTGCTAGATGCAGGTATGTGAGTAGTTATCTGCCAGAAAGCTTACCTATTTTTATGCATCACGACTACTTATTCCTGATTTAAATTCATATCGATAGCGGACTCTAGCACTATAAGCAGGGAAATAAAGGAGAGCCAAACAGATCATTGTATTAGTTAATTATTAAAATTTGAACAGAGATATGCAAAATGGCTTTTCTTCATAATGCATAGTTTCCCAGGGTCCTCCTTTCACATAGTCAATTGTACATTAGTGATTTTTCTCCTCGTCTATCCTACAAGTGATGATGGACATTAGTATTCTTTCACCCTATGTTACTTATCCTTCTCATTTGCTGTACTTAGAAGCCTTTTAGACTTTTTTCCCCCAATGTACCATGTAAGTCAAGAAGGTTGTCCTCCCTGAACACTTTGTGGCATGATCACTAGCTCACTGAATTCATTTGTTTCTGTCAGTAACTTGTGACCGAGTAGTTTGGGAGAACAAGTCTTTTTACGTTGTCTGGCATGCCCTTCTGACATTCTGGATCAGATTGCTTGCTAGCAACTTATGTCTTCTAATTACTTCTCTGGTTGGAATGGCCAAATAGACTACCTGCAGACATGCCAAAACCGGACAGAGTACTTATTGTTGAAAGAGTTATTGAGTCCTTGGGACTGCAGACAGTGAGGGATTCTCTGGTTGGCACGGTGGAGAAACGGGGAATTTCTGGAGGCCAAAGGAAGCGTGTCAATGTTGGGCTAGAAATGGTCATGGAACCTTCACTGCTAATCTTGGATGAGCCCACATCTGGTTTAGATAGTTCATCTTCCTTGTTACTACTTAGAGCACTGCGTCGTGAAGCACTTGAAGGAGTAAATATCTCCATGGTTGTTCATCAACCAAGGTACACTGTTACTTTCTGTTTCAAATGGATAGAATTATTAGTTGCTTTGATCAAGAGAGAGAACCTGCATCTACTTTCGTCTCTTTTCTCTGACACTGTCACTTCTTCCATATCTTTTATACCCAGTAAGATCATTAATCTACGAAATCCTTGTTCAAGTGAAAGTAAGTGAATGATCATTCAGTTGCTTATGGATTCTAATGAATTTCTCTGACCATCCTTGCTGTGATTGGGAAAACAACCTTGGGATTCATGACATCCAATTTGTCTTGGCACATGCTTGTCTAGGGCTAGGGAGGCTGATTCTATGCATGTCGTAGCCACTATCATCATCAGCATTACAAAGTGGTTCCAGTTGCAAAGAATTGTTACATCAAATGACTCTTAAATGCATAAGATGGACGCTGGGATTAAGGCATTAGTTAGTTGCACACAGTATGCCATGCATGATCGTATAGTAGTCCTGTCATTTATTGAACAGGGTTTGGGTATTTGCTATAATCTATGTTTGGAGTGTTTCGCCAAGGAGCATCGGTCACTTAGTTGTTCAAAAAACCATTAGTTTAAATTTAGTTGACACTTTAAAGATGCATGGTAATTGTTTCCCTCATATTGTCTCGGTTAGTCGAAGGTAATCATTGCCCTTCTTTATCCAGCTACGCTCTATTTAAGATGTTCGATGATCTAATACTTCTAGCAAAAGGTGGGCTCACAGTGTACCATGGATCTGTCAAAAAGGTCGAGGAATATTTTTCTGGACTTGGGATCACTGTTCCAGAACGCGTCATTCCTCCAGACCACTATATTGACATCTTGGAGGGCATCATAAAACCAACTGCAGGGGTCAATCCTGAACAGCTTCCTATAAGGTGGATGCTGCACAACGGATATACAATACCCCCAGATATGCTCCGATTTGCAGATGGACTCGAAAAGTCTGCAAATGCAAGCAACACGTCAGATCCTAGTGCTGGGGGCACCGAACACTCATTTGCTGGAGATCTCTGGCAGGATGTCGTCTTTCATGTTGAGCAAAAGCGTGATCATATAGAGCATAACTTTGCGAAGTCCAAGGACTTGTCCAACCGTATCACTCCTGACGTACTTCGTCAATATCGATATTATCTGGGGAGGTAACGAATTCGTGCTTCTGGATATGAACACTACCGTCATAATCAAAATCTTCTAGTTCTACTGATTAAAGCTGCAACAATTGACTCGAAAGCTTTTAATACTTTGAGCTCTTGAGGTTTAACCTACTTGATGAGCCACGAGTTTTTTGTGAGATGCCACATAATGCTAAAATCTGAGAAGTTCATCATTCTGGTTGGCATTTCTGTACTTCACTGAATAAATCGATATTCTGTTTCTAAAATGCATCTGAATGGACTTGCCATGGACAACATTGTGTGGGCCAAATCTGAAACTTAAACTGTACGTGTTTCTTCTTGACTTTTACATTTTAACTTTTGGTTTAACTTTGAACTTTATGGACTTTTGTACAACTTAACTTGTCACGCTGGTAAAAGATTAACATTTAAACTTGCCAAATGTTTCTCCAGTATTTTCCACAAATTAGAATATGATTTCTATTGTGGTGGGAAATTCAAATATGGCCTGTTGGCAGACCTCTGTATCTCAACAAAGTTCCTGGATATAAGATTTTGGATATTTGTTTTAATAACCAAGTTAGTAATCTTCCTAGACTGATGTTCAGGGTGGGGAAGCAAAGACTACGAGATGCTCGAATACAAGCAGTTGATTACCTAATACTCTTACTAGGAGGAGCATGCTTAGGTACTCTTGCCAAGGTCAATGATGAGACTTTCGGGGTCCTCGGTTATACCTACACGGTCATTGCTGTATGTAAGTTTATCTCCCCTCTTGATTTCAATTAACAGCTACGTGCATATTGAAACGTCTAATTAGTAAGTTCAGAAGTGGCTGTAAAACTCTGTTGCATGGATCCGATCGATGAACATAACCATCTTCTGTTACTGGTCGTTGAACCTGACATTCTGTACAACTGTTATCTGTGTCTTTTTCTTACCAATATCCAATTCAATTCCAATCTGCAGCATTACTTTGCAAGATCGCGGCACTGAGATCATTTACTCAGGACAAATTACAATACTGGAGGGAAAATGCATCGGGAATAAGCAGTCTGGCCTATTTCTTGGCCAAAGATACAGTTGACCATTTCAACACTGTGATCAAACCACTGGTTTATCTATCCATGTTCTATTTCTTCAGTAATCCTAGATCATCGTTTGCTGACAATTACATCGTTCTGCTTTGCCTCGTGTACTGTGTGACCGGGATAGCTTACATATTTGCAATCTTCCTTCAGCCCGGCCCCGCCCAGCTGGTATGTGTCTGATCTCACTGAATGAGCCATTGCCGTTATTAATTGGACATTAACTCACGTCATCTGCAACTCACCATTTGTCGGGGGACTTTTCATCGACATGCAGTGGTCTGTGCTTCTTCCTGTGGTCTTGACTCTCATTTCAACACAGCAACAGACGGAACACCGCCTTGTGAAGCGTCTAGGAGATTTGTGCTACCCCAAGTGGGCTCTAGAGGCTTTTGTCATTGCAAATGCCGAGAGGTTCTTTCATCATATAGACAACTACAATTTCTGCAAGCCTTAGGTCTAGAGTTTCAACACCAATTTATAAAACACCAACTTCATGGAGAGAAATAGCAAGGAGAGGCCATTCTGGGGATTCAAATTCATGTCCAGTGGGAAATGCACATCCCGGAATTCATCAATGATGATAAATAAGATAATAAGGATATGATGGTTCTCGTTAGTTCGCAAGTTCATTCAAATGCATTCATCAAGACGAAACCAACCGTTTGAAATATGGTTTTACCTTGAATAAAATAGATAAAAAGAGAAACTTGAAATATTCCTTTCAAATTATGCTCCTACACTATGATTTTACATTATCTGAAGCCATATGATGTTGAGAATCTCTGGCCTTCAGGTACTCTGGAGTGTGGCTGATCACTCGCTGCGGAGCACTCATGGAGAGTGGTTACGATCTTGGCCATTGGTCCGTGTGTCTGATACTCCTCGTACTCATGGGCATAGTCAGTCGTGCCGTCGCATTCTTGTGCCTCATTACATCCCAGAAGTGAATTCCAGCCTCCCTTCTTGCTGACACCTTGTCTTGGTAGCACTGAAGGAGTCTCTTCTCAGCACTTTTGTACATAGCACGAACTGAGAGGTAGATCCAAACGTCAGGCAAGGTAAACGTGCATCATCTTTGAAGAAACCAGCGGTGAAAGACAGGATGTATAAATTCTAGCACACTGGCTGCACATTACGCAACCTATAGGTATCAAGATCATATTGTGCGCGATCAAACTCCTAGAATGCTGAGTGTTTTTTTATGGATGGATGCTGTAATCTCACCAAATGATGGTCGAACCAGCCGCGAGATTGTGTGGGGGCGGTTGGAATGAGGTGAAGATGTAAAGTGGTTGCTGTCTAAATTTTGGTACAGTAATACACTTGAACAATGTTTTCGAACCAGTGAACATTAAATCTGCAGATACATGGAACTTGAGATTTGTACTGAATTATACGTACGAGTGAGCTGTCTCATGTTTGCGGGAAAACGCGAGCACCTGCAACTGCAAGCCCATGCCTGGTCAGCACCAACCATTCCATCCGAGGCATTTTATAGCAGCAGCCGCGGACACTGACAGGATCGGCCGCGAAGGATCGTGAGCTTTTCCAAGTGACCGTTTTTCATTACTATCCGGACAGCCAACGTGGCGAGATCAACATTGATGACATTGAAATGGTGAAGAAGAATCCTAGATTGACTACTGACAGAGTAGTGAAAAAAGTCATATTGCAATATATATTTTTTTAAGTAGCACCGTCACCTTGACGTCCCAAGTCCTAGAAGAAATCCCGTTTTTAAGCAATACATAAGTCCATCTACCTCCAAATGGTCATCATCTTGGATCATTATTAGGAATACTTCTTTTGAAAGCACAACCCATATGGGTAGGTCTCCCTTTAATAGGTGTGCAGTTTGTGGTTTTTTGAAGAATTAGCCCGATCCGACTAGAATAAGGAGTGATCACCGGGACGAGAAGACTCAAACAAGGTGCAGCACTCGACAAGTTTTGAGAATGATGGAAGGGCCAGGAATGAATGGAACCGCACGTTAAATTAAGGAGAGTATCACATCAGTGACACCGATCAACATCAATGAAGGCGTCATTTTAACACATGGAATTTGAAGGAAAAAAAAAGAAGGTGTTCTATGCGCCATTTGATGTGTGGAAAAGTAAGCCACCTACAATTTTCGAGTTTTGACCAAAGTCGATTGGCCTGAATATCACAAATAATATGAATGAATAATGCACCGTATTGCCGTATCACTGATATTCGCAAGGATTTTCTCAAGAGCGGGACTAAGGAGACGACCAAATTTCAATCATGGAAAAAACTATCCCATATTTTAAACGATCCAAAAAAATGCACCAATTTTTACTTGAATGGCAAAAATCTACGTCATTGAATTTTTCATCTTTACAAGCCGATGGAGTTGCTCGTAATCATCGATTTCGAATGCTGATTTTCAATTTCAGGACAAAAAAGAACCCTATTCAAGAACCCTAAATTTTTTCACCTCAGGATCGCACTTTTTCTTCTTCTTTTTCTTTTCTCGCTAAAACAAACGGGTCCTTGATAAAATAAAATAAAATAGAAATATATTTAAAAAAGAGCTGAAAATCAACGTTATTATTGATTAAAGGAAGCAGTGTCATTTCACCAAATTAGTGTGCCTTGCTGACATATCGTTAGAACCGGTCCATGCACCTGCGCGGTTAGCAACATGGGCTTGCACATTACCTTGCTCGAAAGGGGAAAGGAAAAGACATCAGCAATTTGACATTTTGTTCTTTTAAAAAAAAATGTTCGTCCCACATTTTAATTGTTGGAAAAGTTGGGACATTTATTTTTCCTTGCGCCTATAAATTCATGCAACTTTTATAGAAATACAGAATTTAATTGTACGCGTGTTTGACACATTGACTCCACTTAGAAGAATCAAGAATCAAAGGATCGAATTGAAAGCCCGTGATGTGCTAATTGAAATCCCGTGATGTGTTGTAAGACAACTTTTTTCTTTTCTAACCAAAAAGATGCAGAGTGACAACTAGTGCTATAGACTTTTTTAGGTTTTGTTACTGTATGATTTTGGCACCCGTTAGAAAATATTTGGTTCGAGCCAAAATCACTCCACATAACCCGCGAGCCAAAGAGTCCAAAATTGACAAGCTCATTAATGGAATATTAACAATATGGACATCTCTTTGTACTAGAAGTGCAGCAGTTACACAACGCGGTAGAAAGCCCATTGGATGGTTTGTGTTCATGATGCAGCTCAAACTTGTAGTCAAAAAGAAAATACAAAGATGACTTCCTGTCTTTTAAAACTCTAAATATCAAAAAATTAATTTTTTTATTATTGAAATTCTGAATTGGTACGCTCGTTGTCTCATCTAATTCAATAATTTGATGATAAAATTTAATAAGAATTAATTAATAGTAAATCAATAACAGAGATATATTAGTTTTGGATGTTTTCAAATTCAATCATTTTCTTCGATCGACCTAAAAAAGAGAAAAAGAAAAAGAAAAAAGAACGGGGGGGCCAATCACGAGCGACACACGCGAGAACGAGCAGCACGTGTGAACAGTGGGGCTTTCGGACATGAAGGGCGCATTATATTTAGTACCCACTTTTGTCCGGTCACATCGCGGCCATGCATTATAAAACCATTTCGATTCCGTCCCGACCAATAAAATATTCCAATTATATAATAATTAAAAGAAAAGAAAAACCAGACATCATCCCCTCCCTCTCTCTTCAACCCTCTGTCTGCAATCACGATCGTGATGTGATTTCGTGGCGCGATTTGGCGGTCGCGAGCTTTTCTCCTGCGGACATTCGCCCCAATTCCTCTGACACCTTCATCGCCTCTCTCTCTCTCTAGGTCAAAACCCCTTTCTCTCTCTCTCTCTCCTTCTCTCTCTACTCAGTCTCGCTAGTTGAGCCGGCGACTGCAGTGCGTGGGGGGGACTGCGCAGATCTCGCTCTTGCTTCCGCCGCCGCCGCCGCCGCCGCCGCTCCTCGGCCTCCCGGCCTCCTTCTTTCCGGCTTCGCTTCGGGGTAGATCGGAGGGATTTTCGGCCCGCTCCGCCCATGAACGAGGTTCGCCTTCGCACTCTCTCGTCGGCATTGCTTTTCCGATCGTTTTCCCCCCTCAAAGGTGCTTCCTTTTTGAGGCGACGGACTGCATGCGTTCGATGGGTACCCGAAATCGAGCGGAGGGGAGGGGAGGATCGGATCGTCGGTCTTGTTGTGACGGATGAGTTTTTTTTGTTCGATGATTCTTTGGCGGAACGATCGCGTGTTTTTCTTTGGTGTGTGCTCGCTTTCTTGGTCGGCGATTGTTTCTCCGAGTGGTCGTGTCTGAGAAAAGGGGGACGGACGGGAAGGATGGACGTGCATTTCTCGCGATCGTCCTGATTAGCGAACCCCTGGGGCGTGGGGTTTTCCGTTGCTCGTTTGTGACTTTCTCTGTAGACTATTTCTACGGTTTTTTTTTTCATTTTCGTTGGTTTCCACTGCTGTTGTGTCTGCTGACTGCGGAAAGAAATGTTGTGGTGCTTGCCATTCAGTTAACTGTAATGGGTTCCGCTTGATGCTGTAATTCTAGCACGGAAAAGATGTTTTACTCTTTGACACTGCTTGTCAAATAGTTCTGCTGTTGTCAAAAGCTCGGCACACTATTAAAAGCGCGTGCCTTTTGCACGATTGAATAATTGAGGGTCAGAAGAGCACAACCATTTTGCCAGGGATAGGATAGAATTTGGGGAACGATGCCGCATTTTGGTGATGTTAAGTGGGATGAACAACTTGGGTTTTCAAGGTGGACTGGATTGCCATCATTAGCTTCCACTGAAGCAGTATCTTGCATAGTCGTCACTAATAGTTGGAAAAATGAGAAACTTCCCTTTTCAAAGTTATATTAGGGCCTTCTTATTACGAGAAAGCGTGGTTCAATGGCACATATTTTGTTTGCATGGAAGTTTGATGATCTATTTATGCAAATTCTATTGACACAAATCTCTCTCTCTCTCTCTCTCTCTCTCTCTCTCTCTCTCTCTCTCTCTCGATTACAAGATTAGAAGCGCTCCAGTTCTCACTAAAGACATATCTTATATGTCCATTACAAATTCTTGTTTGTCTAGAAGCCTGTGGCTGCATCTCGTGGGCTTGGTTTGAGTACATATGTAGTTTGTTGGTTCTGTGCAGACATGCTTAGATGTTCTCCTGCTTACTTTGAGTCAGTGCTACCGCTGAAACTGCATTCATCTTCCATTTTTTTGATAGGTTAAAGAAGAATCTCTTGTCCCGCCTATAGAAGACGAAACTACTGAAGTCGAGCATTTACTCGAAGAGCCTGAAAATGATTACTTCTCAGTGGATGGTGTCTTTTGCTCTAATGAGGAGAATGCCGGGAAGTTCTTGGATAGTAAAGACTTCCACGATGAAGTGGAGTTTAGCCTCAGATCTACCAGTTGTAAGACAGAGCCTGCTTATTTCAGTATTTTGTTCATCGAATCAAATTGTCGGGTTCTTCAGCAGAAGCAGATTAAATGGAGATTTCTCATGCATATGAGTTGGATGTTTTCTTCTCACATTGTTACCCTCCATAGACATTTTACAGTTCCATTTCTTGCATGTATCTAACTAATGAATTCTCTGTACATAAAGTAGGAGAAATCTAGTAGCAAGATTTACTCTAAATAAATTGCTAACTTAAGTACTTCATCTTGGAATCAAGTCGCCCTCCTTTCTCATTTTGACAATGCAACTAAACAATTTGAATAAAGGCTTATTCGAATGCAGTGCGTGGCTCGACACCACTGGCAACTCTGTAGAAGAAACTGTACGTGTTGCAATCTTATTTGTAAAGATCTAACTGCTTCAACAAAAAATGAAGCTGCTGATAGTTTTCTGCTTCTATCTATATATATATTGCCAGTAATCCTAATTCTGATGAACATTTTTGCTTTTCTGCAAGGTGGACTGGATTCCTACATTACTCCAGAAGGAGGAGATGCGCTAAATCTTGGAGTACGTATCCCTTACATTGATTTTCTAAGGGTCTGCTTGTCCTGTCTTAAGAAGAAGTAGCTTCTGCTTTCCTTCCAAAATTTTGAAAAGGATATGAAATTTTCTAAGTTTGGGAAAATTTTGGGAAATTTCTGGATTGCTCTATTTGTCAATATCTGTACGTATGATAGGTTTCAGGTGTTTGACTCAAATTTCAAATGCTACGAGAAAAGGAAGTACCAAAAGGTATTAAGTTGTTCAGAGATACCCCAATCTTGCATTTACACTCTGAATCCCTCTTTTGGAGAATTTGGTTTGCAATCCCTCCCTCAATCTTACAAGATCAAAGATCCAATTTCCACCCTGGCTGTACTTTAATCAAATATGCTAGTTGCTTACTACTGTATCGTTCTCGTCGTATATCCTTTGCTTTAGGTGGCTGATGTTTGCATTGGGAACTTTTAGCAGGGACTTGAAGGATTTTTGGATGAAGTTGATGATATGGAGGTTCTCGATTCTATGGATGGTCCTCCCATTGCATGTGAAGATTATCTTTTAGGTAATTCCAAGTCAGCATAACATATGCTAATTTTGTAAGAATAAGACATTGATGACAATGTCTTTCTGTATTAGACATGGATCTTGCGCAAGAAGTCTCTGCATTGGATGTTGGCCTCTGTGATGGCCTCCGCTTGGGGAATTCTAGTACAGACAGTCATTCACCAGGATATAGTGGAAGTAGTAATGGTGCCATTGAAATGTCAGAGTCATCTGATGGAAATAATCCAGAACTCAATTGTAATGACGATTCAAGTCAAGGGAGAATTGGTCCTGAGGATAGCAATTGTCTTTCACGTGATTCCGTAAAGGTTGATCAACTGCAAAATAGTCCAGATTGTGTTGTTAGTTTGCTGTCAAGCCGAAACAAAAACAATCCTGCTGCAGAAAGCAGATTGGTAGCATGTCTCACGCAAAAGAGACAGAGAAAGCCTACTCGGAGGTACATTGAGGAATCAGCAAATATGAAATCTAGTCATCTTAGGCCAGAGCAAAAGCCTTTTGCTGTTGATTCAAAGAAGCATGTGATCTTTAGAACTCCTGATCAGCTACATAATGTGGAATCTAGAGAGTTAATTTCAGTTCCTGTGAAGGATTGTCCAGAAGAGACTGGCATCAAAACTTTGCCTCACCCTCACTTACAGGGAAGACGATTGAAGAAACGCAAACCCCTTTTGGTAGGAAAAATTTTGACCTGTTACATGTTAATTCTTTATTGTTGCTTGTCCACTATTTCCATGTGCTTTAAAGCGTAGTTTGTTTTACTTGGTAAAAGCTGTTATTAATGTGATGATCATTCCTAGTTTAAAGGCTTAGAACTAGGTTACACATTTAAACACCAATTTCGTTCTGGAGACTGTTATTATGAGACATAAATTGAGCTGGATATAATTGTTTTAATTGAGTGAAGAGTGAAGTTAAAGTATTGCGCAAAGTGGGTCACGTAATTCTAGGTTTGCAAGATAGTTCGGAGGAGTTGATTTCTGGATTAATGTGCTCTTTATGGCTTTTGAGAATTAACATCATACTGTCTGATTTATGCTATCTTCAATATTCAGGAAGATGATTCGGGAGAGTATTCTTCTGCATCTGAATCTGAAGATGACTTTGTCGAGCGGAGACCTAAGAAGGGTATTGATCGGAGGAAGCATCAAAGAATGTGGACTCTTGCTGAGGTGACAAAGTTAGTTGATGGTATCTCTGAGTATGGAGCTGGGAAGTGGACAGATATAAAGAGGCTTTTCTTTGCTACGTCTGCCTACAGGACACCCATAGATCTCAGAGTACTAATTGTGTTATATATCAATAAAAGTCATAGTCCACATTCTCTTTTTACATGATTTTGATGATTGACATTTGAATTCTGCAGGACAAGTGGCGGAATCTTCTGAGGGCTAGTCAGGCACTAAAATCACACAAGGGAGAGGTTAGCATTGCTTTTACTTTACTGGTTGTGGAGTGTGATCAGATCAGCATTCTGTGAATGCTGAGTATGCTGTAGCTTCTTTATACATGACAACAATCAAAGTCCATGAGCCACGTAACGAGCTATAATTGGATCCTTTTAGATGATGCAAACTGAGTATAGAGGTTGCATTTGCATTATGCAGTAGTCTATGTCATGTTTGTTATAACTTTAGATTAATGTCCTTGTTTCCACTTGTCAATGATGATCTGCATTAGATGTGGTAGGATGAGCTGCAGATCTCTCTAGACAACTCCTTTAATGTTCAACCTTGCCTCGTTGGCATCCTATTTCAACAGCAATTACTCCAGACCTTTTCTATGGAATCTGAGTGGTGTTCATATTTTGCCGCTTTTTCCAGAATGGGCCTAAAAACGAGTCTAAAAGTAATTTCTGTTCACTCCATTACAAGTGTTATAAAGTCCAACGATCAGTCGTGTCATTTTATTTTATGTATCCTGTCTGTCGCGGTGGAGCTTTAGAGGTTGGGCTTACCTTAAAATTAGGACCGGCATTTCGTGTTCAAGTGTCATAATCAGGTTTCACGATCATGTCTAGTCATGTCATTGGAAATACTATATATTTGCTGATTATGCTATAATTTTGTGTATATGCGATTTTTGTCCCTTTTGGGTTTGCCATATAATCATGTACGAATGTGGTACTTCGTGTTAGAAATTGCCAATGCTACTTAGAATCTTATCATATGATTGTTTCGTCTCTAGTGTTAGCATCACACGTACCATTTATGACGTATCTGAGATCTCTCAGAGTATTCCTCACCATTCATTCTAGGGTTATCATGAGTAGTGAATTAGTGGTGCTTCCACTTGATAATGGTAATATGCGTGTGACCTTGATTTGGTGTACAAGGACCATCATTTTCAATTCATGTGCCCATGATTAATTCTGTTTGAGACAATAATGCGGTGCAACAAACAGAGATTTTATTCAGCCAATGATAAACGTGCAGGCCGAGACCGAGACCGAGACGAACGAGAAGAATGCTGTCCGTCCATTGCCAAAGTCCTTGCTACACCGGGTAAGTGAACTAGCAACAATCCATCCATACCCGAGGAGCTACAATTCGAGATCCCGCCCAGTTCCTACTGCAAAGAAAGGTGCTAGGCTCAGCTCTAATGGAAGAAATGTACGTAGAAGAGTCTGCCCTTGAAAGAAGCATTTGCAAAAGCTGTATACAAAGTAGGTGTTAAGAGAACGAAGGAAACCAACCGTACTTTTGCTTCATATCGATCTTCAAAAAGAGAGGAAAAGATTCTCTTCTATTTTAGTCTCAGCTGGAGAAATGTTGCCGCCAAATGTGGTAAACATTGCATTGCGCAAATAAAGAGTAAGGGGGACAGGGACAGATTAATTGGATTGTCTAATTGCAGATATAGAGCTAATTTGGCTTTGTGTTTCTTTTACTACTGCCTGAGCATGGTAAGTGATGTGGGGGGTGTCAATGATGCGCAAGCCTCATTTCTATACGGTGCATCCCCCTATCCCAGTTAATTGCTTATGCATCGTTTGTCACTGGCCTGTGCTTGGAGACATTAGGCCACGTTCTCATGCTCGCTCTTGTGCATTAATGCATTCCCTCACATGCTTATGACTGATCATGCATACGTGCCTCATGTCACCCCACCAACCAGTCGTCATGCATATCCTATGGGGGTCAACGCGACACGTGCTTGTGACAATCTTCTTCTCACGATAGCATGCATCGTACTCATACCAGTGTCATGTGTGTCCATCTTCTCGCTTCGCATCGTCTCAATGTTACCTTTACCCGCCATAGTCGTGATGCTAGATTTTCTTCATGACCATGAGCCAGACAGTTTTCGCTACACCTCTCCACTAGGTTTGAACCCATGCCGATTTGTATAACGTCGAGAAAATAATCTCTGAAAACGTTGCCGAGTTGCAAGGGACTCTGTGATCCCTGGACACGTCTTCATCAGATCGATAAACGTATGTACAGTAAGATTCCTGCATTTTGGGCCGGCGAAATTTCTTCACTTTCAGAATTTCACTTGGCGCCCGAACTGCCTCACCAACTATCAAAAGAACCGAAGGAAAATTTCAAATGCGTAAGATGCGTACTAGTTAAAATCAACGTGACTATTTGTTGACAGACGGGATCGATCAGGTCGCACAAGATTCCTGTACCCCAGAAATGGAAAAGGGCAATGGCAACAAGAACAAGCACGAATTCGAAACGACGGCAGATGTCCGGAAGACAATTTCGTTATTGCATTGAATACCGAATTAACTAAGAATATCCCGAGCAACAACGTTTCAGCCTCTCTCACCCTCCACCACGCACAGAAACTGAAGCCAGAAGGCCGAGCCGACCATCATGATGGCGGCGAAAATGGTCGGCAAGGGGGTGTCGAACTTGGACCTCCCCAGCATCCTTCCCGGAATGCATAACACTTCTCGGGGAACATCGTCCAAGGGAATTTTCATGAACTCATCCCCAGGGCAGGCTCTCGAGAATGACGATGATGACGACAAAGATATGGCGAAGACAGAGGCCGCCTCCGGCGCAAAAATGGCGATGCCCACCGTCAGCATCAGCATGGCAGTCCATGAGGCGGCACGCCACATCCGCCGCACGCATGCCACACCGACCATCCCCAAGGAAAGTGAGGCGAGGAATGAGGATGATGGCATGATCGGTGCTGTTCAGTGCGGAAGTTCTGATACATGGTGAAGTAGAGCATGGCTCTTTGGTTGTTGAGACTAAGGGGAGGGAAATGGAGGGAGAGATGCAGCTACGATCGTGCGAATATTTTGGTTACAAGATAATAACATATTACTCGCGCTTTGCGGCTTCATGCCAACTTCAAAATCACAGAAGATAGAGATGACGTAAATTTAAGGAGCAATAGTTTCCATATGAACATTTGTTAGTTTTCATACGCCCGCTACGGCGCCATGCAATTTATTGTACGACATTATAAGCAAATAATAAAGTTAATAACTTTAATTGTACGAGAAACAATGAAAAAAAAAAAAAAAAAAACTTCACGTCCTCTTTTTTTTTTTTTTTATCAAATACAAATTCTAATCTAGAAATAAATCTTTATATAAATTTTTTGTTATTTTCCCAACAAATAACAAAAGAGGTTGGTGATTGCACTACAAGAATAGTTAAATAATTTCATCCAATGCATATTCCAAATAAAAAGTGGGCAATTAATTTTTTATATTTTTTTCTTGTCCTTTTTCCTTGATCAATCTTTACCTTTGTTATCCTCTTTGCTTTACAATCGAAAATGAATTGAGTTTATAAAGGTCAAATGGGAAAGGGGGCCTGGCCTTAGAACTGGGTGTTTTTTTTTTTTTTTTTTTTTTTTTTTGAGCAAATAGAACTGGGTGAGTTCACTCTCACTTTCCATGCGTTGAACGCCGAGGACATACACAAATGTCTCGATGTCACGCATCACCATCAGAACACAGAAAGTCACCAGATCTCGGATCAAAAGCGTAAACAAAAGATATATTCGATCATTGCTTATAAAAAAAACCCACTTTATTCCGTCTCATGACACAAATGACAAGCAAAGTTGGGAATTTGAGGAAACAGCAATAGGAATAGGAGGCTGAATGATCGAAATTTAGAATAAGGCCGGTCTATTTTGTAATAAACCAGAAAGTAGCTCATTCAAAATCGGGCTTCGCTGGATAACTGCAACCGGGTCTTTGGATAATGACGTTGGATGCATAGCAGCCAGCTTTAACACAGTCCTCAATGGGTTTCTCCTTAACCAGTTGAGACAGAAATCCCCCAACAAATGCATCACCTACACACGCATGCATCTATTAGGTATACACCCCAAAAAGCCCCTTCGCAAGTAATAAGTCCAGCCATTGCCTGAATGCACATGGATGTACGTATTTAAAGCATAGATAAAGGTTAGATAGAAGAGGTACCTGCTCCGTTGGTGTCAACGAGTTTCTCTTTGGGCAACAGTATTACAGGGAACTTCTTGACCTTCCCATCCTCCGCGACAACGACAGGGTCAGGACCCTGAGTAATAACAGTGATCCTCTTGTATGTTCCTGATGCCTTGGGCCATTGGGATATCTTAAGTGCTATCTCCTCAACATCGTCAGTCTGAATAACCCATATTAGTTTAAACCATTCACACAATATATAATATTGTAAATACACATGGAAGAAGGAACTTTACCTCCCAGCCATGAACTTTAGAGAATGTCCGTGCCTCCGTCTCATTTCCAAAGACAATGTCCATATAGCTGGAGTGAGAAAGTCATGCCTTTGAGTTAAAATATGATCTCTTGTATGGTAAATACCGTGGCAGAATAATCAAGGTAAGATGCTTACGGCAAGACTTTCTCTTGAGCATCCTTGAAAAATTCGCAGATGAATGGAGCAGAAAGGTTCATCATGAACATCTGTGAACATTTCATCAAGCAATATTAGGTAAAGCTGCTGAAAATTAACAGACACGAAGAGCTATCTACTTTTTCCTTCGAGCAACCGACCTTGTTATTTGCAGCTGCATGTTCAGCAACTAGCTGGATAGACTCTGGAGATACAGTGAGGAAAAATCCAGCGATGTAGAAGTATTTGGCCTTCTCAACTGTTTAGTGTAGGTCCAACAATGATGTCATTCAGTGCAACCGTAAAAGTAGAAATGATTCAAGTTCAAAATCTGAAGTTGGACAAGCTACCTAGTGCCCAGTTTTCTGGTTGTTTCAAGTGGTCAGACTTGTAGCAATTGGCCGCAGAGAGATTGGCAATAAGAGACCTAAAATGAAACAATAACACAAACATTTTGTTAGTCCAACTAATTATAACTTGCAAGAAGAGTCTGGATAGGGTTGACAGTTCTTTTTTTTTTTTTTTTTTGGGGGGGGTGTTTCAAAAATAGCGTTGACAGTTAAAGCATACCACAATTGCCAACCTGAACTAGGAATACAGCCAGGTTAGCACTACCTCTGTATTATCAAGTTTAATTAACTTTTAAGAGTCCTTTTAAAGTTCCAAGTGATTGCAACTCTTGACCCTGAATTTTGAAAAACTAGATAACTTGGCCCCTGAACTATGTACATGATTCCTCGGACAGATTTTTGGGTTCCCAACTACATTTTAATATCTACCATGCACTCAAACTGGGCTGTAGTACAAAGCACATTAAAAATGTAAACTTCAGGAACAAGCTGTCAAGTTCAAAATGTAGGGAGTAAAGTGATAATCACCTAATACCATAGGAACAACAGGATATCTACCCTAATAGTAACAATCAAAACAACAAAATGAATGTCTTTTACTTATGGTAATGAATTTTGATCCTGACTTGTGCATCCACCCCCAACCCCCACACCTAGACCATACCAATGGCATCACAAAATGAGTTCTTTTTTCCAACTGCAAAAGAGGGGCACAACGTACAGATGTCAAATCTCTTACTGATATTACTTAATATGTTGTCGGCTTTTAGAGGAAACAGTGGTCTTCTATCATTTATAGCATGACTATCTATGACCCTGAAAAACAAAGAGGCACACACATATACTAACAGATTGAGGGTGAGATTTCTGAAAAGAGTTCAACTCAATAAGCCTGAAACGACGTGAAATCATCCCAAGGACACGTTTGACAAGCTCATGCACCAAAAAAAGAAAGGAAGAGTTATTCGCACATTTTCCCCCATGAAGTTACAGTTAGACTAAGCATTTGCAGATTGTAGGCAGTATTTATGAGAATAAGGTAAAAGGTCATTGGGATTAGAATGGAAAGGCAAGCTTTAGCTGGTCAAAACACCAAATGAAAATTTTAACATGTATTAAGGAAAACAAAATCATACATCAGTAAAGATTCCACTTCAAGTAGGTTTAAGCACATCATTGCATAGAATAGGAGCCTCATAACTCAATAAAAGACACATTTGAAATACATACTTAAGAATCAAGATCCACTTGCATCAATATGAATTAGTGTCAAGATTGAGATGTGAATATCCAAATGAAGAAGGTAGTAGAATTTGGAAAACCCATCAGAGCATCAACTGACCTTTCACCACCTACTACACAGACGGCACAAGTGCCAGTTCCTGCATTTTCATCCTCATAATAGTGGACCTGAAGTATGCATTAGATTATTGCATCAGCTTAGGCATGACAATGCACAGAATAATACAAATAACCAGAGAAGAAAGACCTACATTCACACCAGCAAGTTTTGCATTCTTCTTCATCTCCTCCCCAAATTTGTCCTTTCCAACGCAGCCTATGAAGGTGGTTGCACCAGGAATCTGAAGCATCCACTGTAGAGGACAAAGAGAACATTTTCAAGTCATTAGATAACACTTTAATTTACCAGATGCCAGAATAGACTAACAATTCCTGGATGTACCTGAGCAACCCTGATTGAGTTTTGAGTAGCACCTAGAAAATAAGAAAGATATCACGTGAGGAACAGAAATGGCATGTAGTTCTTGTTACAGATATCAATTTAGTGCAGGAGAGAAGTGCAAAATATGTATTACCCCCAGCAATGTAATCTACACTGTAGTTTTTAGCCATTTCGTCATACCTGCAACATGTCCACTCAGCACAGTTACCACATCATCCACGGATATAACTCTTTATAGATCATTGAGGGTGACTGATATTCTGCGTAGTTACATCGGAAAAGGTGAGAGATCTCTGCCTACTTTTGGGCAAAAGATGGCGCTATCTAATCATCATCATAAGGGAACAAGGGGAAAGGAATGGTGAGCTAGTTCACTTTGGAAGCACTCGCTTCCTCAGACACTCATCTTTCGCACAGAGACTAAGAAGTCTCAGTAGCAAAAAGAGAGAGCCGAAACAGGGGATTTTGTGGCACATCCACATTAGAAGTTAACCAAAAGTTCACAAGTGACGAAGAAAACGAACCAGTTGCCATCTGCTGCTACACACGCATAAGCATGACTGGATTAACATCAAATGCACAGCATTCACCCTAAGCCTCAATCATCTTACATGTCCTAATAACAATCTAAACGCCACGATACCGATAAAGAAATATTCAGACACAAACCATAAATTACCCAAATCTCTTGAGAGAAAGAATCTTACATCGGCAGGTGCTTGTCCTCGGCGAGAATCGCATTGTTCAGCTTGATGTCATATCTGTCACGAAGAAATCGCCAGTTAAGCTCTCGTGCCAAAGCAACGAGAATATGCAGTTCATTTTAATATCCGCAATCAAATATCCCGCAAGCTCATCGCAAGAAGCCGCCGCATCATCAACCATCACATTACTGCGGAAGCATCGAGCTACTGCATCAAAGCAGAACATCGGAACGAAGCAGCTGCTAATGCCGTCGTTCCCGCCTCTCTAACTCCGAAACAGAGCTAGATCTAACGTTCAAAGACGCAAATCACCAAACATCCAGAGCGCAAGCCGGAAAGCCAAAACCTCCGGCGAGCAAGGCTAACCGCGCCCGGGCAGGCGGACCGAGATCCGCACAGCCGCGGCCCTCCCCTCCGGCAAAAGAAAACGAAAGACCGAAGCATCCGAACAACGACCGACCGAACGTCCGGAGAGCCGCCGGAGATCGACGGAGCGACGGCGAGGCGCGTCGGAGGAGCAGGAGGACGCGAGACGAGATCGGGAACGAGGGAGGATAGGAGGGGGGGAGGGGACGTACTTGTGGAGGAAGCCGTCGTCGACGACGGCGGAGATGTCGAGGAGGGGGTTGCCCATGCCGAGGAGGACGCCTTCGGAAACCATGGCGAGCGAGGAATGCGGAGAAGCTCTAGAGAGAGAATCTTAGAGAGAGAGATTTAGATCTGTATGATGGAGGAGGTGAAATTGGAGAAAGGGAGAGTGAGCGAGATTTATAGATGCGGTGCGTTCCACGCGAGACCGGAGACAGCGCGGAAGTGTCCATATCCCTCACCAACCCAATCCCTCTTTCTTTTGTCCTAATTTTAGTCTTAATCTCATTCATTTTCAACACTTGACATTTTACTCTCTTTTTTCTATAGATTTTTTTTTCCTCTTCTGATGACTTTCCATGTAATGCGATCTTATTGTGTGAATTTTTATTTTTAATGTGCATCGGACATTCAATATTGATTTTCTGTGCATTTTTTGAGAAGAAAAAAGGAAAATTGGGTTCAACAACTCTCTTTTGATTTCGGTAGGTATTTACCATCATACTAGAAAGAAAAAAAAATGAGCTGGGTAGGTAAAGTGGGAATGGAGATTGAGAAAGAGCAACTTCTTTTGCTTTTCCATATATAATATGTATTTGTTGGTACTTTCGTTGCTCTACACCTTTGAGTGCACCAACTGGCCTATGAAGATACTACATGCGAGGATGGTTGCCCGACCCTAGTTCATTGATGATTTTAACAACCCAAGAAAAAAGGGCAATGCAAACTCACTATATTGGTGCCTAATTTGGGCAACGATCTCGGCTAAACAAAAGTCGATATGTGAGGTGGAGGCGGCAAATTGATGGGTTGGGTTAGGTCCAATTAACAAGAGTGGTGCAATTAGGAGATCTATCATTCGAAAATCTAAGGACACTTGTTCGAGCCCCTATCAACTGAGCCCCTATTAACTGCTCTTAATCAAAATCATCTATGTAAGATCAAAGAGCCAGAACTGATTCAAATTATCGGGGATATAAAGCATTTCACAAACCTAAGATCATTGGTTCTCCACATCCACATATGTAGATTATGCCAAAAGAAGAAAAAAAATACACATTGATAAAACAGTCGTGATTGCTGATTTTTTTTTTTTTTCGATCTCTCTGTCTACTCTATTCCTACACTACACTCACTCTCAAACTTTTGCCCTGCCTCTGAGTCGAAACCCATTTCCTGAAACTTACGCGTCCCCATCCCATCCCCCGAGAAGATGGGGATTTGAACCCCTTACCTCCCCATTTTATATTGGAAGAGTGGCCATTGGGGCAAATTCCAGTGGTTGATTATTGATTAGATCCTTAAAAAACCTTTTAAAAAAAACATGTAGCAATTCCAATTAATTTTTTTGCTTAACCATTTCGAAAAAAAAAAAAAGTCAAAAAAAGAAGGAGGTAGGTTTGCATGTGTGCACTTTCCACGTGCTAATCTTTAAAATTCATTTGCCCATTTTAGATCCAAACAAGTTATCAATCAGTCGATATAGTGTAGAAAAAACGAAATTGTCATTATATTATAAAGTAGGAGAAGATATTGATACTGCCAAAATTTATTAGTAAATTACAATTAAGACCTAAATTTTTTACTAAAAGCAATAAATATTTTCAATTTATCTGACCGATATAATTGAATATCCAATTTAGCCTACGGAAAGTACCGATGTAGTATTTCCAAGGTTACGTCACTCCGATGTGATGCGGCGCCAAGTGGGCCCCACGTGAGGGGGGAATAATAAAAAGGGAGAAAGAAACCCTAAACAAAAAAGTCAGATCTGGAACAGTGCGGACGTGGCGAGATCTCGACCGTTGGTGGGGTTCTATCTGAACGGAGCACCACCACCACCACCACCAACCCCCAGCCAGCCATTCGCCAGCCGCCACCGACACAGGTCGTTCCTCTCTTCTCTCCCTTAATCACGTAAAAGCAACTGGAATAACGACTAATTTAGGAAAATCGGTTTAAAAATGGTCGTGGGAAAAACTGATAATCCGTGCTTAGTTTTGGTGATTTAAGTAATAATTGATCTCGAGAATTTTTTTTTTTAAGTTTATAATTCGATCTATCACGTAAAAAACACATTGTTAAAATAACATGATATGATATCTATATAAGTTTTTATAGAACTCATCAAGGGAAATTTTGATATTGAAAAGTTCCTCGAGATATTTCCTATGTAATATGGTGAGATTTGCTTTCTTTTCTTTCGTGATCATTTTATTTTCGAGACATCTAATTTTTTCTAATTCATTCGACTAGGTTCTAAAAACTTTTTCTTTTGGTGCAATGAGGTTCTTAAAGTATGCATGTTCCATTCAAACAGGAATAGAAAATGTTAATTTGGACCAGCGCATTAGCATCACATCAATGTCGATTGGAAATGTCGATGATAATGTGTGATTTTCCTTTTCCCAACCAAATAAAATGTTAAAAAATTAGGGGAAAAAAAGGAGAGGTTGCAATGAAGCAATGGAAACTAGCCCACGTGCCAGATCATTGAGATCTTTTTGGCCAATGTTTAGGTCACGTCACCCTAGCCGAGGCCAAATTTGGCTTGGGGTCGCGCGACTCTATTTTGGTGACAAGATCACATGACCTCTAATGTCATCCAACCTTAATAAATTTGGCCAACCCTTGGTTGGCAACTGCTAACATCATGGGACACCCCACGACCAAATGCCAAGGGTCACGATGTCACCGCTTTACCTGAGTGACAAGGTCACATAACTCCTATCATCACTCAACCCTATTAAATTTGGCCTTCGCTCATAACTTCGATGAAAGGATCAACTTAAACAAAAGAAACGCTTGAAAAGATTCAAACTCAGGACCTACTATTCCGATACATGCGAGATTTTCAGGTGGTATTGTCAATTGTTTTATAATTTTGAACTATAAAATTAAATCATGTGAGGCAGTGAGCCCGCAAAAGTGCCCGAGGAAGAGGACTGCAATTCCATCCTTGACCGTGAAGCCAAACATGAGCTTGATTACATAGGAAGAGTTGGAAAAAGAAAAGGGGCCCCGATCAATTTACGTACATTCACACAAAGGTATCAGCGTAAGGCAACAGATATTCGGGTATAATTCATCAAATCCAACCATGCACAACACGTTCATATACTCTCGTACACATACTCACGTACCTATACTACAGTAATTTCATACTCCGGACAGCTTTTCATGGGGCTGAAATGGAGGAGCAGGGGGTCCAAAAATACGAGGCGCACGATAGGTCTCGCTCCGTCCACGGGACCTCCCGATGAGGTAGAACGCGAGCGCCACGATCAGAATGAACAGAATGGCTGGCAGCGACACCACGACTATGTATCCCATGCCGTGAATAGTAGTAGTCCACAGGCACGTCTTCAGCTGCTAACGCTGTGCTCAAACACCAGAGAACAGATGCGTGACACTAAAGCGTTAATTAACAATTTCGACTGGGGGATTCACATCATTGCGCTCTAGCAGCAATTAAAACAATCGAAAAAGAACGTGACATGGGCCTCTGTCTGACATATAGTAATTTATATATTGCCATTACCTTGGTTCCTAAGATGCCAAATCCTTCTAAAACGGCCGATTTTCGCTCCGTTTCCCTGCTGCAACATCATCCATAAGTGTACTGAAACGATTTTGGCTAGAAGATCGAAAGGGGTTTTGCCTAATTCTATCAGCTTAAACCAAACCAAACCGCTATCTATCAGTGGAAGTAAAATCGTGGACAATGTGTTTTCAGCTCATGAGTTTGTCCACAGCTATCGTAGGGACGGAACATCCCCCTCGATGCGTCGATTCAGTAAGCTGGAACTCTCTTGAACATACATTTTTTAAAGCAAAATCGGTCGGTGCCCCTCCCCTAGATTCTCTGCCAATGTTAATGGGGAAATTGGCAGGATACTTACGTGGAAAGAAGGGACCTAAGGCAGGGTGATTACAGCTCTTTGTGATGGCCATTGAGGTTCTCTCTAAAGTGCTAAATGCTGCAACTGAGAATGGAGAGATCAAGCACACCCGGGTTTTGCAGATGATCTGTTTATTTTCTTGAACGGTGATGGGCAATCATTGGGAATGCTGTTCTTGCTACCTTTTGACAGATTCGAAATCCTCACTGGCTCGAAGCTTAACCCAGCTCAAACTGCCATGTTCGCAGCTGGTGTTCCCAGATAAGGTCAAGCGAAATCTGCTACAGCTTCGGCCGTGAACATCATCTTAATTTTCGACCAAAAAGAAAACTTTGGATGTCCCTTTGGTCTCTGCTGGGCTTTTCTGTACAGGATCGTAAGCTTCGGTGCGCATATGTAAAAGGGTTTTCCACTTTCTCTTTCGACTAAGGTGTAAGTGCATCTCGCAAAAACGAAAGAAAGGAGCAAAAAGCAAACTCATACTGCGCAAAGCTATGGGATTTCTCACTTTCCTATCGATGCCCACAAGACTGCATGCTATTATTATTCCAAGACACTATCGACGATTAAAAAAAGAGAAAAAAAGCCATCTCGTGGCGATGCTCCATCAAATGAAAACCTGCGTCCGACTGAATTATATCGCTCGGCAAACCGACAAAAGAGGCAAAGAAAAACAAGAACGAATTCGATCACTGCCGACCCATGTTTATCTTCATCACAATCTATGGCGGGATGAATTGCGAAGGAACTGCTTACCTCTACCGACGCTTGCCCAGCTCAAAGTACACCACACCCACCAGAGAGAGAGAGAGAGAGAGAGAGAAAGAGAGAGAGAGAGTTTGTGTGGTTAGTGAAGACGATGGTGATGAGGGCGAGGTGAGAGCCGCGACTCGATTGATAATGAGTTTCCGTGTACAATGTACAAAGAAACAAAGATGAGAAGGTCGCCAAAGCGCCCAATGGTTTGGTCGGGAGAAAATATTCAATGGTTTGAAAGCTACGTATTTAGTCTTCTTTAATTATTTTTCAGCTAGTCCATGAAGACACACGTCTCTCTTTAAGTGGAGCAACTTAAGCTCACGCACGCGACGTAGACTGATGACATGAATCACGATGATTTCAAACCATCAAATATTTTCTCCGTCCCCGACGAAGAAAATCTTGGGCATACTCGCGTTGAACGCTGCACGTGCTTGTGCAGTACCAAGGCTCTTCCCACGGGCCTTACGCGCATTGTTTCGTGTCTTCTGATTCGATTATGTCGAGACGACGAGCCATGCCGAGCTTGACTCGATACGTTCGTACTCCAAATATATCGGCGCAATACCATTGTGCAAAAGATCGACGCGCTCGCACGTTTCATGGGCTGCCAATCGAACCATATAATAGAATAAGCCCATCTAGCGTGTTTCTTTGCCTTGTCTTTCTTTTTTCCAGATAATCTGCATGACCGGACTGCCCAGAACATCATGGTTTTCGCTCCTTGCTTTCTTGCTGGGAACAATCGTCACTCCCTCATCCTCCTGATGCCTGACTCTGCACAGTTCTCAACCCTTTCCGACCATTCAATCCTCCGGAAAAGGGAAGGTGAGAGAAGACTTCTCTAACCCTGAACCCAACAACTTTTACATGTCATGCATGAAATCACATACAAATATACAAATACAATCACGCAAGGTCGATCACGCAAGGTCGATCCTCATGTCATGATTTCCAGGGCAATGCCTTCTACAGTACGTCCCATAACAAGGGCCTGCGACTTCAGCAGTAAACTAGGGCAATTAAAGACACTGCAGACTTAAAAACAGTATGGCTCTTGGTGCTCGGAATTTATCCCCAGCTCAAGGAAACTCTCTTTTTCCCCCTTTCGGGAAGGTTCGGGAAAAACCAATTCCGAGAAGTGTAGTGAGAACTTGAGAACTACAAGACTTCAACCCATTGCCAACCCCTTCTTTCCATGAGCTTTGACTAAGCCGCAGCATTTACATATCAGTATATCACATTACATACTAATGGTTCCATCAGAACTAAAGAAAAATTTGCAGCAAAAAGAACTTTGGTACAAGGAGAGAGAGAGAGAGAGAGAGAGAGAGAGAGAGAGAGAGTTCAGCTGTGCTACGAGACATAAGAAGCTGAATGTGGAATCTTGCGGACCCCCTCCTGTGAACCAACTGGTTTGTTGGACAGTCGACGCTTGTATCGTTTGAGGACAGATGCCAAATTTTCTTTCCCCTTTGGGAAAGCCACATCACCTGCTGCAGTGCCCGTCCGACCTTTCCTGCCAGAGATTGAATTCTCCACTTCCTTGACTATTTCAAGGAGCATCGCCGCCGTTGTGCACTTGCCACGGGTAGTTTTTGCAACCAGAGGTAATGAATCATTATTTCCAACGGCAGGGCTTGGTACTTGGTGGAAATTCACTCCAGGAATTTGGAGGCAAAAGCATGGGGACATCGGTGTTCGGGGCTTCAAGAATGCCGGTTCAATGATTCCCTGTTAACAAGGCATGCATATAGTATGACAATCAGTGGATGCATGATGAACTAAGAAGTTTTGACTAAAGCTACTGCTTGAGGCTTCTTGCAGGGTTAACCAGTTTCGACAACATAAAAATTAACCATTGAGGAAACGAAAGCAAGATTTAAAGAAAGATGTGAACTTATGCATTATACATCCCACCTAAAAGTGGCTGAGAATCTAAAATCAGCATGCACATAACAGTTGGACAGGCAAAATATAGGATAAGGGCTCGTAAACAATCATCCAATCAAGTTAGACAACTGTGACATATGCATACTCAGCAAACACTAAATAGGTCAATCAGGATCCATGTAGTTTGGCAGAGTCAGGTATGGCCTACAGGCAATTTGATGCATCCACAAAGATCTAACTCTAAGGTAGATCAGCAGCAGCAATCCGTTTATCTCAAAATGTTTCCACAGTACACTACCTGAAGTCGGTTAAGTACGTAAGTATATTTTCCCCATAGCTCTGGCCGGCTTTCCATGAGCGACAGATCAAGAACCTTGTGTACACACCACACACCAAAGCTTATTACAAGATCAGCTCTATAGATACACTCTTCGCCACAATGAGGAATAGATGCAATCGCAGAACTGGCAAGACCAAACTCTTCATTCTTCAATGAAGGGATGTTCATCTCCCTGTTCTCGAGCTCATAAAGAAATTTCTCCCTAGCAGCAACCTTGTCAATTAGATCCTCGTCAGCACCGCAACTGTTCTTAAACAGCCAGTCGGATCCCTCCAACTTCAGGAGTTTCAAAATGCAATGTCTCAAGGACTGGAGAAGCATGGCCTCAGCATCCACAGCAGAAGTAATTTCTCTAGAAAATGGGCTTGACCTACTTCCTATGCTGCCCAACGTCCGACTTTTATCAGCAACACCAAACTGCTCAAAAGGCTGTCTTGACCAGAGGGATGAAGTATCTGAGTTTGATGTCATCTGCATAGACAACGTATCTCGATATCTGCTAGATGGAGAGGGCTCATCAACCAACAGGCCCCCTCTAGATATAGAACTAGAGAATACTGATGATTCATAACTCGGTCTATTTACAGATGGACCATATCCAATGGAAGTGTCCCACCGAGCATTCTTGGCAGAACCTGAAGTACGATTAAAGACAGACACTCCAGAAATATCAGGCAAACTACGGTACTTCTTCTCATTGGCCGAAGCCAGCACACTCTGGGAAGGATTAGGAGAGAAATGCTCATAATTTTGTCTCTCTGGATGCATTAATCTGTTTCCAGAAACCGCAACATTCTGAAAGGATGTCTGTACAGGGCTCAGCCCATTCTGTGATTTTTGCCCCAAAGTAAAAGCATTAGAGTCCTTGTAGCTGGTCGGGCCCAAGGGCAAGGATGGTGAGATCGGCAGATCACCCTGGCCGTTAAAACAATCAGAACTTTTTTCAGTTGCAATCCGATTGAGATATGATTTTATCTGATAACCATGAACCGTGGCAGGCTGATTATCCCACCCATCAGAAGAGGGAGGAAGACGCAAACTAGAATAACGCCTCTCGCCAGCGTCTACTCCACGGTGAGAACTTTGAGCATATGCACTTAACAACTGCATTTGGTTGGACCATGGAGAAGAAGATCCCCTTTGAGAACCATAAGGTGACTCTCGGCCACTCTGTACCCTCTGTTGCTCGGGAGAATCAAACATACTTGGGCTCATAAATGGATCAGATCCTCTTCCAACCAATGAAGGGAAATATGCAGAAGAGTCCAACCCACATGTGTCCATTTTGATCGTTGAAGCAACGACCTTCGCATCAACCCCAAGCAACAGATCATACTTTTTAGCTCTTGCTTCTAGAGTTACTACTCCATGATAGTCATAAAGCTGTCCCCAAAATTCCTCGAGAGTGGCGGCTAATTGACGCCTTGCAGCACGCCCTAACCCTGCTAATCTCGAAAGACTACCCGCACCATTTCCACTATCATCACTTTTGCCACTGAGACTCCTGAATGATCCTGGAGCCTCGGGTATAGTTGGAGTGCTCCCCAAAGCTCCTTTGGATGGTTCCTTGCCTTGCCAGGAATCTTTTCCATCATCCTTTTCAGTCGGGAGGTCTACCTCAACTCCCACAGTCTTCTCAACAGGTTCAACTGATTCAATCACCTCAATCGTTGTGGCCTTAGTTTCAGAAATCTCCTTTGATGCAGCTAAGTGCGGCATGCATTGTGTCACCGAAGTCGGTATTTCAGAAGAGCATGTTTGTGAGTTCATTGCAATGTTAGGCTGCTTCTCATCTACAGTCATCAAACTGCGCTCCTGATCAGATTCTGTCATTCGTAAATCGACCTCAGAAGTCACTACTGATGCAACAGAGTTCCGAGGTAAAGGAGATACATCCAGCTCTTGGCTGTGTTCTTCTGCTAAATACCCAACTCTACCAAAATCAGACTCCTCTCTCTCAGTATAAATCTCGGTTTTCCTTCGTAAATCCCAATTCCATGCCTGTGCATTTGTCTGCAAACTCGCAGATTTTAAAGGTGTAGCTACTAGCCATAGCATCAAACCCAATGATGCACAAGAAGTGATAACAAGGACAACATAGAGGTAAGATGAATTACTGCCGACATTCCATCTCAAATTACTGGCCCAATCACTACTTCCAAAGATCATCTCCCACACAAATATAATCTTCAAGCCAAGCATTCCAATAGATGTCATCAGAACCAAGAACTCCATAACCTGAGAGATTTTGTGGACACCCATCACTGTTCTGGATGAGGCAACACGAAAAAGAGGGACTACACAGGAGGGGAGCAGCAGAGCTACCACAACCTGCGTAAAAATGAGTAATTGGTACAACCCCTCAGCCCCGGAATTCCATACACAATAAATAGCAGGAATGATGGCTAGAATTCTGATTGAAGCACGGTGAAGCCAGCTCGGGATGTCCACCATCAAGAAATTATGCAAGATCACTTCTCCACTTATATTCCAGGTTAAAGCTGTAGCTTGACTAGAGCTGAACAAAACCAGTAGAAAAAGAAAAGGTGCAATTGGACTCCCAAATACCTGTACAAGTTGTTCAAGGAAGATAAAAGAAGTCAGTGGCCAATAGAGAAAAATCATAACTTATCAAGGAGAGACCTAACATAGTAAAGAAGCCAACCTGCTCCACTAAGGTCAGTGCATCCTGAAAAGTAAGCAAAACAGGGCCTGCACTATAGAATACATTTGCAGCTGAACTCATCAATGCACAACTCGCCAGATAAATGCAACTGAATGCGCATATAATGGCAAATAGGTGGTCATGAATCAGGGAACCAATAGAAAATTTTGGCTCTGCCCAGTAATGCTGCAAGAAATTTCAACAACGTTATTAAAGACCAAAAGTCACAAGCAAATGTATGACGCCAAAGAATTATTATTATTAAGACATCAATTTTGTGAATATTACATGATTGAACCATAAAAAAATTATGAGAAAATCATGAATCGGTATTTGTACTGGATTGAATCTTTGACTACCAAAAGAAACAATCTCACTGCACCGCCCCCCCAAAAAAAAAAAAAAACAACCCAACCATCTATAAATATCTATTGTGTGGCTTTTGATCGGCTACCACAGAGCTCTTTACATGATTCTACAGCATTATCTTGCTTTCATCCCCTCAGTAAGCAAGAGAGAATTTGATATCCAACTAATCGGGTGCATGTATCCTCACAAGAGGACCCATATAATGCTAAAATGCTTATTTTTCATTGTAGTCGTCTCCTTGTTGCTCTACTAGTATGTAGAAGGGTTATTATCCCAAAAAGAGAAGACTAACATAGATCAAAAATTGAAATCCATACTTCGAAGTGAAATGACACGTCAACTTACACAAACATATCTAGTCAATTACTTAGTTTGATGCATCTGATGAAATTGGTTACCGGATGCTATTATCTTTTAACAGATCAACAAACATCTGATGAAGATGTCTGAGACTCTTTTGCTTTTTTCCTTCCACAAGAAAAACCATTATATGTGCGACAAATGTATGATGCCATTGCTTGCGCCTATTTATATATGTTTCAATTTAATATGTATAATGTTGTTCTTCTGGATTTTTTCCACAAAAGAAAAAAATTCACCTCTTCAATGCATGCTTTTCTTTTTGATTGGCAATGGTTGAAGAAAAGATGAATGTTTAAGAATAGAGGAGGAAGCATGAATATTTATGCTCCAGTTTGTAAGCATACAATTTGGTAATATTGAGATTGAAGAGTGGGGAGTTATGATTTTTAAATGGTTTTAATAGAACACTCAAAGCACAGATTCAAGATGTTGTAGTTTGTCTTTCATCCCTGCTATTATTCTCTCCCTTTTCCCGCTTGCCCTATTCTCTTTGCTAAAGCAAATACTATCCAAATATTTCACACATTAGCAAGTCAAATCAGCCAAAGGTTTCTAGTAAAAAATCAGAAATAGATGCTCGCAAAAGAAGAAGTATGTAAATAATGAACTTTGAAGTACTGTATGGAGAAGAAGTGGAATCTTTCTTTCCCAAGGGAAGACTTCAAAGAAATGTCATTCTAAGCTGCAAGGGTCCCTTTATGCTTTACAGTGCATGTGACACAATCGGGCATGAGAGAGAGAGAGAGAGAGAGAGAGAGACCTGAACTAGAGCAGAATGGAGGTAAAAATTCTGAGGCAGTATACTTGATCCAAGAAGACCCATCAGCATAAATATACTCTCCCCACTAAATACAGTAGGCATCCCATTCATGTTTTGAGGGATTTCTGCTTGACTTACCAGTACTCCAAAAACAAAAGCACAGATTAAGAAGCATGTAATGCATACACATAGGAGTTTGGCCTTGCAGTTCTCCTGAGATAAAGAACTTAAAGAATTAGATCACGACAGACACTGCACGGTCAATGAGTGTTAAATTGCAGCTACTCCTAGGCTTACCAGGAGGTTTGCAAAAAGAGGGTAGAAGACAGCATCTATCGCAGTCAAAAAAATGCAACTGAACAAATCCACCCCGAGAAGAAGATTTAGTGCGTGTGCCATTCCCACAATCTGGCATGAGTCAGAGTGAAGGCCAAAAAAAAATAATAATAATAATAAGAACAGAGAAATACTTCTAGGTACTAACGACATCAAAGAAAAACTAGTAGCCATCAAAAAAATATTTAATACCATAGAGAGGTCCGATGCAATCATAGAAAACTCCATCTGAATCCCCAATAGAACGCATACACACCTGTCATACTCATCACTGCATATCTGCAACATTATGCAATGGGGATGAATATTTCTCAAAACTCGAAAAAATGTGCAACATTAAAGAAAAGAACTCGCATCATTTAAACTTAATGCCAGGTTGCAGACTGAAAATACATTTATGGGCACAGTAACTCCTTTTAAATGCAATAAAAGTTGCACAAGCAAACAGTGACACAGTAGCATGTGGACTTCAGCATTGAATAACTGTGTCCTATGTCCTACTGCTCCCCCCAGTGTAGAAGTTCAGTTCTTACTAAGGAAAATCTGGGATGAGTTTGCGAAAAATCAAGTGAGTATGAGTGCTTCAGATACAAGAGACCAAGGGCCACAATAGGGCGAAACTAATAAAGAATATGATGGTATGTAAACCTACACCATGCCAACAAATCTTGTCTAAATGGCCTAATAAGGAAAAGGTGTACCCATTGTGCATCAACTATCAAGTACTTCCTTTCTAGTTACTCCATGCTCACACAAAGGGAAAAAGAAAAAGAGAAGTATTTCCTAACACCAAAATCTTTAACCACAGCATAAGATGGGTTAATGTAAAAGCACAGTTGCCACGACAACGGTGAATGCAGTAGCAACATCTAAGTTCTTTTTTTTTTAAGAGAGGGGGTGGAGGGGGAGATAGAGAATACCTCAGCAAGATCTCTCTTAGTGACCACACCGATTTGGGCTGACAGGTACTGACACAGAATTGCCGCCAAATTGAAAATAAGCATAAATGTTACAAGATCAACCCCATATCGAGCACCTCCTTCGACATTAGCAGCCCACTTTCCAGGGTCGATGTATCCAACTGAAATTAGAAATGCCGGTAGGAAAGCTGGCAGCACGCGATGAAGGCCAACAGCCAAATGGTTTGTACTTGCAGTTTCAGATTCCATGCTTCTAAGTAGTACCCATGCAAAAGGTCAAATCAGCAAGAGTGATTCTTATGCAAGATTAACAATGTAGAGAAAAACCCCATTAATTACTAATCCTCAATAAATATCCCTTAATGTCGTAGCAGCTGCAACTAGTAGATGAAACACAATGCGGCAATTCAGAAGTATTTTTTGCAGCAAGTAATCGGCTAACCATACTTAGCTAGTGATAATCAACTCCAACATGCTTCGGAACTCCACATTAGGTCGCTTAAAATCAGGACCACCAGTGATCAGGTTAAAAGGTAGATATCTTTCTAATCTCGACCAACTCTACCAGCTTTTTCCCATTCAGATATAGTTACATAACAAATGCTTGCACATCACATAAAAAATTCCAGCTGTGTGACCATTAGATACCAACCTGCACTTTGCTATGAAACCACAATGCACCCTGGCACAATGTGATGTAAAGACCTCATGAGATTTGCCACTTTAAGTCTGAACCATAGAGGAAGATGATTCAGATTCAAGCAACCATTTCTCAGCAGACTGAATCGAAGCTGCATGAAATAGTCTCCTCGAAAGTCACCAAGCTGGTGCCAAATATAAAGAGTAACTTCCGTGTCAACCCACAACTCCAAAATCTAATGATGTCATAGCACAGAGGTAACAAATTAATCAGTGAAAAGGGGATGATAATTTGGCACCAACACATCAAGGATATGGACATATTCTAAGCAGTAAAGTATTCGGTTTGCCAACCACCAATAAACGCAACATCAACGCTAAACTATCAATTTTCCTTCATCCTTTCATCAGCTGCTGATTTTAAAGAGACAGACAGACATAATCTCGGAACCTCGAGGCAGAACTCCCAAAACCCTATATTAATGAAATTGGAACTCATCGCTCTGACTGGTTCATTCACCAATAGAAAGTCAACTGGACCATCAAAACGGAAAAAGGGTGCCATCATCATGATCTAACGAAACACATTTCGCGCCAGCGCAATCATTCACACGCTAAAATCAGAAAGTACAACAGGAGGGGAGGAAAAAGAAAAAGGCAAGAAGCCCACTTTTATCTATCTACACTCGCGAGAGCTCCAACGGCACAAGTCAAAGCATCAAATCCGACCCTCCAAAACAAGAACACCCCCAGATCTCCAGAACCCCACAGAAGAAGCGAAGAACAGAGCTCGAATCAAAACCAAGCAACCCGAATGGATCATTCAACCCCAGCGAAGGAAACCCACCCTCCCCAATTCGCAAGAAATCAAAAAGACTTCACTCAAGCACCCCAGAAACCCAGGAAAAAAAACTACCCAATATCAAAGAACAATCAAGAAACCAGCCGCAATGGATCTGATTGGCCATAAAAGAGAAAAAAGAAAAGAAAAGAGCAGAGGTCAGACAAAGGGGAAAAGTACCCACGAGCACGAAACTCGAGGCCGACCGATTAGAAGCCTAAGAATCAGAGGCAAGATAGAAACCTAAACAGTAGTACCCAATTCACCTGAGATTACGTCCCGTCCTTTTCCTTCTCCCCCCTCCCTTCGGCGCAATGACTTGCGAGGACAAAAGGGCAAGAAAAAGCAAAGGGAAAGCGTGGATCAGAGAGGGGCTTCGAGGGGTAGAAGCCGCGCGATAAAGAGTTTCTTACAACTCCAGGAAGAGTGAGCTCAAGTTTTCACGCACAGAAAGAGAGAGAGAGAGAGAGAGAGAGAGGAGAGAGAAAGTGAAAAGATGTGCCATTGGTGCGTATTTTAACCCCAGCCTCGAGGAGAGAGAAGGAGAGAGAGAGACGATGATGATGATGTTAGTGGGGAAGTGGGCAAAAAAAAAAAAAAATCTCACCTTTTTTCATTTAACGCAAACCCAACCAGTTTAAAAAGGCTAGAAAGATCTGAAAGACATGTAACGTTTCCCCTCTGCCTCTTCATTTATAGCTGTGACAAGGCAGAGGAGATAGAGAGAGAAAGAACAGAGAGAAAATAGAGAGAGAAGGAAGACCCTGTTGTCTCTCTCTCTCTCTCTCTCTGTAACTTTAGGTTTTCTTTTCTCTTCCTCGTTTTAACACTTCGGAGTTGACCATCTTTCTTGCTTGCCCTGTTCTTTTGGAGGCGGAGGAGGAAGCATCACCCCCCAACTCCATTGCCCTTAAATTAAAGCAATCATTGATAAAGAAGAACTTTTACTAAATATCCTAGGAGACTCTTCATAGACCTTTACAAAATTAACGAATTTCCTAAATCCAAACTGTACATGTCACGCCCGCGAACCTTCGAATTGCCCGCGTTGTATTGCCGAACCCCAACATGTCTTTCGATGGCGAGACATCCTAGCATCTCGAGTTTTGGATTGCCGGCGATGTGAAATAATTATGCTCAAATCCAACGTTCGAGTGGTATTGAATTCTCGTGGTTATGTTCAGAAATGATCGTTAATATTGACCGTCTCGTCACTTCTCATCTTTATTAGTGATTAAATAAAATATAACCATGCATGCATGGATTCTTTATGGATCAAATCGATTGCTAAAATGAGCAATAATCTTTTATTAGTGGTCCACCACAAAACAATATTTTAACAAAGTTAACTTTGGCTTAATAAATACATCTCTTAAATATCTCATTAATTATATCTAAGAGTCAACTTTTTCAAAACCCACTTTTTAAAAAATATTTTTCAAACAATTATCACTTTTATATCTTATAAAAATATATGAATAAAAATGTTTATATTATTCATGAAAATGTTTAGAAATAAAATATCAATTAATTATTTCAAATGATATAATTAATTATTTTTAGGAATATATTTTTAAAATAATTTATTTATTGCGAAACAGAAGGACAATAATTGTACAAATCTCCCTCACGCTGCACCAATAGACGCGCCGCTAATTTTCTTCTTCTTTTTTCAATTTTTTTTCTGCAAACGCATCTGTGCGTACTAAAAATAAAAAAGTACAGAGATAAATGAATGAAAACGTTTGTTAATATCCCACGCATCATTAGTATTGTAAAGGATGATATTGGTCACATCACAGCGTTGTCCGATGTGACCGGAAAAAATAATGATAATTATAATATTGCGGGAGAGATTCGGTTTTCATATTATAAAGAATACCCTAAACTTGAATGATTATTTAGGCCACGGTACTTAAATGCGAGCGTGATTTGAGGGTACAACTTGGCACCGGAGAACTTAGAAATTTGTCCAGTTTTAGGTTTCAAGCTATAAAGTAGGTTTAGGTTTTAAAAATTGTGAACATATTTCGGTGAATAAGTTCCACGTTATAGGAAAGTGGAACCTCAAATAAGTTTTTGTGTTTTCCGTGGTATATATATTTGCACGGTCTTATTTTATGGGATCAAATTATCAGTTTATAATATGGAATTATTAGTTTGTGTTCCATTTTATGATTGAGATTTTACTTTATTAATATTTCATATTATTAGTGTATCTAAATATAAGTTATGGTCAATAGATTGTAGTAGCAAGTAATCCTTAGTTATTAAAAGTGACAATTTAATCCAATTGTTCAACTAATAATAAATGTGAAATTTGAATAGATGATACAACTAATCCTAGAAGGATCTAATATGGTAAGTTCCAAATTCCAAGATCTATATAGTAAGTTTCAAATTCCACTCCCTATGCTACCTATACAATGAGCTTCCTCATTGCCCTAAAAACTGCCCAAGAAACATTTCTTTTCAAGTTCACCTTAAAATATAGGGAACCTAGCTTTAGGGAGTTGCTATACAACTATCAATTTGAATAATTCGATATTACATTACAAGATTTATCTCCCTCCACGTCAAATCATGCAGATTTCAGTTGCGTCATTCCATACTAAATTCATCTCGAGATCTTTCTCTCTCTCATACTTGATTTAAATAATGATTACATTGATATCAATAGGATCATTTGATGTTATGTTGAATTCATCTTGAAATGCCCATCCCTCTCATACCCAACTTTAAAGAATGACTAGTCAAACATAAGTTAAATCATTTAACGTTACATTAAATTCATATTTATCACTCGAATCCAAGTACATAAACATCAATTGAATGATGTGATAGTATGAGATAAGATCCATCTCTAGATCTCTCTCTCACTATCTCTCTCATACCCGATTTCAGAAAAGATACATGTGAATAGCAATCGGACCATTCGATATTAAGTTAAATTCATCTCAGAATCTCTCTCTCTCTCTCTTACTCGTTTTGTTACTAAGCAGATGCTTCATCTGACGACTGGCAATCAATGGGTCAAATCCCTTCTTTCTCTCTCTCTCTCTCTCTCTCTCTCTCTCTCTATCTACCAAGCACATGCTCCATCCAGTCATCGGCAACTCAAAGGGTTAAATCCATTCTCTCTCTCTGTCTCTGTCTCTCTCGGTAGCAGACATCTCCCAACATTTTCCTTAATAAGATAATGGAGGCAAGAAAGAGATCGCCGTGCATAAATGCCCCGACCGAAGCAGCAAAAAGATGCATCCCGGGAACCTGAACCCCATTCACTGAACTTCGATGATGCCAACCACGTTCGCGACCTTTCTTTTTACGGCCACAGCGCAGAGCATGTCGCCCTAACGAACGGCGAATCTCGTCCGCGCACTCCTGGCTCTTCCATGGCCATCGTCACCTCGTCCCAAGAACTTAAAACCCCAGCAACGGCTCGGATCACCAAGATGCCAAGAATCTAGTTCCTGTCCAGCCCCTTTTTTTGTTTACTAGATTACGATTTTTGGGGCCCCGCAGCTGCCCTCTTATAATATATACATCGGCCCCTACAGTTTGCAGAGAGGGGGAAGGGTTCAGTGGGTTCACTGAACCTATTTCCTCCCCCAAGAACACGTGCATGCTCGAGCCTCTTCGCGCAAAAAGAACCGGGACACGTGCTCTGGACCACGGCGACCCGAGTTGACCCGACGCGTAAAAACATCGAACCCGATCCGTTCGCCAAGTTTTCCGGCCTGCGGAATTCTCCTGACGAGTGACCCCCTCCCGGAAGATAGGAGCCCCCGTGGAGCGGCGGCCGCGACGCCGGTACACGTGGGTTGCCGCCTCCCGGGACGACTACATTGAACGCCAGATCAAAGTTATGGGTATCAACTCTATAAATCGAGGCTCTCGAAGATTTGATTACCACGTAAGTTATAAGATAAGGGAATTGATGGGATTACCTCATTTGGGATTTACCTCGTTTGTTTAAACATGTTTTCAAACGAAACCGAAAGCGTCACGTGGCGAACGCGTCGCCAGAAGTCAACGGGCGAAACTTAGGATGGGCTTCCTGTAAGAACCGGGCCGAGGGCCTCGCGACAACGGAGGCGTCGGCTCGGGTTCGGTGATTTCTCGATTTCATGTTTTAGTTCCGACTAGAGATTCTCCAAGACAGAGGTTTTTCCAAAAGTTTTCTTAAACAAGGAATGAAGAAATGAATAATGCACTAATGTATAAAAGATTGATATACAAGAGGGGACCACTCACTTAAAAAAAAAAAGAAGAGGATATTGCTTAGCTAATCATGTCGTAATCCCTTACGATGGATTCTGGACCACAAGTGCTCTTTCATAGGTACTTCGGAACTAACAAGTTCTATAAAAAGTAGAGGGCGACCATTGAGAAGCAAATTTAGGAAAATATTTTATTCGAGGAAGGCCACAAAAAATCCTAAAAATTTATGACATATTAATGTACATGACAGCAAAAATTCTTTCATTACTCAATTAAATACAAATTAGTATGTCTTTCCACCATTAGTGTGTTTAGGGTATCGAGAAATTTCCAGCTCATGAATGAAAAGTCACCCATTCAAATCCAATTAATTATATACAAACTACTCGAATTCAAAGTCACTTGTACAAGTGAAAGGTCATGACTTATTGCACTTGGATTGCAATGCTCCATGGACTATTTTACTTTCATGTTTTACGATGCTAATATTTTCTTCTTTTTTGGTTAAAAATGTAAGTATTGTAGAGCATTTGAAGTACAACAGGTTAGAGGCATCCCTCACCATTACAAAGAGAGCTACTAATAATTCAAAAAGATGGAGTACAAAGTCTTCACATAGTAACAGATACTACATTTAACTAGAACGTTTAATTTTTTGGTAAGGTGAGGCTTTACCTCTTACATTTTATGCACCTTGACCAAAATAATATGGATGTCGGTTTGATTGTTTTGAAATTGTTTATAGTTATGCTCCATTGAAATGCAATATATGGTTGCCAAGAAAGATACCTTGAAGAGTCTTGTCGCCAAATATTTGCCATCGTTGCCCTAATCATCCATTTAAGTTCCTCATTCCATCCTCGTAAAGAATGCCTAATCTCATGTTGCATAAGAATATTAGGGAAAATTTCAAATAAAGACCCAAAATCAATCTATTTTCTCAAATAAGGACCCATAGTGAATTTTGTGTCAGATAAGGACCCGAAGTAAACTCATTGTCTCGAATAAGGACCCAAAGTAAATTTTGTGTCAATTAAAGACCTGAAATAATCAACTTAATCTCTATTGAGGATCTTAGCTCACCGGCAAACGTTTTCTGACGATTAAAATAGGGGCAATTTTGTGATTGGAAAAAAGAGAAAATTCTAAATTAATTAAGTTTAGGTTATTCATTTAGATGTTTATGTTTTCTTCTTTCTTCTCCCTCGCCGCTCCTCAACCAAATCGCTGTCCGATCATCGTTGCAACTCGATTCTCGTCGCTCCTCACCTTGCTCGATTCTTGTTGCTTCTCACCTGCCCCTTGCAAGCATCGGTCTATTGTTCACCATCGTCTCTTCTTTATAGGGTTTCGGAGTCGACAAGCTTCAAATTCGTCGTTCGAGATTGGGTACACCAATTTGAACGAAACTAACCACGGTTGAACGTGAGTGCAAATTGAAATAAGTGGAAAACCTGGAAAAAGATGATGGATAATCGGGCTTTATACACAAGCTTTGTCTACATTTTGCCGATTTAATGTGAGTGAATTCTAAGATGGAAAAACTAACCTTGATTGATGGGGAGGTGGGCCTGCTCGAGCTTTGTGATTCGCAAACAGAGAAAAGTCAAATAGAAAACTTGGGTCTCCACAAAGAAAGAAAGAAAAATTGGTTTTCTTCTTGTTTTTGAATTCATGCCTCAATCAGCGGAGAATTTGGGTCTTTGACTTTGCGGAGGATGGGTACAAGAAATGGAGAGAACTTTGGCCTTTGACTTTGCAGAGGATTGGTACAAGGAATGGGGATACCGTAGAAAACCTAGGGTTTTTTTGTTTCTGTTTTAGGATTTGTTAATTTTTCCCTAGATTTTTTTGAACAAAATTGTCCAAACTTCGGTTGTCGGAAATGTCACAAATATTTGGTTGACCAGCAATAGTCTCTTTTTTATTTGGGTTCCTTATTTGAGACAATTA
Organism: Eucalyptus grandis; assembly: GCF_016545825.1. Classification (NCBI taxonomy): domain Eukaryota; kingdom Viridiplantae; phylum Streptophyta; class Magnoliopsida; order Myrtales; family Myrtaceae; genus Eucalyptus; species Eucalyptus grandis. The sequence goes on along the minus strand of NC_052622.1, from coordinate 16,115,884 downwards.
GTCAACTTTAGGTATTTATCTAACACGAAATTCATTTCGAGTCATTATTTGAGAAAATTGATCAACTTTAGGTCTTTATTTGGAATTTTTCCAGAATATTATACCAAATGCTGTCTATTGTTGTAGAGAGGGGGAAGGGTTCAGTGGGTTCACTCAACCTATTTCCTCCCCAAGAACACATGCATGCTCGAGCCTCTTCACCCAAAAAAGAACCGGGACACATGCTCGAGACCACGGCGATCGCCAATGCCGCGCTCCGGAAATAGTCCCAAGTTGACTCGACGCGTAAAAACATTGAACCCGATCCGTTCGCCAAGTTTTCTGGAACACGGTTCTGCAGCTTCTTTATTCTGCTCGTCTAGGGTCTTGCCATGTGGAATTCTCCCGACGAGCAATCCCCTCCCGGAAGAGAGGAGCCCACATGGAGCATTGCTTAGCTAATCACGTGGTAATCCCTTACGATAGATTCTGGTGGAGCATTGCTTAGCCAATCATGCGGTAATCCCTTACGATAGATTCTGGACCACACGTGCTCTTTAATAGGTACTTTGAAACTAGCAAGTTCTATAAAAAGTGGAGGGCGACCATTGAGAAGCAAATTTAGGAAAATATTTTATTCAAGGAAGGCCACAAAAAATTTAAAAGTTTATGATAAATTAATGTACATGACAGCAAAAATTCTTTCATTACTCAATTAAATACAAATTAGTCTCTCTTTCCACTGTTAGTATGTTTAGGATATTGAGAAATTTCTAACTCATTAATGAAAAGTCACCCATTCAAATCCCATTAATTATATACAAACTATTCAAATATAAAGTCACTTGTATAGGTGAAAACTGAAAGGCCATGACTTATTGCACTTGGTTGCAATGCTCCATGGACTATTTTACTTTCATGATTGCAAGTGTAAAAAATGTTTTATGATGGTAATGTTTTCTTCTTTTTTGGTTAAAAGTGTAAGTATTGTAGAGAATTTGAAGTACAGTAGGTTAGAGGCATCCCTCGACATTACAAATAGGGCTACTAACAATTCAAAAAGATGGAGTAGAAAGTCTCCACATAGTAATAGAAACAACATTTAACTAGAATGTTTAATTTTTTGGTAAAGTGAAGCTTTACCTCTTACATTTTATGCACCTTGGCCAAAATAATATGGATGTCAATTTGATTGTTTTGAAATTGTTTATGGTTGTGCTCCATTGAAATGAAATATATGGTTGCCAAGAAAGATACCTTGAGGAGTCTTGTCGCCAAATATTTGCCTTTGTTGCCATAATCATCCATCTAAGTTCCCCATTCCATCCTCCTAAAGAATGCCTAATCTCGCAAAAAGAATGCCTAATCTCGTGTTGCGTAAGGATATTATGCCAAATGCTAGCTATTATTGCAGAGAGGGGGAAGGGTTCAGTGGGTTCGCTGAACCTATTTCCTCCCCAACAACACATGCATGCTCGAGCCTCTTCGCCCAGAAAGAACCGGGACACGTGCTCGGGACCACGGCGATCGCCACCGCCGCTCTCCGGAAAGAGTCCCGAGTTGACCCGACGCGTGAAAACATGGAACCCTATCCGTTCGCCAAGCTTTCCGGAACACGGTTCTGCGGCTTCTTTATTCTGCTCTTCTAGGGTCTTGCCTTGCGGAATTTTCCTGACGAGCGACCCCCTCCTAAAAGAGAGGAGCCCACGTGGAGCGGCGGCCGCGACGCCGGTACACGTGGACTTCTTCGCTTCCTCCGCGTCATCGACTCTCGATCGGTATATCCTCGCCTCCGGTTGCCACCTCCCCGGGTCGACTATATTGAACGCCGGATCAAAGTTACGGGTATTAACTCTATAAATCAAGACTCGAGAAGATTTGATTACCGCGTGAGTTATAAGATAAGGGAATTGATGGGATTACCTCATTTGTTTAATCTTTAATTGTTGGGATTTCCTCGTTTGTTTAAAGATGGTTTCAAACGAAACCGAAAGCGTCACATGGCACTCGAATGCAACGCTTCGCCAGAAGTCAACAGGCGAAACTTGACGTGCGGACCCTCAAGTGCCACAACTTTGGCCAAAAGGACACTTAAGCCATAAATCGGGAAAAGACAAGTGCCAAAATGGAGTAAAATGGATCACCTGAGTGCCACTCTAGCTAAAATTCGGCCAAAACGCCAACGTGGTATTTTTTTCCGGCGAAGCGCGCCAAAAACGACACCGTTTTGCACGCTGACGTGGCCAAAACGACATCGTTTTGGATCGACGTGGAAAAAAAAAAAAAAAATTTAATTTAGTTAAAATATTTAAAATAATAATTTTAAAATTAAATTTAGTCAAAATATTAAAAAAATAATTAAATTTTTTAAAAAAAAAAAATTCAAAAACTTTTTAAAAAAAAAAAAGGTGACGGGGGAAGGCGGTTGAGGGCGCCGCCGCTGCCCCGCCGCCGTCGGGAAGGGCCGGCAACGGCGGGGGGAGGGTTCGGCCGAGGTCGCCGGGCCCTGGCCAGGGGTCGGCGACCCCGGCCGACCGGCAGTGAGGGCTCGCGAGTGGCAGTCAAGTGAATGCAGAAATGAATAATGCACTAATGTATATAAGATTGATATACAAGAGGGGACCACTCACTTAAAAAAAAAAAGAAAATGAACATTGCTTGGCTAATCATATTGTAATCCCTTACGATGGATTCTGGACCACAAGTGCTCTTTCATAGGTACACCATTGAGAAGCAAATTTAGGAAAATATTTTATTTGAGGAAGGCTGCAAAAAATCCTAAAAATTTATGATATATTAATGTACACGACAGCTAAAAATTCTTTCATTACTCAATTAAATACAAATTAGTATCTCTTTCCACCATTAGTGTGTTTAGGATATCGAGAAATTTCCAGCTCATAAATGAAAAGTCATCCATTCAAATCTCATTAATTATATACAAACTATTCGAATTCAAAGTCACTTGTATAGGTGAAAGGCCATGATGGTGCGTTTGGGAACTGCCTTCCCAAAGCCCTTTGGGCATGTAAAGGCCTTTGGGCTAAATATTTGGTGTTTGGAAATATTTTTTGACTTGCATTTGCCAAATGTAAGCCTTCAAAAGGCTGAAAGCCTAAGGCATGTTAGGGACTGGCTGGGCTTTCTCGGCATATTGGCTTTCAAGCTAGAGAAAATTTTCTCCCGAAACTATCCTCGCTAATCTTTTGTTTTTCCGGTTTTACCCCCGACCATCGTCTTCATCTTCTTCCCTTCTCTCTACTAAACACGACCAACATCTACGTGTGGTCGTCGACGAAGGGTAGGCAGTTCGGCTAAGAGTAGGTGGTGTGGCGAAAGGCAGGTGGTCCAGCTAGGGTCCCACGAGCCTCCAATGAGGGTCGCCGCGCAGAGGATGCGGCGTGGCAAGGGTCACGGTGACCTAGATCGTGTGCAAATCTAGTTGCGCGATTTAGGTTGCAACAACTAGATTGTGGGCCCCAGCCACCTCTGCACGGAAGTTGTGGGGTGGTGGGTCATGTGACCGTTCAGTGAGGGTCACCGTGACCCGAATTGCATGATTTGGGTTGTGGCGACCCTCATCGCGGTGCGTCCTCAGCATAGCGACCCTAGCCAGACACCCGCCCTTCGTCGCACCGCCTACCCCTCGCCGGACCACCTACCCTTTGCCGGCAATTGTTAGCTCTTCGCTAGTGGTAACTGGCCAAGCCCTTAGCTTGCCAACTCTCATTTTTTTTTCTTTTTTTTTTAATAACAAAAGTCTTTTGTAAATTTAATTTGTCTAAACTCTATTTTGCTCAAGGATACTTCACAATAGACTTTCACAAATACAATTTACCAAACACAATTTGCATTTTGAAAAACTCATTTAACTCAAAGATTTTTGTATTTTCTCAAGAACTTTCCCCAAAAGCCTTCCCAAACGCACGTTGCACTTAGATTGCAATGCTCCATGAACTATTTTACTTTCATGACTGCAAGTGTGAAAAACATTTTATGATGGTAATGTTTTCTTTTTTTTGGTTGAAAATGTAAGTATTGTAGAGCATTTGAAGCACAGCAGGTCAGGGGCATCCATCGGCATTACAAATAGAACTAATAATTCAAAAAGATGGATGTAGGAAGTCTCCACATAGTGGCAAATACAACATTTAAGTGGAAGGTTTAATATCTTGGTAAAGTGAAGCTCTACCTCATACATTTTTACACATCTTGGCCAAAATAATATGAATGCCAATTTGATTGTTTTGAAACCATTTATGGTTGCACTCCATCGAAATGTAATGTATGATTGCTAGGAAAGATATCTTGAGGAGTCTCATCACCAAATCTTTACTTTTGTTGCCTTATCATCCGTTTAAGTTCCTCATTCCATTCTCCTAAAGAATGTTTAATCCCACGTTGCGCAAGAATATTATGCCAAATGCTACTTGTCCATTCACATCGGAAGAAAAGATGAGTTTTTGTCTTCTATACTGGCCTTGCAGAAATGATGTTTGCTAATAAAAATCAGACATTGATTTGTCTTGTAATAAAGCTGTTTGAATCATTCTTTTCACATTGAATTAGAACTATTGTATATTGATGACGTTTCTCATTAGCGTATTTGTCATTCCCTTATATTTGTTTTAGTTGATTTTTTTTTCTAAATCCCCATGAAATGGTATTCACAATTTTCTCAAGAAACCAGGCAAACATTGTTAATGAGTTTCTTTTCTTTTCCCCAATTGCAATTTTGGTTGATTTTTTTGTCTAACAAGAGAAATCCCACTCAGCGGGTTAGCAAACCCACGAGAGAAGATAACTGTACAGTCGTGCTCTCATTTCCCCAAAAAAAAAATCCCTCCTATTTTCGGGGATCTTCTTCGAAAATCGGACATTGAAGGAGCGTATGTTTCCGCTTTCAAGGTCTTGATTATAGAGTCTTTTGGTGTGTGCTTATTCTTGAATGTGTCGTTTAATTCTTCATTCGTTTTGATAGACTTTTTTTCTTTTTTTTTTTCTCTTTTGAGTTCCTGCTTGACGCAGGTCTTGCGACAAACATATTTTGGCTCTCTCTTATTACGGAACACCTAAAATTTTAACAATATTTAGATGTTTATATGCAGGTTCACATATATAAAAAAAACATATCATTTCAAAACTTGGATAAAATTTTAAATTTAGGCGAGAAAACAATAAATTTCATTTTGCTTTTCAAACAGCACAAACAAACTGGCCTGTCCTAGCTAGCCAGGAGATTTTACTTAGGGAAATTTATAACGGACTCTTAAATTGGGATATGCACTTCAATTTGTAATGAGAAAATTACCAAAAAAAAATCTTAAGCCTATTGATATCATGTCAATTTAGTCAACTTTTTTTTTTTGGCCAATTGAGTCCTAAACTTTTTGTGTTTGTCTTAATTCAATCCATTCAACTAATACTGATTGGTCAGCATTGATGTGGACATCAATTGTCATACGTGGTGCGCATTGGGGTTGATGTGGATAATTTTTAATAATATTACAATTTTTTTTTTGTTTTTTACCTTTTGTTTTTGTTTTTTTCTTTACTTTCTTCTTCCACCAGCCGGTCATTGGCTAGTGAGCGCTAGAGATAGGGCTGGCGAGGTCTTGCTAGCCTTGGGGAAACAAGGCTTGCCCTCATCAAAGGCTACGCAAGGTCTTAGCCTTGCCCAACCATAGCTAAGCTCTCACTGGCCTTGCCTCCAAGTAGTTGCTAGGCAGCGACCAACTAGAGGAAGAAGAAAGTGAAGAATAGAAAGAAACAAAAATGAAAATATGAAATTTTTATTAAAAATTATCCATATCAGTATTGGTGGCACCACGTAGAATGACTAGCTGTCATGCCAGCGTTAGCCCACCAATTTTGGCAAACACAAAAGGTTTTTATAACTCAATTGACAAAAAAAAAGGGGGTTGGGGATTGAACCGGCACAATTATAATGGATTTAAGACTTTTTTGGTAATTTTCCCATTTGTAACCATAGACAAATAATAATGAAAGACGCAAGGTGTCATGATGTTAAATATGAAATTGAAGATTAGTTATCAGTCTAACCAAAATTTACATCAAAACTCAAATCTAGATACCTTAACATTGGTTAGCTACAATTGAAGTTTACATATACCTACATATGATCTACATTTAAGCTTATAGTTTGTCGAATAAATAAAAATATGTAGTCAACGCAAAATTTCGTAGAGGATTGCACTATATATATTATGGATGGAGAGAGAGAGGGAGGTGGTAGCCAATGAGCTTGGGTCATTAAAACTAAAATTAAAATTTGGCACCGGTTAGGTAACCAAACTACGCATAAAATGCTCTGAGTCAGAGCCATTTGCATTTACCAGAGGCTCGGATATTACTGGTTCCTGGGATTTGTAATGTCCGTCTTACCCATGCATCTAGACTAAGAAGGAAAAAAATAAAAATAAAAGCCGGCCTCCTAGGCGTTCACGAATTCCTCACATTATGACAACGTTAGGGACAGTTTCCTAAGCTTGGCGCTTGTAACCGCATCGATCCATCCTTCTGTCAGTGCAATGATATTCCATCGCGTTTGTGATTTGGGAAAACAGATCTGGATTGGGTGTTTTCCTGATGCGGTTCTTCCACGTGCAAACTCGATCCTAGGCAGAACCTAAGTTCTTTCTCGACGCGGAAAAGGCCAACTGCCGAAAACGAAACTCTGTTTTGGCAGTTTCCTTCTCGCGTTTTCGCATTTCGTTTTCATCGTCAGTTTCCTCTCCTACTTCTTCGTCAACTTCATTTGTGCCTCTAGACTATATCTTCACGCTCAGGGTTTCTCTTCACGTAAAGAGAGAGAGGGAGAGGGAGGTGACAACATGGGATTCATCAATAGCTTGCTGGAGATCGTCGGACTCGGCATCGGAGTCCCGCTCGGCCTCATCGTGGGTTACTTCCTGTTCCTGCGTTTCGAGCCCAAAGATGTGAAGGTGAAACGCATCACCCCGAATTCTCCTTCTGTATTTTTTTTTCCTTTCTTGTTTGCTTTTTTGCTTCTTTTGGATTCGTCTCGCCGTGTTCGATTGAATTTTGTTTTAATGCCGGTGTCTGGCGATTCCGGGTACTTGCTTCATCTGCAATTTGGGTCCCTGTGGTTTCAGGATCCTCTGTCGAGGCCGCTCCACGAGTTCGACACTCGCTCTTTGCTTGATCTTTTGCCGGATGTCCCTCTCTGGGTGAAGCATCCGGATTTCCACAGGGCAAGTCCTTAGTGACTCACAGCTTTCTTCCAAGTTACATTGTCACAATTTGCATGTGACGTTGATGGAGTTTTTGTTCGCCGAAGCTGATTGCATCCTGGTTTTGATTGCAGGTTGATTGGTTGAACAGGTTCTTGAGATACATGTGGCCCTACCTAGATCAGGTGATTATATTTAAGTTCCATAATCCGATCGGTTGTGAGGATTTACATAGGTATTCAATGTGTTCTAAAGTATCTTGTGATTTGGGATATTCGACGGTACCACAGGCCATATGCAATTTGATAAGAAGCTCCGCACAGCCAATATTCGCGGAGGCTGTTGGCAGGTATCAGCTAAAAGCGGTGGAGTTTGAAAGGCTGAGTCTCGGAACTCTGCCTCCAGCAATTCATGGTTCGTTCCTCTCTTTTAGCTGAAAGGCTGCCTTCGACCATCAAGGTGTCTGATTCCATGATCGCACTCATTTTTGTTTCTGAATATAGGAAACCGATTAGGATGCCTGAAATATGATCAACGTCTGCTTGTTAAACCATCTGAAGCCATAAATGCCAGTTTCAGAAAGCAAAATTAGATGAGATCAACCCATGCTAGCCTTTTGACCTTGAATTTTTTGTGAGATCATCTTACTGTTGAATTTGTTTCTTGTGCATATAAAATGGCAGGTGTTAAGGTGCACGAAACTAATGAAAATGAATTAGTGCTTGAACCTGCGATTAGATGGGCTGGAAACCCCAACATAATATTGGTGCTGAAACTCTTGTTCCTACGGATACGGATTCAGGTTAGATACGCATCCAGTGAATATTTTAGCAGTCACATTGTATAGCAATGTATAGTGCTGGGACGTCTAGCTGCAGTTAAATTTTGCTCATTCAACTTTCAGAAGCAAACCATCCAAGAATACCGTGCAACACACCCTCTGGTAGTGAATGCCGCTTTGTTCATTTGAAGATGACATCTGAATCATGTAATTCAAAGGAAATACTGAACTTAGAGAGCAAAGCTTAGCACAATGTTTTCTGTCTTAGCCTCTTAGGCGAGTCAAGCCAAACCTTTTCTTAATGATATTCTTTGAACTGAAGTGAACTCTTGGAGTCAATACAAACATATCCAACAAGGCTTACATTGCCATCTTTTTACCTTTAAAAGTTAATCTGGTCTAGGGGAAGAATGGGAAGATTGGAAGCACATGTATTGCTTTTGGTAGCTTTGTTCGATGGCTGACATGAAAGGTTGGCCTTAGCCAGACCCGTAGCAAAATTTAGGAAAGAAACAGGCTGCCCAGGATAGGGATTGGATATACAGTATAGTTTCTGATTCAAAGGATAGTCGGCATGCATAATATTTAACACTGTTGTGTTTCTTCTCAGCTGTTGGACGTACAGATATCCATGGTTCCCCGAATTGTTCTTAAACCTCTTGTGCCAACATTTCCTTGTTTTGCAAGTATAACAGTCTCCTTGCTGGACAAAGTAAGTGCATCCAAGACTCGAGATCTGATGACCAGGTGCTTCACATATTTAATCAAATTCTTACATACAGATATGGCATTGATGAGCTTATATTTTCATTAATCCACAGCCTCAGGTTGATTTTGGATTAAAACTCTTCAACGGGGATATGATGGCGATACCATTGTTATATCAATCTGTTCAGGTGCTCTCTTTATACACTTTGTGCATTTGTATTGGTCCACGGAGATTGCTTGAACTCTTCATAAATGAACTCTTCTTTGAATTATTTATTTAATCATGTACCAGCCGTAAGTTGACTTTAGTGATAGAATAGCAGAAGCTAGCGCACAAGAAAGAAATTGAACTCTGAACACTCCAGCGAATATAATAAAGTTCCTCAGTCGTTGACAATTTTAAATTCCAACTTTTGAAGAATAAATAATCACCAGAAGCCATATCGTGCATACACGTGGTCTCCGATATATTTTGAGCTAAGGAGAATGATCAAAGGAGTACATCAACATTGGTAGAGTAGCCACATGAAACTCTGATTTTTCTATTTAGCCTTCTCTAAATCAGCAATTATCATTTCATTACACCTGTTCATACCTGATTAACCAAAGAAAATTAGGACAAAGACATCCCGAAAAACTCGCGGCTGGCATCTATCTTCTCGTCTCGTTTGTATCACACCTTAAAACATAGTCAATGAGATTGTGACATCTGAGATCTTGTAATGTTCTGTCAATTTTGACTATTGGAGAGATTTATTTACAAGCAATGCTTACTTGCATTTGTTTCTTGTTGATGATATCAGGAAGCAATAAGAAAGCAAATAGCTAATCTATACCTTTGGCCTCAGACACTGGAGATTCCAATTCTTGATGGTCCAGTGTAAGTGGTTTTGACTGCCGGCCTTGTTATCCAGTAGATGAAAGATAGAAGATTAGGTCTATATCTACAGGATGGCCAAGTACTTTATCGTTTAAATTTGTCTTCTTAATCCTGCGAAAGAAGGATCATTTGTAGTTGGCCCTGAAATTGCTAGATGAAACATGAAACAATATTATCTATTGTAAAGAATCAAAAAAGCTCAAATACAATAACCAAGACGATCAAACTGTCCATGCAATTGAACAATGAGCAAGTGGCTGGGTAGGCACGATGAACATCAAGGAATGATAAAAACATTGCAGAGAGTTACTTCAGATATTCTATTGTCTGTGTATCTCATGGTTCATCAACAAATTTAGGTAGCCTTCTCTTATGGCTAACATGGTAAAAATGCGCGGTTGAGGCAATGTAAAAGTTTGCGTGACTCGTGTGTTTTTTTCCCGAGTTCCCTGGCCTATTTAGGTTAGTTTGACTGTTTCTTAGACCATGATTAAATGATCCTTGGCATCAAGATGCTTTTGCTCGGATATGTCGTAGTATCTTCCATTTTCCCTTAATAGAAGCTTCTTTTTAGACTGCAACACCCATGAAAGAGCATGTTTCTCCATTTAATTTGCATAAGCACTGATTAATGTTAAGTGTTAATGTCTGAATAATGTTGCAAACAGTGGAGCGATGAAGAAACCCGTGGGCATAATCCACGTGAAGGTCATACGAGCTCACAAGCTCCCGAAGAGGGATCTTTTAGGAACCTCAGATCCTTATGTTCAACTCAGGCTGAGCGGGGAGAAACTTCCCGCTAAAAGAACGACCGTGAAGATGAACAATCTGAATCCAGAGTGGAATGAAAGTTTCAACCTCACCGTGAAAGACCTTCAGTCCCAAGTACTTGAATTACATGTCTATGACTGGGACAAGGTACAGATTTACCGCCTTCCGATAATTCTGTGCATGAGTACCTACATTATCGACTTATGCTGTAGATGACATGCATGCCTTCTAGCCATACAATACCGAAGAAGATGATCTTAGTGCCAACAGAGACAATATATTAATCATTTCCCATTTTTAGGCCCAGTTTAGGCCATTAATTGCTCGTTCAGCAAGCACTTTTGGTGATTCATCTGCAATGTGTCTTTCCACTCTACTGATTGCTTTGTTTGACGTCAGTTTGGGCCTCATGACAAGCTGGGGATGCAAGTGGTTCCACTGACATTGATCTCGTCTCATGAGCCAAAAGAGTTCATTCTTAACCTGGTCAGGAACCAGAATCTCAATGACCCTCACAACAAGAAACCGAGAGGGCAACTAACGGTCGAGCTATCATACCATCCGCTGAAGGAAGACAGCCACAGACTCAGCAGACCGCTGGAACGACATGAGAGCCAGGGAATTGAGAGTGAAGTTATTGAAAGGCCAAACGAGGAAGACTTGAATAGTTGTCAAGCCGGTCTGCTTCTGGTCACGGTGCAAGGTGCAGAAGACGTGGAGGGCAAGCGTCACACAAACCCTTATGCATTGGTTATGTTCCGAGGAGAAGAAAGGAAAACCAAGGTGAGACTACTTCCTGGTTTTGTACATTAGTGCAGCACAATGCTCGACAGCGGACGCATGAGATGGGTTCACAAAATTGGTGCACGGAAAAGACACAACAACGATAACTCTTTGTATTACTTGTACTTGTCAATTCATAGTTCATGTCCTAGAGAGCTGAACAGTGATATGATGTCTCTGTCCGTACAGTCGGTGAAGAGAAACAGAGATCCGTGTTGGAACGAAGAGTTTCAGTTCGTGCTAGAGGAAGCTCCTCTAAAGGAGGAGATTCGAATACAAGTCATGAGCAAAAGGACCAAGTTTTGTTTTCGTTCCAAGGTTGGTCTGGTCTGGACAAACTCATACTGGGGTTCAAGATCATTGCTTCCTCCTGCTCTTGAAAACTTGTTGAATGATGTCAATTGAAACTCATGAGACTTTCTCTATGTTCTTATGGCTCTGGTTGCAGGAATCATTGGGTTACGTCGACATAAACCTTAGCGATGTCGTCTTCAATGGACACATCAACGAGAAGTTCAATCTGATCAATTCGAGGAACGGAGTCATACACGTCGAGATCCGGTGGGAGATGACTTGAAGCGCGTCAAAGGAGCCGGTTCGCGATGATATTTAATTAAAAAAATTTCAGATAATCAACTTTGTCCGATCAATAGTTCTGTTTTTTTTTCCCCATTTATCATGTAGATTATTTCTCTCGGGTCAGTAAAGGTTCATGTTTGTAAGCATCGCTTGTGGAGTGCTAGGGATAATAGCAAAAGAAGATAGTTGGCAAAACCAGATTTGTAAATATGAAATATCGATAGCAAGTGAAAGGTGAATAGTAATTTAAAATGACGGTCAATTGCCATTGAAAAAATAAAATGACGGATTACTACTTATTTTTTAGATTTTACGAGTGGCTGTGTAACTCTTTGTAAGTTACTGATGAAATGTCAAATTTACCATCCATAAACCCAAAAATAAATTATCACTATTTTTAATTATTTATAAGTGGGAAGTTAACAATTTTACCCTCTTAAAACCCAAAAAAAAAAAAAAAATCGCCACTTGTTTTTAGATTTTACAAGTGAGCATGTATTTTCATTAGTAACATCACAATGGAATGACATTTATATTTGTTTACGAGTTAGATTATCGCTTGCTTTTAAATTTTATAAGAGAGTGCCTATTTTCGCAAATAAGTTATTGAGAAAATAATAATTCTACCATCCATGCACCCAATAGTAGATTACCACTTGTTTTTAAAATTTATAAGAGGGGCGTAACTATTTCTAAATTACCAATAAAGTTTCAATAGTAGATTACCACTTGTTTTTAAAATTTCAAACCTCGAGAGTGTACTACCATTTGTTCTTAGATTTTATAAATGGGCGGCCTTACAAACTTTCCTAGAATTGTCGGTTAATGATCGTAATTTACAAACAAAATAAATATTTGACCAATATAAATTCCTAATATAAAATTTTCGTTGGTTGGGTTTTACGAGCAGCAACGTTTTTTTAGTGAGTACCACACTAACATAAGAAATCGATTTTAATAGGTTGCTTATCATTTGTCAGCATACTTCTTCTAGCAGATTAATTACTCTCTTGAAAGGTTACTATTAATTTTAGTTGCAACTTACTATTTTCACCGTTAATATCAATTGCATTGGTATTGCTAGAAACAAAGTTGCTAGCTATGTGATCTATTATATTGATATTAAAACCGATGCCCTGGATTTTGGGTTCATTCATAACTTAAATGTCCATGCAGAAACTAGCGCCTATATATATTGGCATGAAAAGCACATAAAAAGTCCAAACATTTTACATTTATATCAATTAATCTTAATCTTTTTAATTATGTCAATTTAGTCATAAACCTTTTGTCGATTTGCCAATGTAGTCCATTTGGCCAATTTTAACCAGAAATTGTTGACATGAATACTAATCATCTTACATGGTATAACTAGCGTTAATATAGATACTTTTTAAAAAATTGAAAATTATTTATTTCTTTTTTTGTTCTTTTCCTTTTCTTTTCTTTCCTTTATGTATTTTTCCCAATTGTGGGTTAGGGATTTCACTAGCCTACCCCCAATAGCAACAAACGAGGTTTGGGCGAGGGCGTGCCCTCGCCTAGATCTTGGATAGGGCCACAACCTTTGCCTGGTTTGGGCATGGGCCATGATGTGCTCATTGGCCACAAGTGAGGTTTGCGAACCCCTCACCTATGGTCAATGAGGGTGTCACAGCTCGTGGCCAATGATAGTTGTGATGCCTTTGCCTAGAGCAGGAAGGTTGCTAGCCCTTTCTGGGTTAGAGTTGTTAAAAAAAGAAAAGAAAAGACTGAATGAATGAAAAATTCTTTAAAAATATATAAAAATTGTAAAACGTATTAATATTAACGTCGATCATGCCACGTTGGATGACCAGTGTCAATATCGGCGATTTTCAATTAAATTTGGTCGGATAGACTATACTGATAAATCATCAAAAGGTTTATGACTTAATTAATACAATTGAAATATTTAAGACTTAATTGATGTATATAAACACCCAGTGAATTGAGGGCTTTCTTGGCATTCTTCTCTCGTATTGGCAATATAGCTTTTGACCTAGGAAAAATTCGCACTTCAATTATTACTACACGACAGTGCCACTCGAGGTTAGGTGACTGGGAATATTTATATTTCCGTTGCCAAGATGACTGCTTTTGAGATGCGAGAATGGCGCATGTTTTATCTAAACAATCCCGATATGCTTTCGACAACAACGATGTCTCCATCGAAATCTCGCTCGGGCCGTCGATTAGGTCACGTTTGACCATCATCGAAGGGATCTCGTAGCTCGTGACCTCCACAAGCTCACAAGGATTCGTACGCGACGGCACAAATTTCTCATTGGATGGATATCGTTTTGGGATGAATTGAAAAAAAAAAAAAAACGCAATGCGACTGTCAACGGCCCATGCGATACAAGATGATTTTGTATGATTCCGGACGAGCAAATGATGACTGGTGATTGGTCGAGCGATGCAAAACTTGATTTCTGCCAAAATCCTTATGGGCCCCGAGTCGTAGCGATTGGATCTGGGGGACTTGTACGTCCGCCGTGATGCCACCGTCGCTGCGTCGTCGGGGACGTAAAACGGCGGGACCTCGATCACCGTCGCTCATAATTAACAAATGGAGGGACGAACAAGCGGTGTGATCGACTCAGCTTCGCCAGAATCAATGCCAACTTCCCATTTTTTTAATGTCTGCATGGAAGGTCAAAGATAAGATCTTTTAATAAAGGGTTTGCAATTCATTCTCTTTGCCGACGATCAATGCCTTCTTTTAATAAGGGGCAAGAGAAATAAAAAAACGACCCGGGGATAATTCGCACTCGCCAAATGTTGCAGAACATGTCACGTGTGGGGGTTGTCGGGGGCGGACGAATGCGCACATAAATATGCAAGCACACATGAACCTAGGAATGTCTGTTCCAGGAAATCCAGCGTGCTGTTCCGTGCAGGATTGGAACTCGTTCGACCCGTCAGATATATTTGCAGAAGAGGGCTTTCAGTTCAGGGAAGCTCAGATACCCAAAACCTCAACCTCTCTGTCTCTCTCTCTCTCTCCTCTCTCCTCTCTCCTTCCATCCATGGCGGCTGCTAGAAGAATTTCGAACAGGTTGGTCGGGCTCGAATCATCATCGGCTTGATCCCATCGTTTCCCCAGCTCGTTGAGTCTTCCGTCAAGGACTCGCTTCCGTGCTCTCCGTCAAAGGTACCGAATCGAAAGAGAACACAATTGCGTTGGTTTTAAGTTGGTTTTACAAGAGTTGGTTTTACAAGAGTTCATGGAATTTTTAAACAAGTTCAAGAAAGAGAACACAGTTGCGACAAGTCCAAGGTCCGATCTGGTTGGAAAAGAGATAGACTCCCGACTCCCACCGTTAGATCAAAAATCGAAATTTAATGTAGATGGGGCATGAAAAAATAACAAAGAAGCCATTGGTATCATTGCACGATTGGCTAGTAGTCATTTGTCCAAGCTTATATAAGGTAAGGACATCGGAACTCGCTGGAGGAAGTGGAAGCAACAACTCTCCTTCTTGCCTACAATTATGCTCGGTCCCTCATCATTCAAAAAGCAATTTTTGAAAGCGATTACAAAGTCTTAATTGATGCCATTTTTGCCCTTAGAGTATTCAGCCTTTCATTGCACATTCACTTCCTTCTTCAGCACAATCCAGGTTGGAGCTTGGCCTGGACCCGTAGACTCAAGAATGGAGTTGCTCATGTGCTTGCAAATGGACTTTTAATCAAATAGGCATTGCATCTTCTTTTCATTTCCATGATCTCCTGTCTAAAGTTAAAAATTATTATTTTTGTCGAGTCTTCTTTTATCTATTGTTCTAGTATTTGTATGTTTTGTTTTGAAATGAGAAGTTTATTTCTAGAATAAAAAAGAAGAAGACAATATCGCTTGTTTATAGAATTTTACCACCCACACACCCAATAGTATATTACCACTTGTTTGAGCACATAATTAATTCTAAATTACCAATAAAATTTCAATTTTACCATCTACAAACCCCGAGACTGTACTGCCATTTATTCTAGATTTTATAAGTGGGCGGCCTTACATACTTTACTAGAATTGTCGGTTAATGGTTGTAATTTACAAACAATAACTATTTGACCACTATCAATTCGTACTAGATTATTAGCATTGGTTCGGTTTTACGAGTAGCAACGTTCTTTTGTCAGTACCACACTGACAAAGGAAATTGATTTTATTAGGTTACTCTTAATTTGTCAGCATGCTCCGTTAGAAGATAAATTACTCTCTTGATAGGTTACTATTAATTTTAGTGGCAACTTACTATTTTCACCATTAATATCAATTTGCATTGATATTGCTAGGAACATAGTTCCTAGCTATATGATCTATTATATCATTATTAAAACCACTGCCCCAATTTTGGGTTTATTCATAACTTAAGACTCCATTTGTTTCGTGAAAAATATTTTCCAAAAAGTCATTTTTCAAAAAAAGATATAGTCATTTTTCGATGTTTTGCTGAAATCTAAAAATGAAGTGGAATGATTCCTCATTGTTCGGTAAGGAAAATCCTTTCCTCCATGCATTTTTTTCAATAATTTTTTTATTATTTTATTTTTAAAATAGATTTTAATTTTTTTTTTTTTTTTTAAATTTTTAAAAATTGATTTTTAATTTTTTTCTTTTTTCTTTTTCTTTTCTTGGCTAGCAACAGATCGAAGGCGAGCTCAAGCTCGTTCGACAATGGTGAGCTCAAGGCTTGCTAGAGGCTTGTGCTCACCACCGATCGGGCGAGCCTTGAACCCTAGCTCACCACTCCCTTGGCTCATTGCTAATCGGGTGAGCCTCGGGCTCGCCCAAGGACGACAAGCCGGAGGCTCGCTCATGGCCGGTTGCCAGCCATTGTCGTGGCTAACGATCAACCACGATAAGTTAAGAAAAAAAGAGAGAAAAAAAGAAAAAATTTATAAATTTTATTTTTTTAAATGGAAAAAAAGAAAAGAAGAAAGATCATGATGTGAGATAAGAGAGGGTAAGGAAAATGTTTTCCTTATCTTGAAAAGTGAAAATATTTTCCCTATTTTAGAATTTTTTTTTCATAAAATAAACGTTAGAAGATCCGAAGTACTTTTTTTCAAGAAGTTGTTTTTCACAAAACAAAAGGAGCCTAAGCGTCACTAGAACCTTTAGATTGGTGGAAAAAGTACAAAAAAAAAAAAAGGTTCCAAATATATTATACTTATATCAATTCAGTTATAAATATTTTAATTATGCGAATTTAGTTTTAAACCTTTTGAGATTTACTAATATAATCCATTTGGTCAATTTTGACTGGAAAATCATGACATGAGTATTAGTCATCTTATATATTGATTTATCTCTTAGTTCTTTATTACTTTTTTTTGTTATTTTCTTTCCTTTCTATTTTTTATCCCAAGTGTATGTACTATGTACCCTCACTGGCCACAAAAAAAGTTTGGGCTAAGGTTCACCTACATAAAAAAGGCCACGATACCCCGTTGCCCATAAGTGAGGATTGCAAGCCCCTCACCTGTGCCTAGTGAGGGCGTCGCAGCTTGTGGCCAACGGGGGTTGCAACGCCCTCACCCAGAGTAGGTGAGGGTCACTAGCCCTTATTGTTCCAGAGTCATAAAAAAAGAGGGTAAATTCTTTAATATATTAAAGAATTATAAAATTTATTGGCATCAATATTGGTTGTGTCACGTCGGATGGCCATTGTTCATAATAGCAATTTTCGATTAAAATTAATCGGAGGGATTGTATTGGAAAATCGTAAAAAAGTTTATGACTTAATTGATATCATTAAAAAAATTTAGACTAAATTAGTAGATTCGTAATTAGGGTGTAGGACTTTATCTTTGGGAACTCTTCCCTCGCATTGACAATATGGCTTTTGACCAAGGAAAAAGTCGCACTTCGATTATTACTACACGACAATGCCACCCGCGGTTTAGGTACTTGTGAGTATATTATTTCCATTGCCAAGACGATGGTTTTTTTTTTTTTTGAACAGGAAAAGAAAATATTATTACTAGGTACCAGTCTTAGCAAATACAACAGAAGCATCACCACATGCTAAATCCAAAAGGACAGATAGGGGTTGATTTTGAGATGCGAGAATCGTGCTTGTTTTATTTAAAGAATCCCAATATCCATTTTCACAATTACGCTGCCTACACCGAAATCTCGCTCGGGCCGTCATCGATGTGGTCACGTTTGATCATAGTCGAAGGGATCTTGTAGCTCGCAACCTCCATAAGCTCACGACGATCTGTACACAAAGGGGCAAATTTCTCACTAAGTGGATGTGGTTTTGGGATGAATTAAATAAAATCATTGCTTCCTCCTGCTCTTGAAGACTTGTTGAATGATGTCGATTGAAACTCATGAGACTTTCTCTGTGTAATTATGGCTTTGGTTGCAGGAATCATTGGGTTACGTCGACATAAAGCTTAGTGACGTCGTCTTTGATGGACACGTCAACGGGAAGTTCGATCTGATCAATTCGAGGAACGGAGTCATACACGTTGAGATCCGGTGGGAGGTGACTTGAAGCGCGCCGAAGCAGACGGCTCGCGACGATATTTAATTAATTTTTTTTTTTTGGAGAATCAACTTTGTCTGATCAATAGTTCTGTTTTTTCTCCATATATCATGTAGATTGTTTCTCTTGGGTCAATACAGGTTCATGTTTGTAAGCGTCGCTTGTGGGGTGCTAGGGATGATAGCAACAGTAGTTGGCAAAACCATATCTGTAAATATGAAATATCGATAGCATGTGAAAGGTGAGTAGTAATTTTAAACTGACAGTAAATTCCTAATGAAAAAATAATTTTATATTTCACAAACACAATGGCAAATCACCACTTATTTTTAGATTTTATGAGAGGATGTGTAACTCTTAAAACTACCACTCATTTTTAGATTTTACGAGTGGATGTGTAATGTTTTGTAAGTTACGAATGAAACGTCAAATTTACCATCCATAAACCCAAAAATAAATTATCACCAGTTTTATCATTTATAAGTGGGGAGTTAAGAATTTTACTGTCTCGAAATCCGATAATGATTGCGGCTTGTTTTTAGATTTTACAACTGAGCACCCAATGCAATGACATTTCTATCGTCCACGACTCAGATTACTACCCGCTTTTAGATTTTATAAGTGGGTGCTTACTAAGGAAATAACAACTTTCTGACCAAAAAAAGAAAAAAAGAAAAAAAAAAGGAAATAACAACTTTACGATCCCCACCAACTAGTAAATTACCACTTGTTTTTAGAATTTAAGAGAGAGCGCATAACTATTTCTAAATTACCAATGAAATTTCAATTTTACCATCCGCAAACCTGAGAGTGTACTGCCATTCGTTCTTTGATTTTTTAAGTGGGCGGTCTTACATACTTTCCTTGAATTGTCGGTTCATGGTTGTAATTTACTAACAAAATAACTATTTGACCAATATAAATTCCTAGCAGATTATTAGCATTGGTTCGATTTTACAAGGAGCAACGTTTTTTAGTCAGTACCACACTGACAAAATCGATTTTACTATGTTATTATTCATTTGTCAGCATACTCCCACTAGCAGATTAATTACTCTCTTGAGTAGTTACTATTAATTTTGGTGGCAACTTACTATTTACATTGTCGATATCAATTTACATTGATATTGCTAGAAACATAGTTGCCTTGATTTGGGCTTTATTATAATTAAGTGTCCAAATAAAAACTAAAGGATAAAAGAACACCCTAAGTGTCAAAACTTGGTACTAGAAGATACTAAGTGCCAAAAGTAAGGAAAAATGACACTTAAGTGTCAAATTTTTTAAAAAATTGGACATTGGAGTATCATATCTGGCAAACCTCGCCAGAAATTTTACGTGACAATTTTTTTATTAATTTTACTTGCTTATGTGATTCGCTAGAAGGCCGACTTAGCAAATCAACACAAAACGACGAAATTAATTAAATTAAATTTAAAATCAATTTTTTAAAAATGAGGAAGATGAATTGCACCATCTTCCTCCTTTTTCTTAAATTTGATTTTTAATTTAATTTAATTAATTTTATATTAATTATTTACCCATGTTAGCAGTAAAATGACATCGTTTCGGCACTTGTCTAATCACGTCAACGTGCAAAACGTTGTTGTTTTGCACTTGCCCTACAGAAAAATCACCACGTTAGCGTTTTGGTTAGATTTTTTTGTCGTTAACAATTAACTGATCCATTTTGCTCCAACTTTAATATTTAAGTGTCACTTTCCTAACTTTTAGCACATAAGTGTTTCATTATAGTAAGTTTTGATATTCTAGGTGTCTCGGACTCAAAACTAGAGCCTTTAGATTGACAGAAAATGGCCAATTTTATAAAAAAAAAAATTAACTTTAGGTATTATCCCAAATCTAACCCGAACCATATTTTGTTTAAAAATAAAGCTCAAACTTTTAGTAGCATCCCAAATCTGGCCTCCATTAACCATCCTTCCATAGTCACCCTTAGTGGCTTTCTCTTCTTCGTCTCTAAAGCACGAGAAAATATGCTCATCAAGTCTCTCTCTCTTTGACATCCTCCGGCTAGAGTCACCGCCAAGCTTGACATCCGCGATGCCCATCCAAGCCAACATTGCACGTCCAAACTAGACCACCCCTCCGTCGTCCTTGTTGTTAGTTTCGTCTTCGCCGAAAGGAGTCCTCCATCTCTTTGCGGTCATCTTTACCCGTCCTATTTTTGGCCTAAGCAAATGGCCAAAAATCTGGAAAAAATAGAAGTCTCCAGAAAAAAAAAATATATATATATGGAGAAAAACCTTTGGGACAAAGAAGGGGCAATGGGTGTCTTTGGCTTGTCTTTTTAGCCAAAAGATCAAATAGTAGAGGAGTTTACAGAGCAAAGTGGGTCAAAAATCAGTGGGTCCCTTGGCTCGTCCTTTTGGCCTAACATAGAAGCCATGGCCACAAACAACTCGAGCTATGCGGAATCCGTAAAAGCTGGGTTATGGGAAATCTGAGGAATCTTGGGGAAGAAAAAAGGAAACCCAGAAACTTGAATGCTAAAGGTTTCCTTTTATTCAGTGCAGCTCATCGCCAGAATAGGAAAAATAGAAGAGGAGAAACCCATATACTTTGATTCAGAAATTCACAATCTGCTCGCGATTCCCTCTATTCGTCTTCGTCTTCATCTTCTCGACGGCCAACTCCAGATTTGAAACAAAGCCCCATCCATGGCCGTGACAAGCGAGGTCGAAGTTGGAGGAAAAGACATAGAAAAAAAAAGAGTTGGGTGGGTCGATAACCCACCGTCGTCCTCGTCGTCCTCCTCTTCCTCGCCGTCATCCTCGTCGTCCACGCCGCCGCGCCCATCTCCTTCGCCGTTCGCTTCCTCCTGGCTTTGCATGCCGTCTTCCTCCTCTTCTTCCTTGTTGACGGCGGCGGGGACGCTGTCCTCCTTCACAACCCTAACTTTCTCGTCCTCTTCGAACTCAATCTCCTCTTCCTCATCGAATTCATCGTCGCAATCACGACCTCACACTCGTTGGGACAAGAATCCGGTGATTTCTCTGCTCGATTATGAACAAAAAGGAACGGAAATCTTCGAGAAAATGGAAAATAATGGGAATTTTTTTTCTGGGTGACGTGAAAATGCCTCAGATGACTAACGTGACCGTGGAAGGAGAGTTAACGGCCAGATTTCGGATACAAGTTAAAAGTTCATGTTTTTTTTTTTTTAAGACAAAATAAGGTTTAAGACAAAATAAAGTTTAAGCCAGATTTGGGACAATACCTAAAGTTGATGTTTTTGGGTCGATAGAAAAATAACAAAAAAATTCTTAAATGTATTGCACTTATACTAATTCAGTTATAAACATTTCAATTGTATTAAGATTTTTTTTTTTTTTTGATAAGGTAAAAATATATTGACTTATAATCAAACTATACAACTTCAATTGTATTAATTTAATCTTAAATCTTTTGAAAATTTGTAAATGTAGTTCATTAAGTCAATTTTGACCGAGAATCATTGACATGAATACTAACCATCTTATGTGGTACAGTCGGCGTTAACGTAAATAATTTTTAAAATTTTAAAATTTCTTTATTACCTTTCCTTTTTTTTCAATTTTCTTTTATCTCCTTTCTTTTTTTCCCAATTGTTGGTTAGTGTGGTCGCTAACCTACCCTCATCGACCACAATTGAGGTCTGGGCAAGGGCCTTCATGCTCTCACTCATATCCAAGAAAGGGCCACGACCTTGCTTGGTTTAGGCGAGGGCCATGATCCCCTCACCTAGGGCTAGCGAGCGCATTGCAACTTGTAGTTGACGAGGGCTACGATGCCCTCACCTAGAGCAAGTGAGGCTTGAGCCTCGCTAATGAGGAAAAATAAAAATGAAAATTTTTGAAAAAAATATTTAAAAAATTATTGGCATCAATGCTGGTTATGTCTCATAGAATGGTGGACATCCATGTTAATGATTTCCGACTAAAATTAATTAGATGGACTATATTGGTAAATCTTGAAAATGTTTATAACTTAACTATTCAATTGAAAATTTTAAAATTAAATTAAGACAAATATAATATTCATGAAACCTTTTCAATACTTCTCCTTGGTATTGGCAACGATACCTTTTGGCCAAGGAAAATTTCGCGCTTCAATTATTACTACACCACAATGCCACTCCATGTTAGATAACTGTGAATATATTATTTCCGTTGCCAAGATAACTGCTTTTGAAATGCGAGAATCATGCATGTTTTATATAAAGAATCCCTTTTTCACAATTACAATGTCTCCATCGAAATCTCACTCGAGCCGTCGATTAGGTTGTGTTTGATCATAGTCGAAGGGATCTTGTAGCTAGGACCATTGTGTTTCTCACGACGATCTATACGCGAAGGCGCAAATTTCTTAGTGGATGGATGTGGTTTCGGGAAATAGTTAAAAGAGACGTAAATGTGATTCAAATCGATCAAAACGATTTATGAATTTTTGATATGGTTCCGAACGATCAAATGGTGATTGGTGGTTGGTCAAGCGATTCGAGATTTGATTCCTACAGCAATCCTTTAAGGGCTCCAAGGCATAGTGATTGGATGGATTCGTCCGCCATGACGCCGCTGTCGCCGCATTGTCAGGGTAAGATGTTTTGGGAACATAAACGGCGCGACTCGATGGCCGCCATTCATGATATGCGCACATTGAAAAAGATTATGCATCGGCTGGAAGCCATACGAGGGATTTCTTTTTCCCCTGGTTAGGTAATTAACAAATGAAGGAGCGAAAAGGCGATGTGATCGACCCGACTTTACTAGAATCAATGCGAGACCCCATTTTTTTAATGTTTGCATAGGAGCTGAAGATAAGATCTTTTCAATAAAGAGGGCTTGCGGTTCATTCTCCTGGCCGACGATCGGTGCATTCTTTAATTAAATTAAAGGGCAAAGAGAGAAAGTGACCTGGGGACAACCAAATGTCGCAGAATATGTCACGTGGCGGGAGGCGGAGGCGGAGGCGGACGAGTGCGCACGCTGTGCCTCTCGATCTTGCAGCTACATATAATCATTACACATGAATCTAATTTGTCTGTTCCACGAAGACTAGCGTTCGCGTTCCGTGCAGAAGAGGGCTTCGATTCTGGGATATATTTGAAGTGTCGAAGCCTTGGAAGACCTCAAAATACCCAGAATGTCTCTCTCTCTGTCTTGTTCGGCCTCCTTCCTCCATGGCGGCTGCTAGGAGAATTTCGAACGGGTTGGTCAAGCTCGGATCATCATCGGCTTGATCCCATCGTTTCCCCAGCTCGTCGTCGAATCTTCCGTCGGGGACTCGCTTCCGTGCTCTCCGTCAAAGGTACCGAATCGAAAACCTCTTTCTTTTCCTCTTCTCCTCCTCTTCTCTTGATACTTCCCCTGCGTGGAGTTTTTGCTGTACGTATACGAATTACGAGCCTCCCGACAAGGCGCGGATCCGAGTAACCTTATCGAATCAGCGCGGTTTCGTCGGAGTCGCTCCGTCCTCCGAGAATGCGCTTTGGTTAATCATGCCTTGGAAGATTTCTAGGGTGGACTCTAGTAATCAGAAAATTTTCTCTCTTTTTTCTTTTTTTAGCTAGACTCTAGTAATTGGGAATTTACTCTCTGTTGATATTGCTCAATTGGGGGCCCCATGTTTTGATTGGAAAGTCTCTTCTTTGGTTTTTCCTTTTCCCCCGAATTTTAGTCGTCTCTTTCATCAGTTCATGGCCATAGGAAATGGAATCCGTTCTTTCTGCTGCTGGTTTGGGGGATATTGATGATGGTCCGGAAGAGTTCGGAAAATGGGGAAAAGCACTGTTCCTAGTATTTGGAGACTTTGATAAATCTCCCAAAGCGTTGTCCTCCAATTTCATCCCGCTTCAAGATCTTTCTTTTTCCCCTGTTAACTTTAGTGGTTATCCTAGTAGATAAGTTTAACTTCCATTTAGTGATTGCCTGTTTTGATGAACCCTTCGATGCTCCCTGATTTTTCCCTTCATACATTGCAAATTTCCAATCTTTCAAAGAATCTGCAGGTGGGCTCTCAACAATGTCCCATTCGCGGCGAGCTGTCCCTCACCGTCTCTTGCCGATCCTCATTCTCGCCGTGCTATTGGTTCACCCATGCGTTGCAGACGTGGGCACCGCCGCTCAGTCTGATCCTCCACAAACCTGTGAGTATATATGTTGTCGAACTGGCTGTTAGTTTCGGTATATCAGCAGGCCACATCACTACGATGTGATCTTTGTCTAAACACCGACTTATCATGGGTAATCTGATCGCAGTGACGACTTGTGGGTACGATCCGTCCCGATTTCCCCCCAGCCGCTTGGTTGCAGATGCTGGGGATGAGATTTGGGACAACGGGGCGGCTTGTTGGAGACAATATAGGGTGCGGTGCATAAGCGGCGACCGGCCGAATGCCTGCAGACCGGTCCAGTGGATGAACGTCACGATTGTGGAACAGGCGTTCGGCGTGGGCTCCCG